>NC_133620.1:311492972-311810222 GCF_048593235.1 Sminthopsis crassicaudata | reverse complement strand
GTTCTTGACCTATATTAAAATTAGGAACATCTCAAGATCTTCCAATTCAGAATCACATATTCTGGGCATGATCCCTTCCCAATGGAAATGTTCTTTGGATCTTGATACTGTGAGTTGTTACAGAAAAAAATAGAAGATGGTGGAGAACTTGCAATCCTAAATAGTGGATTGAGCAGACAAAAGTTAATTCCAAAAGATCATGATTTATAGGATGCCTGGAGCACTGATAAGAGGTCTTTTCCAAAATCTAGCCTTACTGTCTTTTTACTCTGACTTATTCCTTGTGTAACTCAGAAATCTCACATTTCCAGATGGAAGCTTCCCAGTTCCCTGTCTCTGTATATGTGTGGTAGGATCTGATGAAAGTTGGGCTCACAGTGCTAACAACCACTTCAAATTCTTCTACTTCTGCTCGGAGACAATCAAAAAATCCCTGAACAGCATGTTTTGAGGCAGCATCTAGAAGACAAACAAAGCAGAGATAAAACACATGAAAAGTTCTGTTTTTTCCCTCCATGATACAGGAGAGTCTTTCAAAGGCAGGTACCTGGAGAAGATAGTATTTTATTTTTAGGACTAGGTCTTGATGAAATGTCTAATATTCCCTAAAAAAAAGTTTTGTTCCATTGAGACATATCTATACACATCTATTCCTCCTTTAGCAAAAGGATTGACATCATATCATAAAAGATTAGTAGTTCATTGGTTCTTCAATTTTTGGGTATTTTCTCATTTTTATTCTTTTTAAAAATATGATTTATAATTTATTTCAAACATTCTTTTCTTTTAAAATTTTGAGTTCCAAATTTTCTCCCTAACTATATTTTCTACCCCTCTTACATCCATTGAGAAAATAAACAATATGATATTAACTATATATGTGAAATCATATAAAACACATTTCCATATTAGCCATACCAAAAAAAAAAAACAAGAAAGATAAAGTAAAAAATAATACCTTGGTTTATACTCAGAGTTTATTGGTTCTCTCTGGAGGAGGATAGCATTTTTCGTTATGGTTCCTTTGGAACTGTCTTGTATTGACCAGGTTAGCCAAATCTTTCACAATGGAGAATTGTAACATTATTATAATTGTACACAATGATCTCCCAATTTTTATCATTGCACTTTTCATTAGATCACATAGTTATGCCATGTTTTTCTGAAACCAGCTCCTTTTTCATTTCTTATAGCATTAGCACGCCATCATAATCATATTCTACTATATACTATCCCCTCAATTTCCAATTCTTTGCCACCACAAAAAAGCTGCTATAAATATTTTTTGTACATATAAGTCCTTTTTCTTTTTCTTTGATTGCAATGCTGCTGGATCAAAGGGTGTGTACTGTTTTATAGTCCTTTGGACGTAGCTCTAACTTGTTCTCCAGGATAGTTGGTTCAGTTTACCCATGCATATGTCTTGTAAATAAAAAGCTATAATAATGAAATAATGTAATATTATTTTTTCTTGGCAGAGAAAATAGAATAAAATAAAAAATTAAGCATCTCTGTCAAGCACAACTATGAGGAAGTGAAGAATTCATGACCAAATGAAAGATCTAGGAGGTCACAAAAGATAAAATGAACAATATTAATCATATAATGTTAAAAAAAAAAAAAAGCTTTGTATAAACAAAACCAACAAAGTTAAAATTAAAAGGGAAATATTTAAGTAGGAAAAAAATTTGTGCACAGTTTTTTCCCCCATATCTAAGGGAATATCTTAGATATATCTATATCTATATCTTTTTTCCCCTCATATCTAAGACATATGAAAAATTGATTCAAATTTATAAGAACAAGATCTATTCTTCAATAGCCAAATAGAGAAAGGTCATAAAGTCAATTTTCAAAGAAAGAAATAAAAAAAAATCCAAAAGAATTAACCAGTAACTAGATAAATGAAATTATTTAAAATTTTTTTTATTTAACAAACATTTTTTTCTTCAGCTCTTTATTTAAAAAAAAAGGAAAATAAAATCTTTGTAAAAAATAAAGTAGGCAAAATATTCACTAATTTCAAAATTATGTGATTCATTCTGGTTATTTAGTTCAGTATTTTATTTGTGAGGGTGTGTGTTAGAAAGTTAGAATTACTTTCATTTGCATTTCTTCAAGTGTTAATGATTTAGGACATTTAAAAATATTACAAATAACTTGTATTTCTTCCCTTTACAACTGCCTGTTCATATTTTGGACCATTTGTTAATTAAGAATGGCTCTTATTCTTATAAATTTGAATCAGTTTCTTATAGATCTTGGAAATAAGACTTGTATCAGAGAAACTGGGTACAAAGATTTTTTTTTTTTACACTTGTGAATAAGAAATTTAAAATTTCATATTAGAATTATAAGCTCACTCAAATCTAACAGGCCTGAGCTTCCAAATTATGGGAACTTGACCGTTCCATGAACTCTGTATATTTTTGACACTAGATGCTGGGAACTAGCCATTCTTAGAGATGTTTGTGCTCTAGAGAAGAGTGGCTCCCTTCCTGGGCATAGACAATTAATAAAGAACTGTCAAGATACAGACTATATGGAACGAGTCAACTAGTGAAGCCCTCCCGTACCCCGCACCTGCACAGATGTATGTGCCAAACCCTTATATAATTTTTTGGCAAAAATCCTTCTTTGTCTAAAGAGGATATATAAGGTTGAGTGTCCTATACCTCCACTGAGTCTCATCCGTGGGGAGGACGCTTCGCCCGGAAAAATCTTTACACAACTCAAGTTGAGAAGGCTGAAAAAGAGGGGCTCCCAGCCGTTTGATGATCTTGTGGGTTCCCTTGAGTTGGTGATGTATTCTCTTCCTCTATCTGCTATAATTGTCATATTGTTAATTGTTCTTATTTCTATTTGGTTTTTTTATGCAAATCTAAACTACCTATACTTTGTCTTATTTGATTAAAACTTTTTACTTTTACTTTTTAACTGAAAGCTTGAGAGAGTCATTTATAGGAGAGAATCTGAACTTTTCTTTAAAATCACAATACAACTTGTTTACTGTTTCTCTTCTAATATCAGTTATATTGGAGAAATGTAAATTGAAGAAACTCTAAGGTTCTACTTAATGCCCACCAGTTTGTCAAAGATGACAAAAAAGGAAAATAACAGTATTGGAGGGACTTGAGGAAAACAAGGACTGTTTGGTGATGCTATGAATTACCAATTTAGGAAATCATTTAGAAATGTCCCTAAAATCACAAACTTGTGAATACCCTTTGATTAAGCCATATAAATCAATAAACATTTATTAAGCACCTACTATATATTAGGGACTGTGATAAGTGCTAGGGATTAAAAAAGAGACAAAAGACACACCCTGACCCTAAAAACTTACATTCTAATGAGAGAGGCAATAGGCAAACAAATACACACAAACTCAGCTATACATACATACATACATACATACACACACACACATATATGTATATGATGTATAATGAGGTTGGGAATGACTTGGAGTTACTGAAAGGGTTTTAGTTGAAACTTAAAAGAATCTAGGGAGGTCTACTGACCTTCTTGGTGGAACCAAGGAGGCATGAGATATAGCCAGAGAACATGTCCAGAGTCAAGACATGGTATGCCATGTTTTGTGGAAGAGCCAAGAGGCCAGTGTCACTGGATTGAAGAGCATTTGGGAAGTAAAGTGTCCTATACACAAAGAGTTCAGTGGCAGAAGACAAGGACCCATCTGTACAAAAATAATTATGGTAGCTTTTCATTCCCCTCCAATTCCTCCATGATAGAAAAGAACTGGAAACTAAAGGATACTTATTAATTGAGGAATAACTAAATAAATTGTAATCTGTGAATTAATGAAATATCATTGCAGTCTACAAATTGGTGAAAGGGGCAATTTCAGAGAAACATATATATGTATGTATGTATATATATATATACAATAACATTGTAAAGACAAACAACTTTGAAAGCCTTAATAACTCTGCCCTATGCAATGACCAACCATGGTTCTGGAGAACTGATGAGGAAACAACCTACTGATAGAAGGATGTATTTAAGATGCAGGATGATGCATGTCTTGTTGACATGACCAATGTGGCCATTTGTTTTGGATATTTGTTTTGAGAATTCTATGTTTTTTCTTTTTGTTTTCCCCAATTAAGAATGGGCATGAGGGAAAAGAAGTCTAGTATAGAATAGATTTGTACAAACCTCAAACACACAAATACAGAGGAAAAAAAAAGGAAAAGGAATTTAAAATGTCATTGAGGCACTTTTTAAAGCACAAAAGGGAATAGAAGGAAGTCTAGATAGAATCATAAACAAGCAAGAAAGATTTGAAAGTTAAAGTTTGACATAATTATATGTTAATTAAATAATAATTAAATAAAAGTAAAATATATACATAATGTATATATATATGTATAAATATAACATTTTTCATTTCATGAGCAATTTTTTCTGTTGTTCTATTCTGTAGATGGAAATGTGGGTTGGTTTTTTTTTTTTTTTTTTTTTTTGTATTTGTTAAGTTTAGAATAAAACAGTACCTCCCTTCTTACTGAGATGAAAGACTTCATATAATATACTTAGTTGATGGGTTGGTTACTTCTTTTAAAAAATAACTCTCTTTTATGTAGGACAGTTCTTCTAGGCAGCAGAAAGAAAGATATACCTTTGGAAAATAGTGATATAAAATAAAAGATGTCAATAAAATTTTAAAAATAAAATATGGGTAGGAATTCAGCAGGTAATAAAGTGGAAGATATGACATTTCAGACATAGGAAACAAATTAAGGAAAAATATATAAAGGCAGGAAAGTATGGTCTTTGGGGATAGGAAACATAGATACATCTTTGAAAGGCATGCAGAATATGATGAAGTCAAAATAAAGTTGTCAAGGCTAGGTGATTGTAGACAATGGAGTCCTTTACTATACAAAGACATTCGAACTTTGCTCATTGGACAATAAGGAGCTACATAAACTTTCTGAGAAGAAGAGAGCCATGTCTAGATATGTACAAAAAAAAAGATTATTCCATTTGCTTTGTGAAGGATGGATTACAGATAGGAGAGATTAGAAGTAGAAGTATAAGGAAGAGTAATGGAGGCCTGTACAAGAGTTGCATCAGCAAAAATAGGAGATTGAGGTCAAAGACATTTTCATTATTTCTCACCCACTGGATCATAAACTCCTTAAGAACAAGGATTGTTTCATCAGTCTTCGAAAACTACACAACGCAGAATCTTTTCCATAATAAGTTCTCAATAAATATTTGTGAAATGAAAGCATGAATGACAAAAACAGTAATCTCCAAAGTAGAATGCATACAGCTCTTCTGGAATCTAAAATATCAGAACCTAAAATATCAGAGCAGGGCAGCACAGCTGTCCCTTGCAGCTCCTTCCCCTCTTTGCTATTTTCTTTCTTCCTGACTGTGATTAATGTGAGCTCAGGAAAATGGTTGGCCAGAAATGTTCCTCCCCAGATAGCCATGCAAGGAGGCAAGCAGTTATTCCCTATCTATACTGGACTCTTACCAGTGAGATTGAGGTTCAAATAGCCAAGAACAATACTATCATATCAGCAGCACTGTTCCCAAGATACTTTTGTCCCTTAAGTCCACTGAACAGCTAAGAAGCAAATAAAGGTCATCCATGACTAGGAAACCAAGCCTATCCAAGCACCTTGCCATTTGCTCTACTTCCACACTTCTCTTTAATCTGGGCCAGGTAGATTTGTGGCCCTATCACTTGATCTTCTGAGACCATATGCTATCCCCATTCTCACTCCTGGTCCTGGAAACAAAGAAAGTGGAAATTTGCCACTCTAATTTAATCATAATTTTTTTGCATAATTAGTGAATGAGATCGAAAAGTACCATGATTTAGTAAACAAAATCAATGATATGCTATCTTTGTGAAATCTTTTTCAACTGTTACAGATGTAAAAACTGTGTCAAAGTAAAATGAATTTCAAACAAGACTTTTGAATCATTGTATCATGAAGTACTAAGATTTTTAAATATAATGAAGCATATTCAATCACAATGTTTTAACTAAAATATGATTTAGTCTTTATAATCCTAAAAATCCTTTATTTTTATATTCTTGATAAATAACATTTTAAGTTATTTAAAAATTAATTTCATTTTCATTTAACCCTTTTAATATTTTATGAAATACATAACATGTAAGTTGAGTAATACATGTATATTAGGGGTACAAAATAAAAATATTTATGTTTTCAAAATGTTTGGAGGCCAGATATTCTAGGACTGTAAATCTCAGTTTGCAGTCACACACAGTTTGACATTGGTGTAACAACTTACATGCCGTTCGAAGTGGAATTCCAAATTTCCCTTGAATGTTGCTGACCAATACTATCTGGCCTGTCCTTCGGGAGATCATATTGGGAAGTAAGGCTGCAAAATACAGAAACATCAGTTGCATTGAAATAAATGTCTTTGTTATAATTACCAAATGTTACCTATAAGTTTCTTTCCTAACTAGGAATAAGATATGAACAGCATAAGAATTAAGACTAAGTTAGAAGGGAGCTAGAAGGTGGGTAGAGCTCTGGAATTACCATGAAGAAAGTTGTTCAAATCCAGCGTCAGACTTAATATCTGTGTGACCCTGGGAAAGTCAATTAGTCTCTCTGAGCCTCCATCCCATCATCTGAAGAATAAGATTGTTGTCAAGTTAAAGTGATATAACATTTGTAAAGTGCTTAACATAGTGATGGCACATTTCTGTTGTTCAGCTCTTTCAGTTGTATTGACTCCTTGTAACTTCCTCTGATGTTTTCTTGGCAGATACTGGAGTGGTTTGCCATTTACTACTCTAGCTCATTTTAGAGATGAGAAAACTGAGGCAAATGGGGTTAAATGTTTTGCCCAGGATCACACAGCTAATAAGTGTTTGAAGCCAGATTTGAAATGAAGAAGATGAGTCTTCCTGACTCCAGGCTTAGCACTTTATCCACTGTACCACCCTGCTTCCCACTTGATACACAATAGGCAATTAGTAAAAAAAAAAAAAAAAAAAAAAAAAAAAAAGGCCCAATCCTTTTCAAGAATTTAGATGTTTCCAGTTATATAGCAAGATTATATAATGATCAACTACGAACTACGATTGACTTAGCTCTTCTCAGCAATGTGATACAAGATTAAATCTGGGAGACTTGGGATGGAAAAATGCAGATAGCATTCAGAGAGAGAACTAGGGAGCCTGAATGTGCATCAAAGCATAGTATTTTCACATTTTTATTTGTTTGCTTGCTTTTCTCCTATTTTTTTCTCTATTGTTCTGACACAATAGGGATGACAAACATGGAAAAATGTTTAAAAGTATTGCACATATATAATTTATATCAGATGGTTTGCTCTCTTGGGGAGAGGGAGGTAAGAAAGAGAGGAAGAAAAATTTGAAATACAAAATCTTACAAGAAATTATGCATTTCTCTTCCTTACATCAAAAACACACACTTACACACAAAAGATACTCTCATCTGTCTTAGAAATCATTGTAAGAACTCCTAGACTCACATGAAATTTTCCTATTATGTGCTAATATCCTTAAGAGACGTAATATCTTAAGTCAGTGGTTCTTAATTTTTTTTTTTCTTTTTGGTCATGTCTGTTAAAGCTTATGGACCCTTTCTCAAAACAATGTTTTTATATAATTGAAGAAAATAATAAATTTCAGCTAAAGTGTAGTAATAATGAAGGTGTAATTTTTTCTCCCTTCCAATAAAGAAGGAAGGATAAATTTATCCCATAGATTCATTCACTGATTAAAAACTTCTACATTAAGGTGTTTTTTTTTTTTTTTTTTTTAGTAGGAAATTAGCATTCAACTAGTTTCCAAAAAGACAATTGATAACAACTAGGTCCTTAGTTGTAAATCTTAGAAGATTATAGAAAAATGAATTTCCATAACCAAAGGATTTTTAATTAAAATTTATTCCCTATGCTGAGAAAAAATGATCTCAGCATCTAATCTGTATCCTCTAATTGACTGGCTGCATAGAATTTGGCTGCTGAGTGGTGCAGTGCCAGTTCTTAAGTCAAGAAGACCAGAGTTTAAATCCAGCCTCTGACACTGCCTAACTGTGTGACCCAGGACAAATCACTTAACCCTTTTGAGCTTAGTTTCCTCAACTGTAAAATAAACTGGAGAAGGAAATGGCAAACCACTTTTGTATCTCTGCCAAGAAAACTCCAAATGTGGTCACAAAGGGTTGGATATAACTGATAACAACATAGAATTTGAACCCCAATAAATTCTCATATGTATGGTACAGTAATTTCTCACATTCAAGATTATTTGTCCAAAAGTGTTCACCATAAATCATCAATGATGTCCCAAAGAGAAGAAAAAGGGAAAAATACAATTGCACCTTGCTTAGGAAGAAGTCTAAAGTTTGTAAATGATGATGCAAAATGATAATAATAAAAATGATAATCTAATAATTAATATTTATATAATATATGTTTATTCTTACATATAAATTTTTATATGTGCATATTTATTCTCACATCAATGCTGTTTATTAAGTTGGGCAAGTCTCGTGATTTCTATTGATAATGAGAAAAATCTTGATTATTTTTCTTATATCAATAACTAATTATAAAATTAAAATGAAAGTTTCCCTTTCTGTTTCTTTATTCAAAGCCCAGATTTTGCCCCAAAATTACCCCCAGGTCATCTTTTCTAGATGGAATTCATACCCCACCCTTGTTCATGGTTCATTAAATGAGAGGAGACTAGATCCTTTTGTATAGATTATCCTGATGTGGGAGTAGTCTGGTTTGAGATGAGCCTTTCTTTGTCCTCGGTGATATAATCAAAATCATGTCCCCAACCCTTCATTAGAATAAATCCTTCTCTCATTATAATATTTATTCTCTCATCAATTATTAACCAATAAGAGTTGATTTCTATTTCTCTAAGAACACTCACTCTTCCAAGGCCATATAAAAAAGTATTGATTGACCTCCATAATTTATCTTTGGTTTTCAAGAGAAAGCAATTCTCTTATTAACTATTTGCTATTTATAATCAATAAAATGATTGATAATTACCCAGAAGTTATGTCTTTAACTTTTCATATGTCACAATAAGGAAATTAAACCTTGCAAAGATAAGATTGATGGGGGAACCCTGAAATTGTTCTTAACTTTTGGGGTGAGCTCTGAAACTCTCCAGACAAGGAGCCACCCTTGGGGCAGTTAAGTGGTTTCATTAAGATTGGCCCAGAACCACTCCCTATTTAGCTTGAAGTTAAGTGGTCACATTTAGCTGGAGATCTGGAACTGATATTTCTCTTGAGTAATTGCACCCTCTGTCTATTGAGCTGAAAATTAGTCCAGGACTTAGCTCAAACTTAAGTGCCCTTATTCAATTGGAAACCTAGGCCTGAGGGAAGTGACAACATTGAAGTATTTTCATTCAATTGAAACTTCAGGCTCAGATTTCCTATTTAAAGGGCAATTTTGGGGTTCATTTCTTTGCAGAGGCCTAAAAGCAAGAATCAGGCCATGCCAAGGGATCTCTCTTTGGCACAGCTGCCTGCCAGGACCCTTGCCCACTGTGAAGATATTCTCTTCTCAGCATTAAACCCTCTTTATTTCTCTGCCAGGATTTTTCTGCTAGGTCCTTTATCTCCTCTGTCAGGATCTTGCCACTGAAGAAGTCAGTCTCCTAGCAAAAGCTCAGTGCCAATAAATTTCCTTTTACCAGTCTAATATTTTGGGTTTGTGAATTCTTTCATGTTGGACTTGTGGGTTCCCACAACTCTCTGTACTGCCACTACCCTCATCAAGATGGCTTGACTAAAGTCACATAATAAATCATGGAGTCCATTTTGATTCCACACTCAGTCCATTTTCCATTGTATTGTACTGCCTCACAAGCAAAAGCTTGCATTTATATAATGCATTAAGTTTTGCAAACTGTTTTATGTATTTTATCTCATTTGAGCTTTAAAGCAACTCTATAAGGCACTATTATTATCTTTGTTTTACAGATAAGGACATTGAGGCTGAGAAATTAAGTGAATTGCCCAGGATCACGCTATTAGCAAGTATTATTGAAAATTACATTGACTAAATGACTCATTGTTTCCTGTCTTGCTTATCCTGCTTATTAATCATGTTATATCGATTGCAACAAATCATGTTAGCAAGTTATTTCTCACCTTTTTGTACTTGTTAAACATTGTACACAGACAATTGGGGAGGAACTGAGATGTGTATCCCTTTGGTTGACCTGGACCTATCAGAATTGCTTTATTTTATTATTGAAATTATCAATAAAAGTTGACTCCATCTTGAAATACTGGTTATTCTTCAGTAATCAACCCACCAACTTTTTGCTACCTCGATATATATATATATATTTTTTTTACTTTTTAAAATTAATTTTATAATTATAACTTTTTTTTTTTTTTTGACAATATATATGCATGGGTAACTTTTTACAACATTATCCCTTGCACTCACATCTACTCTGAATTTTTCCTCCTTCCCTCTACTCCCTCCCCTAGATGGCAGGCAGTCCCATACATGTTAAATATGTTATAGTATATCCTAGATAAAATATATGTGTGCAGAATTGAATTTCTTGTTGCACAGGAAGAATTAGATTCAGAAGGCAAAAATAACCTGGGAAGAAAAACAAAAATGCAAACAGTTTACACTCATCTCCTAGTGTTCCTTCTCTGGGTATAGCTGATTCCATCCATCAATTGGAACTGAATTAGATCCTCTGTTGAAGATATCCATTTCCATCAGAATACATCCTCATACAGTATCGTTGTTGAAGTGTTTAATGATCTCCTGGTTCTGCTCATTTCACTCAGCATACCTTGATATATTTTTAATAAACTCTTTTAATTTTATTTTCCCCTGTCTTGTCTCTTTAATTAAGGTGAAGCTTGACTAAGGAATTTTCCTTTCAATGGTATCTACCACACGATTATAAGTATAGATTAATACAAGACTTTTGCCCCAGCAATGTCACAGGTCCAAGGCTATAAAAGCCAGGAGTCTGTGGAAGAACAGTAACAGGATAATTTTTTTTTTTTTTTTAATGATTTGTTAATTCAAATGAAAATGATTGGTGAATAGGAGCATGTGGATGAATAAGTGGAGGGATGAATAAATGAATAATTGGAGGGAGTCAGTAGTATTTGTGTTAAAGTATAACATCTAAAATGTTGCAAGATGATACAATAGTGAGTGTCAGAGCATGAATCAAGCTTGTGACTTCACTCCTGGTCCAGTTTCCTTTAAAAACAAAAATTCTTAATTTTCTTTGCATTTTTCTTCAGACTGTCTTCCCTGGGCAGAGCTACTTCTAGTGCTGTGCTGGATTGTTCACTGGGCAACTGCTAATACCCACAGCCCCACAGTGGGTTTTGGCTTGGGGTAGTGACATGTTCACTGCTCAGCCTCTAGTCCCAGGGCAGTCGCTAGTCCACACAGCAGGGTTCTTAGCAGGGCACTTCCACAGCTCAACCCAAGCCTAGTCACTTCCAGTGGGGAACTTTTTCCCAGAGCACTCCTGTATCCTGCAGCACTTTGCTGCCCATTGGCAAGACAGCTGCTGTCCATACACCTTCACTGCTCTGCAGAAGAAGCTGGTAACCTCCTTGCCCTGGCTTTAAAAAAATGAGTAAAAAAATCAAAAGAACTTCTATACAGAAAGAGAGCAGGTTTTCAACCCCCTGGAGGTTGACTAATAGCAGACAGTCTCCAGACAATTGTTGGTCCCCAACACAAAAGGCTCTCCTATTAAAAATCTTAAAAGAGAGCTAGAAGAAAAATGGGGAAAGGAAAGAGAAGTATTGCAAGAGAGTAACAACTTCCTGAAATGTGAATTGGAAAAGGTTAAAAATTCCCAGGAAGTGCAGGCAAACAGAATTTATGAATGGAAAAGGTAAATAACTCCCAAGAAAGTAGGATTTGTGAATTGGAAAAAGAAAATAATTCACTAAAAAAAAAATTTAGTGAAATGGAAAAATATTCCATAGAGCAAAACAACTCATTTAAAAACTTGAGTGGACATATACCAAAAGGAGTAAAAAAAGCTCGTGAAGAAAATAACTCATTAAAAATCAGAACTGAACAAATAGAAATGAATGATTCATTGAGACATCAAGAATCAGTCAAGCAAAACCAAAAAAAAAAAAAAATGGAAAATTAGAAAAAACTTTAAGCATCTACCTAGAAAAACAACAGACCTGGAAAATAGATCTAGGAGATTATTGGACTTCCCAAAAATTATGATGAAAAAAAGAGCCTAGATGCTATTTTACAGGAAATCATCAAAGAGAACTGCCCAGATGTAACAGAATCAGAAGATAAAATAAGTGTTGAAAGAATTCATCAAACACCTTCTGAAAAAGACCCTGTAATAAAAACTCCAAGGGATATTGTGGCCAAAATTCAGAACTATCAGACTAAGGAAAAAATATTACAAGCAGCCAGGAAAAAACAATTCAGATATTGAGGGGCCAAAATAAGGGTCACTCAAGATCTGTCTGCCTCCTCATTAAAAGATTGAAAGGCCTGAAATCTGATAGTCTGAAAGGCAAAAGAACTTGGAATGCAGCCAAGAATAAACTACCCAGCTAAGCTGAGATTTTTTTTTTCCCATGGAAGAAGATGGACATTTAATGAAACAGATGAATTCCATTTGTTTCTAAGGAAAAAAAAAAAAAAGATCTAAAAAAAAAAAAAAATTGATCTTCAACCATAGGACTCAAGAGAAGTAGAAAAAGGTAAAAGGAACTCTTGACAACTGTATTTCTGTTGCGGATATACATAAAGACCACATGCACAATTTGATTTTACTGATATAACATTAAAAAAAAGGAAATAGAAATGGAAAGGGGATAGTGTCAGAAAAAGGGAAAAGGGGAAATAAAAAAGAGGGAAACTACATCCCACAAAGAGACAAAGGAAACCTATCATATATGAGGGTATTTAGAGAGGGGGAGGAACATTGTGTGAATCTTACTCTCGTGAGAGTTGGCTCAAAGAGAAAATAATTGACATATTTGTTTTACAGAGAATCTTCTCTCACCTCATTAAAAAGTGGGAGAGGAAAAGGGAAGAGGAAAGGAGAAGAAAGGAAGGGTACAAGAAAGGGGAAGGGATTCAAAGGGAGGAAGGAGGGATCCTAAAGAGGGAAGTTGCGTGATGCAAGTGGGGCCCACAATTTTAATATTGGGGAAGGGGGTAAGGAGGAGAAAGAAAAAGAAAAGCATAATCTGGGAATAATAAGATGGCAGGAAATATAGAATTAGTAATTTTAACCATAAATGTGAATGGGATGAACTCTCCCATAAAGCAGAGGCAGATAGCAGACTGGATCAAAAGTCAGAACCCTACAATATGTTGTTTACAGGAAACACATTTAAAGCAGGGGAGATACATATAGAATAAAGATAAAAGGCTGAAGCAGAATCTATTATGCTTCAGGGAAAGTCAAAAAAGCAGGGGTAGCCATTCTTATCTCAGATCAAGTAAAAACAAAAATTGATCTAATTAAAAAAGATAAGGAAGGAAACTATATCTAGAGTAGCATAGACAATGAAGCAATATCAATACTAAACATATATGCACCAAGTGGTATAGCATCTGACTTCCTAAAGGAGAAGTTAAGAAAGTTGCAAGAAGAAATAGACAGCAAAACTATAATAGTGGGAGATCTCAACCTTGCACTCTCAGAATTAGATAAATCAAGCCACAAAACAAATAAGAAAGAAATTAAAGAGGTAAATAGAATATTAGAAAAATTAGGTATGATAGATCTTTGGGGAAAACTGAATGGTGACAGAAAGGAGTATACTTTCTTCTCAGCAGTTCATGGAACCTATACAAAAATTGACCATATATTAGGACATAAAGATCTCCAAATTAAATGTAGGAAGGTAGAAAATAGTAAATGCTTTCTTTTTCAGATCATGATGCAATAAGAACTATATTCAATAAAAAGTAAGGGGTAAATAGACCAAAAAGTAATTGGAAACTAAATAATCTCATCTTAAAGAATGATTGGGTAAAACAGCAAATTATAGACACAATTAATAATTTCACTCAAGATAATGACAATGATGAGACATCATACCAAAATTTGTGGGATGAAGCCAGAGCAGTAATAAGAGGAAATTTTATGTCTTTAGAGGTTTACTTTAATAAAATAGAGAAAGAGAAGATCAATGAATTGGGCTTGCAACTTAAAAAGCTAGAAAAAGACCAAATCAAAAACCCCCAATCAAATATTAAACTTGAAATTCTAAAATTAAAAGGAGAAATTAATAATATTGAAGGTAAAAAAAAAAAACCATGAAATTAATAAATAAAACTAAGAGTTGGTTTTATGAAAAAAACCAATAAAATAGATAAACCTTTGGTAAATCTGATTAGAAAAAAAGAATGTGTAAAATCAAATTGTTCATCTTAAAAATGAAAAGGGAGAACTTTCCACCAATTAAGAGGAAATTAGAGCAATAATAAGGAGTTTACTTTGCCCAACTTTATGCCAATAAAGTTGATAACCTAAATGAAATGGGTGACTACCTCCAAAAATATAGGCTTCCCAGATTAATAAAAGAGGAAGTAAATTGCTTAAATAGTCCCATTTCAGAAAAAGAAATAGAACAAGCTATTAATCAATTCCCTAAGAAAAAATCCCCAGGACCAGATGGATTTACATGTGAGTACTACCAAACATTTAAAGAACAATTAGCCCCAATGCTATATAAACTATGTGAAAAATTAGGGAATGAAGGAATCCTACCAAATTCCTTTTATGACACAGACATGGTACTGATACCTAAACCAGGTAGATTATAAACTGCAAAAGAAAACTATAGACCAATCTCCTTAATGAATATTGATGCTAAAATCTTAAATAAGATATTAGCAAAAAGACTTCAGAAAATCATCCCCAGAATAGTACACCATAATCAAGTAGGATTTATACCAGGAATTCAGGGCTGGTTCAATATTAGGAAAACTATTAGTATAATTGACCATATTAATAACCAAATTAACAAAAAGCATATGGTCATCTCAATAGATGCAGAAAAAGCATTTGATAAAATTCAACATCCATTCCTATTTAAAACACTTGAGAGTATAAGAATAAATTGTTTTTTTCCTTAAAATAATCAGTAGCATCTATTTAAAACCATCAGTAAGCATCATATGTAATGGGGATAAGCTGAAACCATTCCCAATAAGATCAGGAGTGAAACAAAATTGCCCACTATCACCATTACTATTCAATATTGTATTAGAAATGCTAGCTTTGGCAATAAGAGTCGAGAAAGAGATTAAAGGAGTTAGAGTAGGTAATGAGGAAGCCAAATTATCACTCTTTACTGATGATATGATGGTATATGTAGAGGACCCCAAAGATTCAACTAAAAAGCTATTAGAAATAATCCACACCTTTAGCAGAGTTGTAGGATACAAAATAAACCCACATAAATCATCAGCATTCTTATATGACACTAACAAAAGCCAACAGTTAGAGTTACAAAGAGAAATTCCATTTAAAGTAACCACTGATAGTATAAAATATTTAGGAATCTATCTGCCAAGGGAAAATCAGAAACTATATGAGCAAAACTACAAAACACTTTCTACACAAATAAAGCCAGATCTAACCAATTGGAAAAATATTAAATGCTCTTGGGTAGTGTGAGCAAATATAATAAAGATGACAATACTACTTAAACTCATCTATTTATTTATGCTATGCCAATCAGACTCCCAAAAAACTATTTTAATGACCTAGAAAAAATTACAACAAAATTCATATGGAAAAACAAAAGGAGAAGAATTTCAAGGGAATTAATAAAAAAAAAAAATCAAATGAAGGTGGCCTAGCTGTACCAGATCTAAAATTATATTATAAAGCAGCGGTTACCAAAACCATTTGGTATTGCCTAAGAAATAGACTAGTTGATCAGTGGAATAGGTTGGGTTCAAAGGATAAAACAGCCAATAACTTCCATAATCTAGTGTTTGACAAACCCAAAGACCCTAGCTTTTGGGATAAAAACTCACTGTTTGACAAAAATTGCTGGGAAAATTGGAAATTAGTATGGCAGAAACTAGGCATTGACCCACACTTAACACCATACACCAAGATCAGGTCAAAATGGGTTTATAACCTAGGCATAAAGAATGAGATTCTAAATAAATTAGAAGAACATAGGATAGTTTACCTCTCACACCTGTGAAGAGAAAGGAATTTATGACCAAAGAAGAACTAGAGATCATTATTGATAACAAAATAGAAAATTTTAATTATATAAAATTGAAAAGTTTTTGTACACACAAAACTAATGCAGACAAGATTAGAAGGGAAGCAATAAATTGGGAAAACATTTTTACAGTCAAAGCTTCTGATAAACGCTTTATTTCCAAAATATATAGAGAATTGACTCTAATTTATAAAAAAATCAAACAATTCTCCAATTGATAAATGGCCAAAGGATATGAACAGACAATTCTCAGCCATATGAAAAGATGCTCCTAGTCATTATTAATCAGAGAAATGCAAATTAAGACAACTCTGAGATACCACTTCACACTTGTTAGATTGGCTAGAATTACAGGGAAAGATAATGTGAAATGTTGGAAGGGATGTGGGAAAACTGGGACACTGATACATTGTTGGCGAAAGTGTGAATACATCCAGCGATTCTGGAGAGCAATTTAGAACTATGTTCAAAAAATTATCAAACTGTCAAACCCTTTAATTCAACAGTGTTACTACTGGGCTTATATCCCAAAGAGATTTTAAAAAAGGGAAAGGGAACTGTATATGTAAGAATGTTTGTGGCAGCCCTCTTTGTAGTGGCCAGAAACTGGAAAATACATGGATGCCCATCAATTGGAGAATGGCTGAATAAATTGTGGTATATAAATATTATGGAATATTATTGTTCTGTAAGAAGTAGCCAGAAGGAGGATTTCAGAAATGCCTGGAGAGACTTACATGAACTGATGCTGAGTGAAATGAGCAGGACCAGGAGATCATTATATACACTTCAACAACAATACTATATGATGATCAATTCTGATGGATGTGGCCCTCTTCAACAATGAGATGAACCAAATCAGTTCCAATAGAGCAGTAATGAACTGAACTCCCAGTGAAAGAACTCTGGGAGATGACTATGATCCACTATATAGAATTCCCATTCCCTCTATTTTGTCCACTTGCATTTTTGATTCCCTTCACAGGCTAATTGTACACTATTTCAAAGTCCTATACTTTTTGTACAGCAAAACAACTGTTTGGACATGTATACATATGTTGTATTTAACATATACTTTAACATATTTAACATGTATTGATCAACCTGCCATCTTGGGGAAGGGGTAAGGGAAAGGAGGGGAAAAGTTGGAACAAAAGGTTTTGCAATTGTCAATGTTGAAAAATTACCCATGCATATATATCTTGTAAATAAAAAGCTATAATAAAAAAATTAAATGCAAAAAAAAAAAAAAAGAAAAGAACTAATGAGCAGGCTGATTTCAGAAAATCCTGGAAAGACTTATATGAACTGATAATGAGCATAATAACAGCAAGGTTCTGATCAACTATGAAAGACCTTAGTGATCCAAAGCAATTCCAATCGACTTGGGATTAAAAAAAAATGCCTTCCACTTCCAGAGAGAGAATTAGGGAAACTGAGTATGGATTGATGTGCATTTTCACCTTTTTTTGGTTTGCTTGCTTTTTCTTTCTTATGGTTTTTCCTCTTTGGTCTGATTTTTCTTGCACAACATGACAAATATCTTTAGGAATATTGTACACATGTCATTTAGGAGTATTGTACATGCCTGTGTTGCATTGTTTGCTACTTTGGAAAGGGGAATGGGACAGGGGAGAGAGAGAAAGTTTGGAACACAGAATCTTGCAAAGGTGAGTGTTGGAAGCTGTCTTTGTATGTATTTAGAGGGTTGTAATACTACTGAGAAAAGAAAAAGAAATAAAATGTGTAATATCACAAAGGGGACCAATTATGTTGAAATACAATTATATAAAAAACCCTTCACCAAAACCAAATAAATTTATGGGTCTTTTAAGAACTGTAGCTTTTCAGAATGCAATGAATGATGCTGCTTAGACACACAGTTCACTCTTAAAGAATGCTGGTTAATTGATTTATTAATTGATTGTTAACATTGCCACTGTTCTATGTCATTTACCTGTTCAGAAAAGTCTAGTAGTCCTCATTACTCTAGGGTAACATACATAGTCCTCTTCTTGGTTTAAAAGTCCTTTACAAGCTTTCTCTTCCCATTTTTCCAGATTTATTTTAAATTTCTCTCCACTTATGCTCTTCCATTATACATCATTCTAGCTTCCACTTCCTTATGCTATGTATATAAAGGCAAAAGCAAAACAATACTAACTCAAGGAACTTATGTTTGAATTGGGGGAGGGAAGAGGTAATATGCATCTACACAAATGCATTCAAAGAATATACAAATCAGATGCAAAGTATCCTTGAGTACTAATTTCTTTGGGGAACCAGGAAAGGCCATTTGTAGAAGGTGGTGAATGGGTTCTTGCAGGAAAATAAACTGCAAAATGCAGAGTGAAGGTAGATTATTTGAGGCTGTGCCCAAAGGCAGAGTGTTGGGAAGTATATCTGGATCATGAATTGCACAGATGGAAGTAATGTGTAATAATTATATACTCATAGAATTTTAGAGTTGGAAGGAACCTTTGAGGCATTCTTGCCTAACCTATAAATGAAAAGAATTCTCAGTATAATAAGTCTAATAAATAGTTATACCATAATTTGAAGATCTCCAAAAAAAGGAGAAATCACCACTAGTCAAGGTAGTTCATTTCATGCTCTGATAGTTCTGATTGTTGAGTTTTTCTAGATGTTAAATCCAAATTGTCTTCTTTGCAATTTCTATTTACTGCTCCTAAATGAGGTCAAGCAGAACAAATCAAATTTTTCCTCCACAAAATAGCCTTTAAAATATTTAAAGATAACTCTTACATTCCTTTGGAGTATTTTTCTTTTTTTCAGGTTAAACAATCCAAATTTCTTCAATAGTTTTCTTATGAATGGATTCAAGACCCTCTACTCTCCTGGTTGCTCTCTTTTGGAAAATCTCCAGTTTATCAAAATATTCATCTTAAATCTTAATGTTCAAAACTGAAGAACATTCTCCAGATGAAGTTTTTCAAGGACAGGGTATAGTGGGATTGCCACCTCCCTATTCCTGGAAAACTGTAACTCTGTTATAGCCCCAAATAGGGTTGTCTTTTTTTGACTGCCTCATCATACCTCTGACTCATATTGAACCATCAGTCCATTAAAACCTAGAGCTTTAGAAAAATCAATAATAGTTTTTTGTTTCATAATACATTCAAAGATAATTTTCAGCATTCACCCTTGCAAAATTGTTCCAAATTTTTTCTCTCTTTTTTCCCTGACCCCTCTCCTAGACAGCAAGTAATCCAATACATATTATACATGTACAATTCTTCTATACATATTTCCACATTTATCATGTACATAAGAAAAATCAGATCAAAAAGGTGAGAAAAGAAAAAAAAAAAAGCAAGAAAACAGACAAAATAAGTGAAAATACCATGTTGTGATCCACATTCATTCCCCACAGTCTTCTTTCTGGTTGCAGAAAGTCACAAGTCTCTTGGAATTACTCTGAATCACTTCATTGTTGAAAAAAGCCATGTCCATTAGAGTTGATCATGGCATAATCTTGTTGCTATGTTTAATGTTCTCCTGGTTCTATTAACTTCACTTATCATTAGAAATTATCTCCAGGCCTTTTTGAAATTATCTTGCTGATCATTTCTTATAGAATAATAATATTCCATAACATTCATATACCATAACTTATTTAGTTATTCCCCAACTTATGGGCATCTACTCAGTTTCCAGTTCCTTGCCACTACAAAAAGGACTACTACAAACATTTTTTGCAGATGTGGATCTTTTTCCCTTTTTCATAATCTCTTTAGTATACCCAGTAGACCCAGTAGAAACACTGCTGGATCAAAGGGTATTCACAGTTTGATAGCCCTTTGGGCATAGTTCCAAATTGCTATCCAGAATGGTGGATCAGTTCACAACTCCACCAACAACGTATTAGTGTCCCAGTCTTCCCACATCCCTTCCAACATTTATCATTTTCTTTTCCTGCCATCTTAGCCAATCTGACAGTGATACCTCAGAGTTGTCTTAATTGGAATTTTTGATCAATAGTGATTTAGAGCATTTTTTCATATGACTAGCAAAAGTTTTAATTTCTTCATCGGAAAATTATTCATATCCTTTGATCATTTATCAATTGGAGAGTGGCTTGTATTCTTATAAATTTGAGTCAATTCTCTAAATATTTTAGAAATGAGGCTTTTATCAGAACCCTTGGATGAAAAACTTTCCTCCCAATTTTTCTACTTCCCTTTTAATCTTGTTTATATTGTACAAAACCTTTTAAATTTAATATAATCAAAATTATCCATTTTGCATTTCATAATGTTCTCTAGTTCTTAGGCTATAAATTCCTTCATTCTCCACAGATCTGACAGATAGATTATTCCTTGTTTTCTTAATTTGCTTATAGTATCCCCCTTTATGTCTAAATCATGAACCCATTTCAACCTTATATCTTGGTATAGGGTGTTAGGTGTTGGTCAGTATCTAGTTTCTATCATACTATTTTCCATTTTCCCCAAGAATTTTTGTCTAATAGCAAGTTCTTATCCCAGAAGTTAGAGTCTGGCTTTATCAAATACTAGATTACTATAGTTGTTAACTTTTGTGTCTTGTAAATCTAACCTATTCCACTGATCAAGTACTCTTTTTCTTAGCCAGTTACCAAATGGTTTTGATGACTGAACAGTGAGAACACTTTTGTATTTTTCATTAATTTCCTTGAAATTCTTGATTTTTTGTTCTTCCAGATGAATTTTGTTATTATTTTTTCTAGCTCAATAAAGTAATTTCTTGACAGTTTGGTATGGCACTGAATAAATAGATTAATTTAGGTAGAATTGTCTTTTTTTTTTTTATATTACCTGGTCTACATATGAGCACTTGATATTCTTCCATTTGTTTAGATCTTACTTTATTTGTATGGAAAGTGTCTTGTAATTATGTTGATATAGTTCCTGGCTTTGTCTTGGCAGATAGACTCTCAAACATTTTACATTGTCAACAATTATTTTAAATGTAATTTTTTTTGTACCTCTTGCTGCTGGACTTTGTTGGTCCTGCAACTTTGCTAAAGTTGTCAATTGCTTTTACTAGTTTTTTTAGTTGATTCTCTAGGGTTCTCTAAATATACCATCATATCATCTGCAAAGAGTGATAAAAATCTTTATAAGATAAAGTGCTACCTAACAATGCCACTCTTGTTTTGTATTTGTAAAGGTGATTTTTTTTTTTTGATCCAAAGGGTAAGATTTTACATAACTCCCTAATTTTTTTAGTTTCTAATTAATCATTTAGGCTATCAAGATCTTTCTGGATTCTGATCCTATCATTACCTGTATAACTATTTCTCCCAGCTTTGCGTCATCTGCAAATGTGATGAGCATGCCATCATCTATGCCTTTTATCCAAACAATGTTAAAAGATCTTAGGCAGATCCAAGGCATATTCCAATCGAGACCACACTGACATAGAATCTTATATGACTTAGAATATATTCTTTGAGACGGTTATTCAACCTGTTATAAATCTAATCTATTTCTGAGTCAGGAAGACATGGATTGAAATTCCATCTCTTATGTTAATTAGCAGTGTCATTATGGATAATTTACAATCTCTCTGAACCTTCATAAACTCTCTAAGGCATATTTACCATCTTATAGTTGGGATGTGATCTGCTCTAGTGATTAGAGTTCCCAGTCAACAGAATTATGGAGCTCTGATGTGCACAGGCATACTGATTATTCAAAATGATGATTTGTATTATATTACTTTTGCTCAAAAATAAACTCTGGGAGAGTTATCTTAATTATCTTTTTATCTTCTTCCATGTTTACATTGCTATCTATGGTAGTCATTTAATAAATGTTTGTTGAATGAATAGATGGATGAAAATAATTGTAATATGAAGGCTGAAGATAGCTAGTCAAATCTTTTAATTTTAGACATGAAAAGACTGACAACAAGCTAATGGTAGAGCTATGAGTATATTTTACAGCTCCTGAATTCCTTTCTATAACATTGGATGTGCATATCTGGTATTGTAGGATAGTATGTTAAAGTCTTTTATTACCCTATAATCTGGGATGGTCTCCAAAGGAAGGAGGAAATGAGTGGTCACCAAGCTGCCCATAATTAAGAGCTATTTCCTGAGAATCAAAGACTGAGAATTTTTTGGGATAAGATCTAAGCCACAATACCTTTAGTTAGTGTGATGGGTCCAAAATAGTTGACATCCATGATCTTTTTGTCAAGTTCCAGGGAGATATTCTGTGCAGGGCCTTTCACTTTCATGCTTGCATTGTTAATAAGAATGTCCACACAACCATAGCAATCTAAGATTTCTTTGGCAACATCCTGGACACAGCTGATGTCTGAGAGATCCAAGAGGACCAACTTTGGTGTAAATGTCTGATGAACAAACCAGAAGGATAGGATCAGCATGGGGATGGTTTCCCAGGAGAGAGTAAGTATATATATATATATATATATATATATATATATATATATATATATATATATGTGTGTGTGTGTGTGTGTGTGTGTGTGTGTGTGTGTGTGTGTGTGTGTGTATGTGTATACACACATATATATACATATATATATACATATAATCTCTCTATAATGCTTTATAGTTTATTAAGCTTTCCTACAAGGTTTTTTGTTGTTTTTCTTGTTGTGACATTCAGACCTGTAATTTCATCAATGTAATGAACTCCTATGAAGAAATACAGTTCTCTCTTTCTATCAATGAAGTAATTTATAGTCTTTTTATTTACTTTTCAAAGTACATGTAAAAACAATTTTAAATATATATTTTTTAATATTTTGAGCTTCAAATACTCTTCCTCTCTTTCTCCCCCTCTTTTTTGTGAAGGCCAACAATTTGATATGGATTATCTGTATAATTTAAAATCTTAGAGTTTCCTGGAGGCAATCAGAAGTTAAAAAACTTTCCCACAGTTAACATATTTAGTAAGTGTGGTCATGAAGACTTAAATTCAAGCTTCCTGATCCCAAATCCAGTGTTCTATAACAGAATTTCAGAGTTGAAAGTGATTATAATGATTATACTAGTCCAATTTATATGTGAGGAAGTAATCTTTGTAACATTCTGATAATGGTCATTCAACCTCTGATTCCTGTGATGGAGCTCACTCCCTCCCAAAGTGGTCCATTATATTTTTGTATAATGGTTAGAAATTTTTTCCTTTATACTGGGCTAAGATTTGCCTCCTTGTAATTTCCATCTAGTTCTGTCCTTTGAGTGACTAGTATAATAAATATGTGTCTGGTAGTAACCTGGAGATTAAAGAGCAATATTCTTTTTAAAAACTGGTTTTATTGAATGAATACTTATAACTCAAAAATTCCTATCTTTTCCAAATCAAACATAATCTTTTATCAAAGAAAAACAGGGAAAAATATCTGATTTACTGACCCTACTTAACAATCTGACCCAGTTGACCTCTGACTTTCTATCCAGAGGAAAGGTTTCATTGTCTCGTCTCTTGAATTGTTATTAATTTTCAAAAAAATGTAATTCATAAAATTAAGAAAATATTAATAAATAAAATTTCAAAATAATGAAAGTCAAGAGCTGACAAATCAACATGGAAATAGTAGAGTCAGAAATTATTGTTAAGAGGGGGAAGATTAAGAAAGTTTTTTGCTTTTAAAGGTTAGGGAAGCAGATAACATGTGAACACAAGGTGGTATTAGAATCATATACTATCAGAACAAGAAGTCATTCATCTAGTTCAGCCATTGATTTTTTTTCAGGAGGCAAGCAAAACTCAAAAAGGGAAATTAACTTGTCTAAAATAACATGGTAGATTAGTGGAAAAGCCAGAAATAAATCTAAATTTCATGATTTCCTATATGGGACTTTCCCCTTTATATCCAGAGGTTATATCCAGAGAACCAACTAGTACTCAATGAGAACCAATTGTTAAATTTTTAATGTAAACTTTATGTGTTGGAAATTGGCAAATAAATTATTTTGGTTATTGTTAGACTTTATATTTGGATGTCTTCTTTGAGATTTTCCATGAAAGATGATTTGCCAGTCACATATAAAATAATTGATTGTTAGAATTCTTACAAGGTGCTAAGTCAGTGGAATTGATAGAGACAATGGTTGTTTAGCAGAGTGCTTAACAGTTCTCTAGATGTACTTAGTACTTATTAGAGTTCCACAAAATTCACACCTTTAAGAGAGCATATATAAGGAGGAGCCCACTAAAGGACAAGTACACAAAACCACAAGCCCACTCTTTGGAGGTGGAGTCAGATTCATTCCAACTTCCATCTTTGTGCTGGCTGGAGACATTCGGAGGAAGAGAGGCTGAAGCCGGCAGAGGCAAAGGACTAGCAGTAAGAGCTCTCAAAACCAAGGAGAGAGATAGGCCACTAAGAAAGCTAACCAGGCCCAAGGAAGGAGACAATACTTGGAAAAAGAAAATAACGGATCTGTATTTTAACTCCTAGCTGCATTTGGGGTGATTACATTGAACTGAAAGGAAGGTTGCCTCTAGAAGCCCCCCAAGAAACCTGCTCCCAGAGAACATTATATTTTAAAGAACACTACAATTGATCTCATCACAATGTCTTATTTTTTGATTCTTATAGTGATCAACTAACTTGGTTACCCATCTTATTCAATATACTTGACTCTCAATGAATTTTTGATTTAAACAGCTGAAAATCAAACCTATCCTCAAAGTTTTAAGATTTATCATCCCGAAGCATAACAATTTTTAAAAAATTACACGTCAGGCTTTGAAGACATTATGTGGTTGAAAGTTAAGTCTAAAAAAACTCAGAATTCAACACTCAAAATAGGGATAAAGAGGGATGAGAGCTATTGTTTTATTAATTTAGGAACTTTTAGGTGAGCAAGTTTCTTCCAAGAAACAAATTGTCCTCTTTTCTGTAATTTGCAATCATAAAGTTGTAAAAACCTTAGTATTTTACATATTACCTGCTATATATTAGTGTATAACTCTATGTAAGTTGCTTCCTGGACTCTCTGCCTCCTGAAGATAGTATTGCTGGTATATGTGACTTTGCTAGGTGTGACGTTTTAGGATACATCAGTACTTTGTGTGTCTAAGTTTGAATTTTTTTGACCTTCCAATCATTGGTTTAGAGGGAAAGTGGAAATAATCTCTGGTGTTGAATATAAAGACTTTTGAAGCCTTCAAGTCTTGAATCTTTTTTGATATCATTAGACCCTTTATTTTTAAAAGCTTCAGAATTATGAGTGTCAATATCAGTCATAACCATGAGCTCTGCTCTTCATTCTTCTTTTACTCTGTTGTTATAAAGATGTGTATAGTTCAAGAAGCATTCAAACTATAGTGACTGCCATGAAAAAAAGTAGATCCCACTACATTTTGATTTGCTTATCTTATAATTAATATAAGGAAAAGGAGCTTTTCCCAAATATTTACCTTTAAGATTTAATTTAATTTCACTTTATTGGCTGTCACCAACAGTTGGATTATTGTACTAGTCTCCTAATTGATTTCTCAGCTTCCCATTTCACCCTTTTCATTCTATTCTCCATATAGTTGCCAGATTAAGATACCTAAAACACAGGTATGACCATTTTACTTCACTTCTCAAAAAAAATCTCAAAAAAAGGGGACACCTTTTGCTTTCAGGATAAAATACAACTTCTATATTAGGTCCTTAAAGCCTTTCACATTCTGATTCAATCCATTTTCCTGAGATTGTTCTGATATTGTTTTCTTTCATATATTTGATGCTTTAGCCAAACTGTTCTACTTGCTTCTCTTAATGTAGAATATTAAATGTCCTATCTCCATTCCTTTACAGAAGAAGTCTCATTGTATATGCATGAACTACCTTTTAATTTTCCCTCCTGAGAATTCACAATTTTCAGCTAAAATATTATCTTCCACATGATCCTTTTCTCTTGTTAATATCATTTTACCTCACATTATATTTACTTTGTATATATTTTGCATTGACTTAACTTCTTTTGTGTTTTTCTCCTGCAGAATACATATTACTAGAAGGCAAAACTTATTTCATTTTCATCTTTGTCATCTTTACTAGCACTTAGAACAGTACTTTGCACAAAATAAGCATAGTAAAATGGTTGTTGAATGAATCAATCAATTCTTACTTACCCTTTAACTACTGAATGGCTATTTCCCCAGACAAACTGAGACCCGAAAAAAACCTTAGCTTAAAAAGACTAAAGTCTCTCACTACATCCTGGGCCAGCACCAGTTGTCCTGACCCTGTCTTGACACTAGATTTTGATGACTCTGGAGAAGAGTAAGGCTGATGACTTTTCACATCTTTGACTCACTTAAACCCAATTCATTTACAAGTTAAAATATCATCCTCCTAATGTCATTAATTCTTTTTGAGAATGAAGGTTAAACAAAGAATAAATACATAAAAGCCTTACCTTGCTTGGATCTGCCACACTAAGAAGTGCATCATACAAGACTTCTAGTTTCTCCCAGTTCTTTCCACATAATACCAACCTTGCACCACCAGCATGGAACAGTCTAGAACATTCTATTAAAAAGCATTGAAAAGGACAAAGTAAGTATATTGGTATGGTTCCTTTTCTCTCAATTGTCTAGATCAAAGAATAATAATATCATAAGCTTTTAGTATTACACTGAATGCAATATCACTTTCCTTCAATAAGGAATAAGGCTGGGATAAACAGAGAAAGAGCAAAATGAAGAAGAATAGTAAATTCAGGAAAGGGTTAGTCATAAGCCACATCAAAAAAAGGCCTTCTTTAATGGGTGGAGTTTAAAAGAGAAGAATAAAAGTAAAGACAAAATGGTAAGAATCTGAATCTGAATTGGTTATATTAATAACCAATTATTGAATGGGCACTAATTAAATAATTGGGTATTAACATAAAACAGAAAAAAATAATTCTCTCAGAGAGATCAAGAAGGCAATTGAGATTACTGGGAATTTTGGAGAGTGCTGTTTCAACTGAATGAGGAGGCCAGAAGCCAGACAGTTTAGAGTTAAGAAGAATATGAGTGAAAGAAAATAAAGGTACTGATTATAGACAGTTATCTTGAGGAGATTATTCACAAGAGAGAAGAGAAATGTAGGATGATAATAGGGATGGATGTATCAAATGAGGATTTTCGAGGATGAGGGAGACACAGGTATGTCTGTAGGCATTAGGTAAGCATCTAGTAGATGGGGACAGAGTAAGAGAATGGAAATGATAGAGGGGAGATAAGATGGAATGGGATCATTTGTGCTTAGAGGGGTAGATGAGTTGGCATTCAGCCATCACTACAGCTAGAGTTGTACCTGAATTAAGTTATTAATTATGTGATATTTTCTCGATAGTAAGTTCCATAATACAATGTCCATATCTTATGTAAACTTTGAACCTCTCCTAGCACCTTACATAGTACTTTACATGTTCTTAATATTATTTTTTAGTATTTTATAATATATTATTAGTTTATTCATTGAGGCATTCCAGAAAAAAAAACTGTATAACTAAATACAACTAAGTCCAACTTCTCTTTTTTTTTCTGTTAAAATAACCACAAAAGTTTCAAATACCAAAAAAAAGCTTAAAAAACAAGAAGATGGAAAACAGCTGTTACTGGGAAGGACTTTCCTAGAAACTGAAGAGGCTTACAATGAATGGATATCATGTGTGACAAAATATCCAAATACAGAATCTTGTTCTCAGTACTTTAGCATTTGATAATATGGGTCAACTTCTTTATATACCTTTTTTCTTCCTGTTGTTTTTTGGAGCACTGCACTAGTTTCTTTTATTTTTCTACCTGTTTCTTTTCCCTTTTGTCACCCCAGTTTTAACATTCTCATATATTTAGTGATGAGAATGCTGGAGTCATGAAGACTTGAGTTTAAACTCTATCTCAGACATTTACTACTAGGTGACCCTGGCAAGTCTCTTTTTAACCTTTCAACTTCAGTTTCCTCATCTGTTAAAAGGGAATTACAATAGCAGCTACCTTTCATTATTGATGGGAGGATAAAAGGAGATTACAAATATATTAAACTTTACAGGCCTTAAAGTGCTATATTATTCTTCAAATGAATTAAGGAAACCTTATAATATTAATACATGTAAATGTCACTTTGTGATTTGAAAAGCACTTTTCTTGTATAGTTTTGTGAGATGAGTAACATGAATATTATTGTTCCTAATTTAAAGACAAAGTTATAATGGGGCTATGTGGAGCAGTTGATAGATATACATACATTATGTGGTTGAAAGGTAAGTCTAAAAAACTCAGGATGCAGCACTCAAAATAGGGATAGAGAGGGATGAGAGTTATTATTTTATTAATTTAGGAACTTTTAGGTCCTGAAGTCAGGAGGACCTGAGTTCACATCTAGTCTCAGATACTTAACACTTCCTAGCTGTGTGACCCTGAGCAAGTCACTTAATCCCAATTGCCTCAGGAAAAAAAAAAAAAGAAAGAAAGACAGAAAAAAGAAAAAAAAAATAAAGAAAAAAGAAGGCCATGGGACTCTTCTTCCTATGATGGCAAGATTTCCTTCCTTGATGGGAATCTGGTTCTTCTATCAGCCCTGGTGAAAAGAACCCTTCCCTATGTAGAAAGCAGTGATTCTGTCTAGTCCAATAAAGACGTATTCTAGACTAATGGTCTTTAAAGTGGTATAAGGAAGAAATTATTCAATTTCTCTTTATTTTTATTTATTTATTATTTAAGAGAAAAATCTCATTTCTCTTTATTTTTATCTAAAAATAGAATGTAAGCTTTACTAATATTTAGTATGCAGCTTGATCTGATATCTCATACTCAAATATCTTGGGGGAAGAATAGAAATTCCATAATGTAAAAATAATTATAGTCTTGACTCATCATATCATATTGCAATGTTTCATAGTTTACAATGTACCTAGGTAAATAGACATGAAAATGAACAAAATATTTATTAAGCACTTATATACAAAATACTCTTCTATGTAGTATTTGTAGAAATAAAAAAAAATGGCAGTCCCTTCTCTCAAAGAATTTACATTCTAATGGGGGATAATATATTACCAAGTTTTAATTAACCTTAACAAAATGAAAAAGTGACTTTTAAAAATGTTCCTGCAAAGAAAACCTTAATAGATAATAGAACTTAATAATGTGAGCATAATTGAACAAGAAGAAAATGTCAAGGGCAGCATTTCTCCTATTCCTAGAACAATTTCTTTATTGGGAATACTACAAGATAAAATCAAGTATGATCTCATCAGATCTGACAAGGACTTGGCCAAACAAATTCAAAATTATCAAGAATTTTTGAATTATTTATCTAAAATCATTATTGTTAAAAATGAATGTTGTTTTAAGTACATACAGTGCCTTGAAGTATTGATGAATATTTTTCATAATTAGTTTTTTTTTTTTTTAACACACACTAAGCTTTTGTTACTAGAAATATGTCACTTTATACAAATTCTCCATGTATATCTATTAAAAAACACTTTGGAAACAGATTTTTTTTTTTTTTTACATGTTGAAGAATTTTCCAAATGAAGAGTTTTAGTGACCTTTGAAGCTATTCATTGAAATGTAAAAATGTAACATTAAGGGGGCAGCTAGGTGGTGCAGTGGGTAAGAGCACCAGCCCTGAAGTCAGGAGGACCTGAGTTCAAATCCGGTCTCAGACATTTAATACTTCCTAGCTGTGTGACCCTGGGCAAGTCATTTAATCCCAATTACCTCAGGGGGGGAAAAAAAAGTAACATTAAAATTTTTTTTAGAAACCCCTGACGAAAGTACTGAGATATCTCTCTAGATTTTTCCTTTTCTTTAAAAAAAATATTTTTTATTTTCAATTCCAAATTCTCTTTCCTTTCATACTTCCCTGTAATGTTCTGGTTGATTTTCTGGAGGTCTTTGGACCAGCCTTCGTTTCAGCTGAGTAATACCAAGAAATAGCCAGAGATAAAGTCCAAATTCTTTATTATCTCCTTGACAGTCTTGTCTCCTTGCCTGGGGCTCAGCTAGCTTTATGCAGGCCCTTTCAACAGGCCTTGGTCTCAGTGGGATAAGTAGGAGGACAGGCCAGCCACCACTAGACTGATGAAGATGGAATGTCTCTGGCTGAGTTTATCCCAGCTTATATTTATATTTTACATCGTCGTAGGTGTGAATCTTGCAGAACTATATTAAGTACTAAGTACATGTACTGAACTAGAGAACTATTAATCACCATGCTAAACTAGATAACCATTGTTTTATCAGTTCCACTGAGTTAACACCTTTTATAAGAATCCTTGCCTAAGTATATTTCTCCAGAATTCTAGCCCATTATACTTCCCTTCCCCTCAAAAGGAAGGCAAGAAACATGACACACATTATACATATGAAATCATGCAAAATATATTTTTACATTTGTCATGTTCTTAAAAAAAAGGCAAGAAAAATTAAAAAAGGGAAAAATATGCTTCAACCAGCACTTTGAGTTCATTAATTCTCTATCTGGAGGTCTATCACATTTTATATCATGAGTCCTTTGAAGTTATGGTGGGTCATTGTATTAAGTTACTAAGTCGTTTACAATTCTCTTGTGTTACTGTATAAACTGTTTTCCTTTTTCTGCTCATTTTCCTTTGCATCAATTCAATCAAACCTTCCTAGGTTTTTCTGAAAATATGCCCAACATTAGTTTTTATAGCAAAATAGTATTCCACTACATTTTTATACTATAACTTGTTCAGCCATTTCCCAATTCATAGGGAAATTCCTCAATTTCCCATTATTTGTTCCCACAGAATAGATAGATACTATAAGTATTTCATACATATAGTTCCTTTTTTTTTTCCTCTTTGATATACCTGACGAAAAGCCCTAACGTTAATATTGCTGGGTCAAAAGGTATGCATATTTTTATAGTTTTACAGTTCCTAATTGTTCTCCAGAATAGTTGGACTTTTTCATAGCTCTACCAATAGTTCTTTGTCTAACTTTCTTGACCAGTCTCAGTAATGTTTTCCTGATCTTAATCCTACTGGTATTGGTCAATTACATCATAGGTACCAAACTTAAATAATTGATACATAAAGATTCCTGTAGTAGCATATTGACTTAGTTTTAAAATGTAATATTATCTGTGTTCTATTGTATTTTTATTTTGCTAAATTAAATTTTGCTACAAATTTTAAAAAAATCACCATCAGTATAATCTGATTTGGGCCACAGTGATTTGACAGCTCTAGGCTATGACAAATTCAATACTTAAATACAAATAATTTGGAAACTGTAATCTTCAAACGACCTTTACTTTTATATGTTTGGAGAGGATCTGCCTCTCTAGTAATAATGTATAGTCTTTTTGATAACATACCTGCTATTTCTTCTAGTTCTCTAGCCATTTGTTTACTTTCACAAATACATCAGCCAGTCAGATTTCCAGGAATAGGACACCTTGTTAAGTTATCCTTTAAGTAATACTTATGTTCCTCTGACACACTTTCATCTATACCTACTCCTCCCTACCCCCTAATCACTTGTTAAAACTCACTGATATGAGGGGCAGCTAGGTGGCTCAGTGGATAGAGCACCAGCCTTGAATTCAGGAGGACCAGAGTTCAAATCTGGCTCAGACACTTAATACTTCCTGGCTGTGTGACCCTGGGCAAGTCACTTAACCCCAGCCTCAGGGGCAAAAAAAAAAAAAAAACCAAAAACACTGATATGAACTAATATAAACATGGTCTTTGTCAAAGCCCCAGTATAGTTGTAACTGAATTATGCTTGTGATGGGGTTACCCCTGCCCCCAAATCTGCTTTAGAATAACAATATGTTATCATCTGGGGGGCTTACTTCCACCAAAGCATTGACTATTTCATAGTATTTTTTCATGGTATTTTTTTGGTACATGGTACATAATTTCATGGTAGTCTTTCCAATTTTTGTCTATCACAAAAGGCAACTACTATACATCTGTCCTCATAGCAAGAAGCTGCACCTTAAATATTAGTTCAATGAATCAACCAAAGACATTCATGTATCAACAAAACTCATTTTTCTGGCAGTTTTTCCTGTTTGTAGATCAGTTTGATAAAACATGATTGTGATGAAATACTATTGTGCCATTAGAAATGATGATCTTGGAAAAGCATATATAGATTTGCATAAAGAGCAAAATGAGTAAACCCAGAAAGATTATAATGGCTATATTGTTTTAAGAATAACCTTGAGCAAATAAGCCATTTTTACTATAAATATCCAAAAGATGCTATCTGCATCAAGAGAAAGAACTGATAAATGGAAGTATTTTTCATATATATATATATACATATATATATATATACATAGTTATGTCTAATAGTAGCTATGTCTTGAGTTAGGGGAAGGGAAGAAAGAGAAAAAGAGAAATTTACATGATAACTTTATTATATATTTAAAAGGAATAGCAAGTTGTACATAATAGAATTTCAGTTTCATGTATAATCATTTTTTAAAAAATAAGACTATGTTATAGAAATGCTTGCCTTAATCTACAAATTAAAAAATTTAATCAAGGACCTGGAAAGATGAAGCAAAAACCAAAAATCCTTACCTCTGAGGGTTGGGGAATACAACATGTATATATATAAAACCAAGAAATTGAAAAGAAAAAGTAGTTTCAAGAGAGAGAGAATGCTTGTACCTATAGATCAGGAAAGATTTACTTAGGAGTTTTCACCCAAGCTGTGTTGTGGAGAAAATCTGCCTAAAGGCTTGAAGGTTGTGGCCAGTTGAATTATCCACTGGCAACCACTAATAGCCTTTCCTATTTTTAGATGCCCCAGTTAACATTATCTCAGATTCTATTAGGAGTTTGCCAGTGTATTTCACCTGGTTTCTATATTGCTGTGGGATTTCTTTTCTTATAGTGCTAGTAGAGGGAAAACATTACTGGATTTACAATTTTTGAATCCTATATATGCAATTTACTTAAGTAATACTAAGTAAGCTACAATACAGAGAGTGCTAGATTGGAAACAGCAAGAATTGAGTTCAAATCTAGTCCCACACACTTAACTAGATGTGTGACCTCAGGTGAATCACTTTACCTTTCTTTGCCTCAGTTTCATTTGTAAAATGGGGATGATAATAGCACTTACCTTCTAGGATTGTGAGAATGAAATGAGATATTATTTGTAAAGAGTGAAGCACTATATAAATGCTAGTTATGATAACTTTTGGAGATTAACACTTTTAAATCTCAATTTCCTCATCTGTAAAATAAGAACTCTAAAATTCCAACTTTAAAATTGCATCATTTTATGATCCAGGTCTGACTCTCAGGTTGTTGCTGATTCATGTATAGTTGTATATTCCAAGCTAATTTGGCTCTGGGACACTTTTGACCTTGAACTATTGAAAGCAAACATAAATATCAAATGTAGGAGGAGTGAAGATGATCTGAAGGAATGGAATACTAATCTTATAGTAGGAGACAGGGAAATTATATATCAGAGAAAATAAGTCCTATTTCATAAAACAAAAATTATCGAATTTGTCATATGAACCATATGTAGACTTGATAGGGATCCTATATAATGCTGGGTGTGCAGTAAGTAACAGCATATCAGCTTGGGAAGTGCCAATAACTGCAGAATAACAAGGAATCATTTTATTAATTAACAAGAGGAGTATAATATATAATTTTTAAACAAGGTGTTAGCATATTTAAATTACCAATCCAGTGTTGTCTCCAGAGTTTTTCTGATCAATGTGTATGTGTATGTCTTTTTTTTTTTTTTTTTTTTTTTTTGCTGAGGCAATTGAGGGTAAGTAACTTGCCCAGAGTCACACAGCTAGGAAGTATATGCATGTCGTTTACCATTTCTGACTTCATGTCTTCAGATGAATGGGCAAGAAAGAAACCTTCCATGGGATTCTGAATTGTAACCTGAATTTCATATAAAAATATTAATTGGGATTATTAAAATAGGAAAATCTATATCCCTAGAATTTCGATACTCTATCTAAGAAATTTCTGCATTCACTTTCAGTCTTCTTTATATATTTTTCACAAAGAATCTATATATAGAAGACATTTTATTTAACACAACAATGAAGACATAAGGGGAAAAAGTTTCATTTCTATTACATGGGATCACAACTCAATTTATTCCAAAAGTCTTTTTCTGAATCTATCTCTAGGTTGTGGGAAAAAAAATAAGGATATTGATGTTAAGATCCAGGTCCAAGTTCTGGGTACTAGCCTGGGACAATGAAAGAAAGAGAGAAGTTGAAAGGAAGGACTAACAGTGGAACAGTTTCTTAGTCTTCTCATTTACCTATGAGGTTTTTGGAAGCTACTTGTCTCAGCCACATAAGTCCAGAGTCTTCTCTGCTCACTGATCACCAATTGATCACACTCTGTGCCTGGGACACTCTGATTTTTACTCTCATTACCAGATGGTCTGACTTAGTTTTCCTTAAGAAAAACCTTTGGCTCCTCTAACTCCCACAAAGGTGTAATGTTTAATACCAATTATAAGCATAAACATAAGATTTTCAAAAAATCTGAATATTTTAGTATTTAATATTTTAATAGGAAAAACATTGTTAAGTATTGAACTTATATTGTAATTTACGTGTATAGAATACATTTTGTGAAGCACTACATTAGATGATAGGATTAGCTGTAGAGATAGAAAACTGTAGAGATAGAGATAGAGATAGAAAGAAAGAGATAGAAAACTGTAGAGAGAATTTACATGTGTAGAATACTTCTTGTGAAACACTACAATAGATCATAGGATTGATTAGCTGTAGAGATAGAAAGCCTTAGAGATTCTCTAGTTTTATCCTATTATTTTACAAGGAAGGAAACTAAAATGCCACAAAGGAAAGCAACTTGCTCAAAATCACACATCTTGCTTTTGCCTCAATACTTCAAAAAAAAAAATCTAAAAAAATACTAAAAAAAAACCTCTGTATTCTGTGATTTGTGACGTAACATATCATTAAATTTTTATGTCTACATTTTTATCAGTAAAAATAGTAATAATCTTGCCTATGTTCCTTGTATCTCAGGGTTATTAGCAGAAAAACACTTTTTAATTCTTCAGAGCCTGTGAATATAAATCATATAACATATTGCCAACTAAATTGCAAGCTCCTGATTGCTTTTTCCTCTCCCAAGTCTCCCATAAAATATTCTACACAGATGCCAGATATGTAGTAAATGCTCATTGAATGGAAATAAAGGGACTGAATTGTAGTTAAATGGAAAAAGCCAAAACAGCAAAGATCAGCAGCTAGCAAGTGATCTCATCTTCTCTTCCCATATCGTTCTGGTATGACTGGTGTGAGAACAGTTTTCGCCCAAAGGAATCATGCCAACCGAAGTTCTGCTGACTGAGGGAAACCTGAATCAAGCAATTATACCAACAGTTGCATCCTTATGAAATCACTGCGATGACTAAATCAGAAAGATCTCTGAAAAAAGAAAGAACATTGCTGGGGAAAAGGAAGGCACACATTCAGTTATATCTTGCTACATCTTATATCATCATAAACAAAAAACAAAGGCCAGAATATACCTAGATATTATCTACTGGCTGGGCATTTCTAGGGAGATAATGAATTTGACACCTAGATTTAGATTTGTCTCTGTGCCTCTTTCTTCCCCACCCTCTCAAACTTTATATGGAAGACAAGCATGGGCTTTATTTGAATTATAATTTTATTGATTTATTGCTAAGTTTAAAAAACATAAGGAGAATTTTCATATATAAATCAAAACACTCCCCCTCACTGTTCTGCAAATTAAAATTTGAATTCTACTTTATATATTACTTGCTTTAAATATGTACTTTCATTTCAAAGCAGTTCTGCTTGTCATATTGCTAGTTGAATAGTTGATTTTCTCTTGTGTGAATTTAAAATATTACAATGGCCCTTTAAGATATCATCATAATTATTACATTTTTAATTAACTCCCTTTCTTTTACTTCCCTTTCTTTCTCCCAAATAAAAACACAAAGGGACAGGGGAATGAAGAGTGTAATGCAATCAAAATTGATTCACATAATGACTATATATATATATATATATATATATTCTTTTCCATTGTGTACTTCTATTATATTATACCATTAGTTAGGCCACTCTGCTTAATCTTTTCCTTGAATTCAACTTCCTGGTCCTGGGTATGAATATCTTTTCTGTAGACCTCTCTCTTAGAGTAGCTCTTCCCTATGTCTTCCAATTTTAACCTGGAGGCTAGACTTCACCTCATCATTCATGTAGCTGTTACTATCCCATCAAAGTTGTCTAAAGTTCTGGGGTCTGGTCTCCTCCACTTTTTCAATTTCAAAACCCATGATTGGATAGAGAAAGAAGCTAATTTTGGAAGCAGCAATGAACAAAATCCTTTCCTGAGAGATTTACGGTTACCTTGTCTAAGGAAGGCATTGTAGTAAATTCCAGTTCTGACAAGTCTTGAGATAATTTTTTCTCATCTTAAAAAAATCATTATACTACTGCTTGAGGGAAATGAATTTGGGAACAGGAATTCCTGTGACACTAGAGAAAAGAACTTTTATGAAGGTTATTCTATTAATAAAAATAATTAATTTAATATAATCATTGACTATTGTGTTCTGTGAGTCTACTCTATTCCACCAATCAATTACTCTATTTCTTAGCCAATATCAAATTGCTGCTCCATTTCTAAAGGAGCTATTAAAATATACTATAGCATGAATCTAAAAGGTGTAGCAAAGTCTACTCTTTTCAAGAAAAAGAGAGAGCACTACACCCAAGGACTCTAGCTGTAACCAGAAGCAAACAGTAGGAAGAAGCTCCAGAATCGTGTTTCTGGCCTACAGTGAGTAAAGACTACATATCTGCTAGCGTCAAGTTATGTGGCAGAACAGCAACTGGCATAGTCAATGAATCTGGCAGAGCTGAACATTAGTTCAGTAGAGATAATGAATCTAGCAAAGCAGCATCTGATGTAGAATATGTGTAAACTAATTGTCTGGCAGTGACCAACACAGAGCAGTCCTGGAGGGAGCAGTGTGATAACATTCCAAATATGACTCATATTGTTAGAAATGTAATTTGTTAGTTCATAAATGGTCCTGTGATCACACATATGAACCTCTATGTATTTTTTCTACATGTATCCATGCTTCATTTTGATGATAAGTGTGTTTATCAGGTTTAAGGGCAAGAGTTATATTTATATAAATACACATATATTTAAACTATGCTATTTCAGGAAGTATCTTTACTTTGAACTACTTCTGTATTTTGATTAATGAAAAAAAATACATTTATGTGTGCTTATGGCTACAGTTTTATATGGATGTATATCTACAGAGTACCTTTGATCTGAGTTAACTTTGTTTGGGAAACCCAATTTACTAGTTGGGGCAGAAGGTGTTCTGAGGTACTATATCCCTATCAAACTAATGCATGGAAAAAATCTGACTCTTATTAATTATTCTTGTTATTTACATAAAGCATTTTAAATTTAATCTGTTTTGATTTTCACAATCGTCCTGTAAGAAGAACTATCATTACCTTCACTTCACTGAGACTCAGAGAATTTCAGTTATTTTTCTAGAGTCTCAGAGCTCAGAAAAGGCAAAATCAGGACTTGAATTTGATTCTTTTGACTCTAAGCACAGGACTTTTCATAAAACAAATCTATTTCTTACTATTTCAGCTGCTTATGTAGCCATAGGCCCATGAACTCTAGAAAGATCAAAGGTAGAATTTTCAAAAAGCAGGGTTAAATAGAGAGACAGAAAAGGCTTGCTTGCTCCTATTTCTTCTTCCCCAAAGAAAATTTTACAATCAGAGCTAAAAGGAACTTTAGAATAATCCAGTAAAATCACCTGAGTCTCAAAGATTACTCTTCTGGTTAATGCTAAACAAAAAGGTGAAATCAGGATAATGGACTCACCAATCCAATGATGTTTCCACTACACCATTCTGCTGTCATCCCCTCCCTCACAGAAGAGTATAACCATCTGTTCTATACAACATCTGTTTTGTATATATATGTATATATATGTATAAAACAAATGGATAGAATACTGGACTTGACCTGGGTTCAAATTTCTCATCTATACTTTCCTAGCTGTGTGATTTTGGCAAGTCACTTAATCTCTCTGATCCTCAGTCTCCTCATTTATAAAGTAATAAGGTTGGATGCCAACAACATTAAGGACTCTCAGCTCTAAATCTATAATGACACAATCTTTTACCTATTCTTCCTTTTTTGACTAATGGTAAATATTTATAAGACAACTGGTTGGAGTGAGAAGCACATAGCAAAAATGGTAAATTGAACCCTATATACCTCTAAGGATAGCTTGGGACTTTTTTTAAATTCTTTTTTTAATTATTAATTTTATAATTATAACATTTTTTGACAGTACATATGCATAGGTAATTCTTTACAACATTATCTCTTATACTCCCTTCTGTTCCGAATTTTTCCCCTCCTTCCCTCCACCCCCGCCCCTAGATGGCAGGCATTCCCATACATATTAAATATGTTATAGTATATCCTAGGTACAATATATATGTTGTTGTTGTTGTTGCAAAGGAAGAATTGGATTTGGAAGGTAAAAATAATCTAGGGAGAAAAACAAAAAATGCTCACAGTTTACACTCATTTCCCAGTGTTCCTTTTCTGGGTATAGCTGATTCTGTCCATCATTGGAATTAGATTAGCTCTTCTCTATGTTGAAGATATCCACTTCCATCAGAAATACATCCTCATACAGTATCATTGTTGAAGTGTATAATGATCTCTTAGTTCTGCTTGTTTCACTCAGCATCAGGTGATATAAATCTCTCCAAGCCTCTCTGTATTCCTCCTGTTCTTTCAGAACAATAATATTCCATAATATTCATATACCATAATTTACCCAACCATTCTCCAATTGATGGGCATCCGTTCATTTTCTAGTTTCTAGCCACTACAAAAAGGGCTGCCACAAACATTTTGGCACATGCAGGTCCCTTTCCCTTCTTTAGTATTTCCTTGGGATATAAGCTCAGTAGTAGCACTGCTGGATCAAAGAGTATGCACAGTTTGATAACTTTTTGGGCATAATTCCAGATTGGTTGGATTCTTTCACAGTACCATCAACAATGCATCAGTGTCCCAGTTTTTCCACATCCCCTCTAACATTCATCATTATTTGTTCCTGTCATCTTAGCCAATCTGACAGGTATGTAGTGGTATCTCAGAGTTGTCTTAATTTGCATTTCTCTGATCAATACTGATTTGGAACACTTTCATATGAGTGGAAATAGTTTCAATTTCATCATCTGAAAATTGTCTGTTCTTATCCTTTGACCATTTATCAATTGGAGAATGGCTTGATTTCTTATAAATTAGAGTCAATTCTCTCTATATTTTGGAGAGGAGGCCTTTATCAGAACCTTTAACTGTAAAAATGTTTTCCCAATTTACTTCCCTTCTAATCTTGTTTGCATTAGTTTTGTTTGTACAAAAGCTTTTTAATTTGATATAATCAAAATTTTCTATTTTGTGATCAATAATGATCTCTAGTTCTCCTTTGGTCACAAATTCCTTCCTCCTCCACAAGTCTGAGAGGTAAACTATCCTATGTTCCTCTAATTTATTTATGATCTCATTCTTTTATGCCTAAATCGTGGACCCATTTTGATCTTATCTTGGTATGTGGTGTTAAGTGTGGGTCCATGCCTAGTTTCTGCCACACTAATTTCCAGTTTCCTCAGCAGTTTTTGTCAAATAATTAATTGTTATCCCAATAGTTGGTATCTTTGGGTTTGTCAAACACTAGATTACTATTTTTATTCACTATCTTGCCCTGTGAACCTAACCTATTCCACTGATTAACTAGTCTATTTCTTAGCCAATACCAAATGGTTTTGGTGACTGCTGCTTTTTAATATAGTTCTAGATCAGGTAGAGCTAGGCCACCTTCATTTGATTTTTTTTTTTTTTCATTACATCCCTTGAAATTCTCGACCTTTTGTTCTTCCATATGAATTTTGTTGTTATTTTTTCTAGGTCATTAAAATAGTTTCTTGGGAGTCTGATTGGTATAGCACTAAATAAATAGATTAGTTTAGGGAGTATTGTCATCTTGATTATATTCACTCAGTCTGTCCAAGAGCACTTAATGTCTTTCCAATTATTTAAATCTGCCTTTATTTTTGTGGCAAGTGTTTTGTAATTTTGCTCATATAATTCCTGACTTTCCTTTGGTAGATATATTCCTAAATATCTTATACTATCGACTGTTATTTTGAATGGAATTTCTCTTCGTATCTCTTGCTGTTGGATTGTGTTGGTAATGTATAACAATGCTGATGATTTATGTGGATTTATTTTGTATCCTGCAACTTTGCTAAAGTTCTGAATTATTTCTAATAGCTTTTTAGCAAAGTCTTTGGGGTTCTCTAAGTATACCATCGTGTTATCTGCAAAGAGTGATAGTTTGATTTCCTCATTACCTACTCTAATTCCTTAAATCTCTTTCTCAGGTCTTATTGCCAAGGCTAATGTTTTTAGTATAATATTGAATAGTACTGGTGATAGTGGGCAACCTTGTTTCACTTCTGATCTTACTGGGAAAGGTTCCAGTTTATCACCATTACATATGATGTTTACTGACGCTTTTAAATATATGCTCCTTATTATTTTAAGGAATAGTCCATTTATTCCTATACTTTCAAGTGTTTTTAGTAGGAATGGATGTTGGATTTTATCAAATGCTTTTTCTGCATCTATTGAGATGATCATATGGTTTTTGTTAATTTGCTTATTGATATAGTTGGTTATGCTAATAATTTTCCTTATATTGAACCAGCCCTGCATTCCTGGTATAAATCCCACTTGGTTATAGTGTATTATCCTGGGGATGATTTTCTGTAGTCTTTTTGCTAATATTTTATTTAAGATTTTAGCATCAATATTCATTAGGGAGATTGGTCTATAATTTTCTTTCTCTGTTTTCAGCCTATGTGGTTTAGGTATCAGTACCATGTCTGTGTCATAAAGGAATTTGGTAGGACTCCTTCAGTCCCTATTTTTTTTCAAATAGTTTATATAGCATTGGAGTTAGTTGTTCCTTAAATGTTTAGTAGAATTCACCTGTAAATCCATCTGGTCCTGGGGATTTTTTCTTAGGGAGTTAGTTAATAGCTTGTTATATTTCTTTTTCTGAAATGGGACTATTTAGACTATTTACTTCTTCCTCTGTTAATCTGGGCAAGCAATATTTTTTGAAGGTATTCTTCCATTTCATTTAAGTTATAGAATTTATTGGCATAAAGTTGAGCAAAGTAGCTCCTAACTATTGTTCTAATTTCCTCTTCATTAGTGGTGAGTTCTCCCTTTTCATTTTTAAGACTAACAATTTGCTTTTCCTCTTTCCTTTTTTTAATCAGATTTACTAAGGGTTTGTCTATTTTGTTGGTTTTTTCATAGAACCAACTCTTAGTTTTATTAATTAATTCAATATTTTTTTTTACTTTCAATTTTATTAATCTCACCTTTTATTTTTAGAATTTCGAGTTTCGTGTTTGTCTGGGGTTTTTTAATTTGTTCCTTTTCTAGCATTTTTAGTTGTAAGCCCAATTCGTTGACCTTCTCTTTCTCTATTTTATGCAAGTAGGCCTCTAGGGATATAAAACTTCCCCTTATTACTGATTTGGCTGTATCCTGCACATTTTGGTATGATGTCTCATTATTGTCATTTTCTTGGGTGAAGTTATTAATTATGTCTATGATTTGCTGTTTCACCCAATCATTCTTTAGTATAAGATTATTTAGTTTCCAATTATTTTTTGGTCTATTTGCCCCTGGCTTTTTATTAAATGTAATTTTCAGTGCATTGTGGTCTGAAAAGGATGCATTTACTATTTCTGCCTTACTGCATTTGATTTTGAGGTTTTTATGTCCTAGTATATGATCAATTTTTGTATAGGTTCCATGAACTGCTGAGAAGAAAGTGTACTCCTTTCTGTCTCCGTTTAGCTTTCGCCAAAGATCTATCATATCAAACTTTTCTAGTATTCTATTTACCTCTTTGACTTCTTTCTTATTTATTTTGTGGTTTGATTTATCTAATTTTGAGAGTGCAAGGTTGAGATCTCCCACTATTATAGTTTTGCTGTCTATTTCTTTTTGTAGCTCTCTTAATTTCTCTTTTAAGAATTTAGATGCTGCACTACTTGGTGCGTATATGTTTAATACTGATACAGCTTCATTATCTATGCTACTCTTTAGCAGCTTATAATGCTTTTCCTTATCTCTTTTAATTAGATCAATTTTTGTTTTTGATTGATCTGAGATGAGGATGGCTACCCCTGCTTTTTTGGCTTCATCTGAAGCATAGTAGATTCTGCTCCACCCTTTTATTTTTATTTTGAATGTATCACCCTGTTTCAGGTGTGTTTCCTGTAAACAACATATAGCAGGATTCTGGCTTTTAATCCAGTCTGCTAACTGCTTCCTCTTTATGAGGGAGTTTACCCATTCACATTTATGGTTAGAATGACTAATTTTACATTGCTTGCCATCCTGTTTACCCCTGCTTATGCTTTTCTCCTTTCCTTCCCTTCCTCCTTCTATCTTCCTCTTTATCTTTCCCCTTCTTTGTCTTTCTTTTTTCTTTAAACCTTTGCAACCAGAACTGAACACATAACCCTACATAAGATATTCACTATGAGCTTCAATCCCTCCAATCTTTCAGTTTTCTTTACTCCTTTTTAATGACTAAAATTTCCTCTTTTTCCTATTTCAACCTCTTGATGAGTCACATCAACTCTATACTATTTTCTGTTGTTAAACTTCGCTCTCTTGTTCTATCATGGATTATAAACTCCAACACTGGATTATTCCCATAATCCTTTGGTCCTGTTCATGTACCATTAAATGTTCTATTTAATACAATGGAACTAGAGGAAATGACAAAACTATACTGGCCCAGTTAATGTATAATAGTTAATTTCAAGTGGACCTTCACTACATAATAATAATCCTACTTACTTCTCCATGATTGATTTCCTATCATATTTACCACAGATTCTCTCTTGCTTACCTCTCAGAGATAATCAATTGTCAACTATATCATTTCTTTCTTTATAATGTCTCTTATACAAACTTTTTTCCACTCATACAATCATCACCTTAGTTTAAGCCCTTATTGCCTCTCACCTGGTCTATAGCAATAAGCTTTTAATTGGTCTTCCAACCCCAAATTAATCCCACTCCAATCTATCCTCTATTAGGCATCACTAAGTGATTATCCTAAAATGAATGTCCGACTTTGCCTCTCTAAGACTCAATAAACTCCAGAGATTCTCTACTACCTCCAGGATCAAATATCCTCTACAACTTGGCACCTTTCTCCCTTTCCAAACTTTTAAAATTCTATTCACTTCTATTGACTGTAATTCAATCACATTGGCATATTTACTGTTCTTTATACATGATTTTCTGCCTCCATGACCTTGTACTTGTGTTCCTAAATCTGGAAGGCTCTCCTTCCTAACCTCTGATTCTTAGTATTTCTAGCTCTATTTAAGACTATATTCAGTATTGTCTCCTTTGGGAAGCCTTTCCTAGACTCTCCACTGCTAGTGCAATCTTCTAGGTTACTTTCCATTGAATCTGTATTTACTGTATATGTTGATTTATATGTTTTCTCCTTTACAATGTAAGCTCCTTAAGGGAAGAACAGGTTTTATTTTGGTGGGGTTTTTTTGTATGCCCATGACACATAATAAGCACATAATAAATGTTTGTTAACTGATTGATTGATTTATGAAGATAGAATATGATAGAATTAATGTGCCTTGTTCCTAGAAGTTATGACTCTTGTAATATCACTCAACATATCATTAGTTTTTTTGGCTATCACATTATATTCCTGACTCATGTTGAACTTAATGTCCACTCTTATGCCAAAATCTTTTCCAAAACAATTTCTGTATAATTATGCCCCTCCCATCATATCTTGTGAAGTTGACATTTGTACCAAAATGTGTTGACATTTGTACCAAAATGTGTTGACATTTATCACTGCTAAATTTAATCTTATAGTTCTACTTTCCTAGCATTTGACTGGGAGTCAGGAAGACCTGAGTTCAAATGTAGTCTTAGCCACTACTAGCTTTATGATTGCACTCAAGTTACTCAAACCTCAGTTTCCCTCACTTTGCACATTTATAAAAAGGGAATAATAAATAATAGCATGTATTTCCAAAGGTTGTTGTGAGGATCAAAAAAGACAATAATTGTAAACACTTAGCAGTGTGTCTTGCACAATAAGCTCCATAAATGCTAGTTAGCTATCATTATTATATTTGACATAAACACTGTGCTAATTACCATACTGAACAGCAACTATCCTCAATTTATTAATTAGCAATCATGCATAAATCAACCAACCATTGGTTATTAATTAATAAATTAATTGATTTAGTATTAATGTTTAATAAATATATTTGGTTATTAATTAACAGCATTATATATAATTAACATTTGATATTTTACAAATATCTCATTTTATCCTCACAATAACCCTTGAAGTTAGATGCCATTATCCCTATTTTATGGATAAGAAAACTGAAGCTGAGTCAGGTTAAATGATTTGCTTAGGGTCACATATAGAAAATATCTCATTTAGATTTGAACTGACATTTTACTAACTCCAGGTCCAACACTCTATCCACTGGATCATCTATCTGACCATATATTTAATATTTCAGATAATATTACATGTAATAGTAAACATTTATAAAATTTAAAAATACTTATATATAATCACCTTAGATTTTCACAACAATCTTGTAATGTAGATATGCCTTTTATAGATGAAGAAACCGACATTCAGAGAGTTTGAATGTTTTATCCAATATCACAATTAAATGATCTTTGTTTGTAGAGGCAATACCCTGATTTTATGAATGATATCACAATTATTGAGAAATTCTGGGATAGTAATGACTGAGATACATTTGCAAAGAGGTATTTTAGAATGTTTCAAGAAATGTCAGCACTGAATGTATGGTCTCAGGGAAGGGACTCTGTTGAAACAATCTATGCATGTGAAAATTCTGGTTTGCTCATTACGATATGTTTTCCATTATTCTGTAACCACATTTTGTTCACAGTACTTCACCAAATCCTCAGTGGAGTATTACAGACAGCATACCTGACTTTGCCTTAAGAGCATTTCCTATCTCTCACTTTTTCCTCCTTCCTCTTCCCTTTCTACTCCCTTACAGTCCCCTTCAACCCCAGAGGGCAGAGAAGAGACTGAATGAGAAAAAGTGCACTTACCCTTGCCTAGCCCCGAGATGGCATCAGTAATCACAACCACTTTATTCTGGACTGCTGATTTTGACCACAGTCTGGAAACTTCTTGGTAGATGAAGAGGATTCCACTGATTGCCAGAAGGAGCAGAGGAAGCATGAGCACAGCCGTGATCTCCATCTTGCTCTTTCTGGGAAGAAGAAAATACAATTAGTTTCAAAAAGAGACATCATTTACACTACAAAGACAGCATAGGACCAAATCCAGCCAAATCCAGTAGTGGCCTTGCCTGCCCACAGGTTTCAGAGGCAGGTCCTTCTGGGCACCTTCTTTGTCTCCCCGGGAATTCCACAATATTGTGTTCTGCAAGAGGGCAAAACTCACCTCAATGTTCTCAGCTTTAGCACTGTGAGTGATAATCTCCAAATACTTGACCAAAAGGAAATTACTCACAGTGTTTTCCAGGAGCCAAAGTAAGGTCCAAATTTAATTAAAATGGCTCTGCATTTTTAGAAGGAAATCTATGGACTAAAGCCACTTGTTTGGGCTCTTATGGCTATTTATAGTTCTTGATTTCACTAAAAGGCTTTTCAGGGTAATTATAGTGTCTGCTGTGATATTCAGGGACACATGCCTGCTATATCTGGTTTCAAAAAGCTTGCCAGTCCTTTTAAAGCTCTCTTTGCTTGCCTGTTAGAAGTTTCCTATGCAGGTTGAGCTTGAAAATTAGGGATCAGGATTTTGGATTTGCTGCACAAACATGCTTTATCCTGCTTCCTATAAAATGGATAAGCCACTACATATTCAAGGAGAGTGACAAAACAAATCTTGGTTAAAGGAAATTAAGATATTTTATTTGGAGAATAAAAAACAAGGAAAACATGAAAATATTAAAGAAATCTGTCCTCACATAGTTGAAGGACTGATATATAATGAAAGAATTCAGGTTATGTTGTGTGGTTCAAGAAGAGCAAAAGGATTAATGGTTAAAAATATCAGGGACATAGATTGAGTCAAATAATTAGCATTTATTAAGCACCTGCAAATACTAAAGCTGAAACACATAAGAAGAAAATGGAACCTTGGAAAAGACTCTGATGTTGAGAAAGATTAAAGGCAAAAAAAAAAAGGGATGGGCAGAGGGTGAGGTGAATAGATAGTGTCATGGAAATAATGAATGAACTTGGACAGACTTTGAGAGATAATGGAGAATAGAAAGGACTGGTATAATGATTCAGGGGTTCATGAAGAGTTGGACATTACTGAATGACTAAACAACAACAAACAAAAAAGTCAGGCACTGTGCTAAGCACAAATAGCAAAAACAATATTTGCTCTCAAGAAGCTTATTATTTAAATGGGCAAGACAATTTGCAAACAAGTACATACAAACAAGGCTTGTGCAATATAAATTGGAAATAATCAATAGAGGAAAAGTATTACCATTAAATATGATTGAAAAAGGCTTCTTGGGGAAGTGAGGCTTCAGGTGAGACTTGATGAAAGGTAGGAGGGAAGCAGAGATGAGAAAGGAGAGAATTTCAGGCACTGGGTAACAGTAAGTGAAAATGCAAATGAGGAACTGAAGTATCTAGTGTGAGTAACATTGAGGAGACCAATGTTAGTGGATAAACAGCAAGGTGAAAGGTGAAAAGCAGGGGTAAGCCAAATTATAAAAAAATTTTGAAAGCTAAACAAAGCATTTCACATTTGATCCTGTAAGTAATAGGGAGTCAATGAAGTTTATTTGTGTGTGTGTGTGTGTGTGTGTGTGTGTGTGTGTGTGTGTGTGTGTGTGATATGGTCAGGCCTCCATTTTGGGAAGATTAATTTTATTGCTGAGTTGAAAATAAACTGGAGAATTTAGACTCTAATAAATTCCTAGATATGGATGTCTCAGTGTCACTTTAAGATCAACATGTTCCAAAAGAAATTATTTTCCACATTAAACCTGTCCTTCCTCTCCATGTCGCTAGTCCTGTTGGTCATACTTAATCTTGCCCATTAGTTAAACTTGAGGATTTGATGTCTTTGAATTTTCTCTCACTCTCGTTTCAGACATCTAATACATTGCATATTCAGAAGACAGACATTGGATTATTTTGGTTGGTGGATATAAATAATGAGCTTGGAAAGAGGGTAGTTTCAGATTGTGGTAAGTCTCAAAAGCCCAGAAAAGAAGTCTAAACTTTACTTGGAAAATAAGATTTTAAGCAGAGGAAGGACAAGTCTTCTAAGAAAAATCATAACGGTAGTCATATGAAATAGGCTTGGAGGGAGAGAGACTGGAGATGGGACACCTCCTTCTTAGACACCTATTGCAATAGTCCAAGTTATGAGTTTTTGTTCTGGCAATAGGAGTAGAAACAAAGGGACATACACAGAAAATGTTACAGAGATGGAATAGAACAGAATGAATGTGTTAGTTTGGATTTGAGAGGTGAAGAAAGCTCAAAGATAAAGCCAAGTTCAAACATGAGAAACAGGAAAAGATGAATGATTTGGCAATTAGGAGATCTGTGGTAGAGTGCTAAAGAACTGAATTCAAATGCTGCCATAGATATTTGCTAGTTTGTGACCCTAAACAAATCACTTAACCTCTCAGCCTCAATTTTCTCACATGTAAAATGGGGATAATAATAGCAATTATTTCCTGGGGTTTTGGGAGGATAAAAGGAGATAACATATATAAAGTGCTTCACAAATCTTGAAGTAATATATGAATGCTAGCAATATTAGCAATAATAAAAATAACATTTATATAGCAAGGACTCTGGACCCATTCTCCCAGATCGAGGTTGGCTATATATTCTAGACCTTCAGGGGACTAGTTTTACTGTAAGAGGGCAAGGAGGCATCTTTCTTTAATACCATCATCTCAAGACCATATGCTGTTGCTTTCTCTCTTTCTTTGCTATTTACCAACAATATTTAGTAACCCAGTTCCATTTAATCAATTAACAATTATATTTTATAAAGAAATTTTTGCTTTGCAGATATAGCAAGAATAGCTGGATTTTGAGATGAAGTTACAAACTTTCTCCCCAATATCCAGTATAGGAGAACACTCTCCCTATATCTTTCAGTCCCTGGCAAAAGAGAGTTCAGACTTGACGTATTTTCTCTGCAATATAGGAAACTTCAACATGTTCATTTCCATATATAGCATGACTGAGTTTGCATTTCTGTTGCTTTTGGGCTAGGTCAAGCATTTCATTGCTAATAATCATTAGACTTCTAGTCAATCCCAGTATGGAAACCAGCCTCCAGACTTCTAATGATTCACTCTTCCAAGCTTTTGAAACTCAAAGATCATAGTCATCCTCAATCTTTTTCACTTAAAACAGAAACGAATGAATGAAAAGAAGTAACAATTCTCATATTGTGGAACCACAATCAAGGTAACAAGATTTAGCATCTTCTACACTAAAGAATAAGGTCTAAGAATATGATTATCCAGACAGTAAAGAAACTAGGATTATAACAAAGTATCACCTACCCAACAAAACTGAGTATAATCCTCCAGAGGGAAAAAAAAAGGAAATTCAATGAAAGAAAGGACTTTCAAGCATTACTGATGAAAAGACCACACCTGAATAGAAAATTTGACTTTTCAATACAAGGTCCTAGAGAAGTATAAAAAGGTAAAGGGGACTTAATGTGGTTAAGCTATGTGCATTCACACATGGGAAGATGATGCATGTAACTTGTTATGGGCCAGAACTCTGAACTTGAAAGAAAGGATACAAGATACTAAGTCAGTGGAATTGATAGAGACAATAGTTATCTAATTTAGCATTGTTCAGAATGATTGACTTAATCCTACAAGGAGATGTTGGGCCAGAACTTGAAATAAGTAACTAAGTGAAGTACTAAAATGACAATGGTTAAATCTAGTTTAGTTTTTATTTAATCCTACAACAAATAATGGTTTCCTAGTGATATAATGATTGGTTTTATTCAGTGTGGGGCATATAAGCTAGAAGCCTCACCCAGGGGGATTCAAAGACAAGTGGACAGAAAGCTGAAGGCTGAAGGCTGGAGCACAAACCTTTGGACTCAGATTCATCCCATCTCACACCACCTTGGTGGCAGGGCTCTCTTCCTTCACTTCCCCACTGAAACCAAGCTTCAGAAGACTCCCAGAAAACTAGCCGAGCCCCAAGTGAAGGAAATAGGATTTTGAAAGAGATAATAAAGAATTTGGACTTTAACACCTGGTTGTACTTGTGGTGATTACTGAACTGAAACGAAGGCTACCTCCAAAGATCCTAAGAAAACCTCAACAGAGAACAATGCATTTTAGAGAGAATATTACAATAACTCATGAGAATTTTCTCATTATTGGGATGGTTGGAAGGAGTATATAGACAGAAGATACTGGTTTTATTTGAATGTAAAAGGATGATATTTAAAAAAATAAAGTTAAGGCATGAGAAAAGAATGAGAAAGGGAAAGGGAGAGATAGAATGGAATAAGTTATCACACATAAAAGAGTCAAGAAAAAGCTTTTACAATAGAAGGGAAGAGAGGAGAGAAAAGTGAACCTTACTCTCATCAATATTGGTTGAAAGAGGGACTAACATACACACTTAATTCAATATAGAAATCTATCTTACCCTACAGGAAAGTAAGGAAGGAAAGGGATAAGGACATGGTGGTTATAGAAGAGAGGGAAGATTGGGGAAGGGGTAGTCAGAAACAAAACACTTTTGAGGAGGGATAAGTAAAAGGAAAGAGAAGATAGAATAAAAAAGGAGGAATGCCATTAATTAGAAAGAGTAATTATGAAAAAAATATTTGAAGCAAGTTTCTCTGATAAAGGCCTTATTTCTCAAACACATAGAGAACTGAGTCAAGTTTATAAAAATAAAAGCCATTCTTTAACTGATATATGGTCAAAATATATGACTAGTTTTTCATATGAAATAATCATAGCTATCTATAACTATATGGAAAAAATTCTCTAATTCACTTTAGGTTGGAGATAGGCAAATTAAAACAATTCTGAAATACTACTATATCATATCCTTTAGATTGTTAATAGGACAGAAAAGGGAAATGACAAATATTGGAGGGGATGTGGGGAAAATGAGACATTAATTCACTAAATCGGTGGAGTTGTGAACTGAGTTAACAAATCTTCAGGGCAATAGGGAATTATGCCCAAAAAGCAATAAATCATGCTTACTATTTGACCTATACCACTACTAGGTATGTATCCCAAAAAAGATAAAAAAAAAAAAAAAAAAAAAGGAAAAGGATCTATATGTGCAAAAAATATTTACAGTACCTCTTTTCTGGGGGCAAAGAATTGAAATTTGGGAGGCTACATATCAATTGGGGAATGGTTGTTATTGAGATATAAGAAATGATAAGCAGAATGCTCTCAGAAAAACTTGGAAAGACTTCCATAAGCTGATGCAAAAAGAAATGTGTTATGTACAAAGTAATAGCAACATTGTAAGGTGATAAGCTATGAAGAATATAAATATTCTAAGCAATACAACAATCCAAGACAGTTTTGAAAAAAAATTATGATGAAAAGTACTGTCCGTACCTGGAGAAAGAACTGATGGTGCCTAAATGCAATTTGAGGCATATTAAAAAAATTTTTTTCTTAAGAGTTTTATTTTTGGGCTGTTTTCTTTCATAATACAACTATTATAGAGATGTTTGCTTGGCTACACATGTATAATTTAAATTGAATTGCTTGCATTCTCAGTGTGGAGGGAAGAAGAGGAAGGAAGAGAATCTGGTTTTTATGTGTAATTGGTTAAAAATAAAATGATAAAAATTTTTGATAAAAAAATAAGAAAAGAAAAAATTGTCACGTACACAGCAAAAAATAAGGAAGTATTCAATATAAAACAATGTTTCTATTCCAAAAAAACCCCTATATAATAAACACTACACATTGTTTTCATAGTTGCCCAGCTTTTTGTTTTACTTTGGCTTCCTTGTAGGTTTTCTTTTGCTCTCCATTGTGTACATTTACTTTAATTTTTTTCTTCCTCCTTTCTCCACATGCCCAAAGAAGGCTAAAATTAGATGTCAATATCTATATCTATTTTTTTCTATAGATAATTCTATATAGGAAGCAATAAGCTGGGAAAACATTTTTTACATCCAAAGGATCTGATAAAGGCCTCATTTCTAAAATATATAGAGAGAATTGACTCAAATTTATAATAGTTCAAGCCATTCGCCAATTTAACAAATAGTCAAAGGATATGAACAGATAATTTTCAGATGAAGAAATTGAAACTATTTGTAGCCACATGAAACTGTGCTCTAAATCACTATTGATCAGATAAATGCAAATTAAGACAACACTGAGGTATCATTACACACCTGTCAGATTGGCTAAGATGACAGGAAAAGATAATGATGAATGTTGGAGGGGATGTGGGAAAACTGGGACACTGATACATTATTGATGGATCCAACCATCCTGGAGAGCACATTTGGAATGATGCTCAAAAAGTTATCAAACTGTGCATATCCTTTGATCCAGAAATGTTTCTACTGGGATTGTATCCCAAAGATATCTTAAAAGAAAGAAAAGGAACCACAAACATTATAAAATATTTGTGGCAGCCCTCTTTGTAGTGGCAAGGAACTGGAAACTGAGTGAATGCCCACCAATTGGAGAATGGCTGAATAAGTTACAGTATATGAATGCTATGGAATACTATTGTTCTGTAAGAAACAACCAGCAGGATAATTTCAGAGAGGCTTGGAGAGACTTATATGAATTCATGTAAAGTTAAATGAGCAGAACTAGGAGATAATTATTCATGGCAACAACACTATATGATGATCAGTTCTGATGGATGTGGCTCTCTTCAACATTGAAATGATGCAAACTAGTTCCACTTGTGCTATGATGAAGAGAATCATCTACATCCAGAGAGAGAATCGTGGGAACAGAGGATGGAACTTCTATTGTTTTTCATTCTTTTGTTTTATTTTATTATTTCTTTATGTCAGAATGTCATTAACTTTTCTTTGCCCAATTCTAGCTTTCAGGGAATTATTTTATTCTTTAAATTTTTGGTTCTCTATTTCAAGTTGGTTAGCTTGCTTTTAATAATTTTCTTTCTTTCTATTTTTTCTTGATTTCATTTATTTGGTACTTTATACAGTTTTCTAAGAAATCTTTTTGGACTCAAAACCATTGACATTTCTCATTGAATATGAATATTCAATATAAATGTGAACTATAAATATTTTGATATGTTTGTAGTCTGTCCCTGTATTGGGATCCATATGTCAAGAAGTATGAGTATTTCAATGATTTTTTTTTTTTTTTACATAATTCAGAACTGTTTCACAAAAGGAGTGAACCAACTCATAAATCCTGTCTTTTCATTTTCCCTCAATTTACTATTCCTTTCTTTTATTATAAGTCCCGAAGAGAATGCCAAAAAGACAAGTATATGCTTAAGCCCAGATTGAACTGGTTAGTCAGTTGTTAAAATCTTAGTGTGAGAATTTACCCCTCAAAAATGAGCAAACATTAAAAATCAGAAATTAAATTTTTTTTTGTTGATGAATAAGAAATTAGGATTTCATATTAGAATTATAAGCTCACTCAAATCTAACAGGCCTGAGCTTCTAAATTATAGGAACTTGACCTTTCCATGAACTCTGCATGTTCTTGACAATAGATACCAGGAACTAGCCATTCTTGGAAAATGCTTATGCGTAGGGCTGGGTGGCTTCCTCCCTGATCATATGCAATTAATAAGGACATATGTTAAGCCTCAGAGGTCTGGGATGAGTCAACATGAATATGTTCCCAAAAATATATTGAGCTTTGTCACACAAACTGCACATATTGCAAGTCCTTGTCAAAAAACCTTGTATAGTTAGTTTTGGCTGGGAGCCTTATTTGTTTGAAAACATATAAAAAGCCTGAGCTTTAAAACCATAGTTGAGCTTCACCCGCGGGAAGGACGCTTCGCCAGGGAAAATCTTTACACAATTCAAGTTGATTGAGGCTGAAACGGGGCTCCCATCCCTTTGAGTTTTTGAGGTTCCCTTGAATTGGTGATGTATTCTCTTCCTCTATCTGCTATAATTGTCATATTGTTAATTGTTTTTATTTCTATTTATTTTTTTATGCAAATCTAAACTATCTATACCTTGTCCTATTTGATTAAAACCTTACTTTCGTTTTCAATTGAGTCTGAGAGAGCATCATTTATAGGAGTGAATCTGAACATATAACTTTTCTTAATACAACAAAATGATGGTAAAAATGTTAATAATGCAGATTAAACTTTAAACTGTGTTACACATATTTCCCACAAACATTTACTTCAAAATCATTGCTTCAAAATATCAAGTAAAACCTCAAAGAAAAATATAGCTTTGTCAAGTTCAATTGCAATTTGTAAAAGAAGCAAGATTTAAAAAAAGTTAAAAGTGGTTTTTAAAATTAAGTGAGAGTTCTAGAAGAAAGAATTGGGAAAAAATGAAGAAAGTCTTGGAAAAAGAATAAAAATTTTAACACAAAATGTACAAAATTTTATTCAAGCAATGATTTATGGAACATTAGAATGAGTCAAATAGAAGTAAATGACTTTGTGAGATAATTCCCCTGAAAAAAACAAACAAAAAAACCCAAAACAAGGCCCTCCCCAACATAAAAGATAAAAAAATAAAGTATGCCATTCAAAAACAACTGAGTTGAAAAATACATTAAAGAGAATTAATTGAAGAATCTTGAATTACCTGAAGGTCATAACCAAAAAAAAAAAAAAAAAAAGAAAAAACCTACAAATCACATTTCACGAAAAGATGGAAGAAAATTTCCTAGGTCTCTTAGAACCTGAGGGTAAAGTAATGATATACATACTCTATCAGTCTGAAAGAAACCCCAAAACAAAGATTCCCATGAATATAATTAAAGTTCAGAGCTTCAAGGTTAAAGAAAAACAATGATTCAAGAACTCAAAAGGAAAGAATTCCAGGAATGGAGGAATCACAGTAAAAATCATTGAAGATTTGGCAGCTATAACATAAAAGTAGAGGAAAGTTTGGAATATGATATTCCAGAGGGCAAAAGATAAAGTTTTACAAGCAAGAATAAATTACCCAGAAAAAAAAAAAGAGTATAATTCTAAAGGAGAAAAAAAAATGGATCTTTAATGAAATAGGGAACTTCTAAGAATTTTTAAAATTATAGATCAAAGTTGAGTAGAAACTTTGAAATATAAACATAAAAGTGAACAGAAGTATAAAACAATAAATATACTTTAAGTGTTGGAAAAAAACGACCAAGAATAATGTGTTTATTTATACCACTAACTACCTTTTTAGGCTTCTTCATATCAAATAGGTAATTAGCCTTAATTGCTTATTTGATTCAAGCACACCTTTTTCAGAGTTTAAGCCCTTTACAATTAAGGAATAGGTATTACCATCTGCTTGGTTGCTGTGCCTTAAGGAATTTCCTATAAGATTTTCAGCTAAAACCTTCCATGTTTTTTTCATCATCAGAACATGTTGAGAACAAAGAACTCCATTACTTTATTATTTGTAGTCCCATTGCTTTGCACAATATTTTGCACATAGTAAGAACTTAATAAATACTTGTTTTATTCATACATTTATTAGATTTGTTGTTTGCCTGGATTGGTCACTCAAACCACTTCCTTTTTATCTTCCCTACTTTATTCCCTGGCCATTTGGCATATGATCTGGCCAACTAATGATATCATAATTGGTATCTTTAAAAAAAATGTTGTATGCATCTTTATTATAGGTTGTTATCTCCATATAAAGATTTTTGATGCATTTTTAGTGTGCTTTAAAGGAGTGGAGTGCATACAAAGGGGGGAAGGATCAAAAAAGAACCTAAGACCATTTCACTTGTGTTTAACTATAAGCCTATATAAGACCTCTTAGTAATGGCACCAAGAGAGATGTTTTATATATATATATATATATATATATATATATATATATATATATATATATATATATATATATATATATATATATATATATATATATATATAATACCTCAGCTCCTATGAATACAGACAAGAGCTTTAGAAATCAAAAGAAAGACATAGATTCTATGGTCCACTTAAAAATTGAAAATATTATGTATAGTAATGTCTTAATGAATGAAATTCAGGTAACAGGAAGAGATATATTTCTCCTCTCACAATTATAAAGAGAGATATAGGTCTCCAGAAGGTATCCACTTTTGAGTAAAGGAAGACAACCTTGTCTTGTCTTTGCTTTTTTCTAGGGGAAAAATAAAGAATTACAAATGTAAACTAGGAGCATAGGAGTCTGAGAGTCTAAGAGTCCTGGCTGGAGACACCAAATCCTCATTTTTCTTCCCTTGAAGAATTGTTTACTTTTTGGAGGTATTCCAGTTTGTGACTCAGGCATGTGGCTGGTTGTGTGGAAAATGGGAGGGTGGAAGTAGAAAGGGGAGAAAGAAAGCAGCAGAAGAGATAGATAAAAAAATCATAGAATAGAACAGACTCATGAATGTTGAAAGTAGAAAGAATTTAAGAAATGGACAAATGATTGATTTTGCTAAATATAGTTAAATAAATAAATATTCCAGGAAGTAGGGAAACTGAAAAAGACCACTGGACTTGATGAAGTTTAGATTTTGGGGTTTCCATTGGTCAGGGAACCAAAATATGATGAGATCTAGATTTAGGGTTGTCAGAGAACCAAATGATGAGAAGAGGGTTCCTGGTGGTCAGGGAGTTAAATGATGAAGTCTAGTGGCAAGTTTGGGGTTTGGGGAACCAAATGGAGAGGTTTGGCTCCCCTACATCTCCTTGGGATTCAGTGCTTGGGTAGGGAGTTTTGGGAACCCCCCTTCTGGTGGCGCAAAGATTCTTCATAAAGGAATTTACAAACTTGAAAAAGCTAGACTGAAAAAAGAGGTTTATTATTGGCAGAGAACTCCTGACAGAGAGACATAAAGTCTTGTTAGGGAAATAGGTGAGGGAGATAAAGAGAGGGTAGCTCTGAAAGAGAATATTATTCCAGCAGGCAGAGATTTCCTTGGCATAACATGGCATGGCATAGCATGGCATAGCATAGCATGGCATGGCTTGGTGTGTTAGGACCTCTGCAAAGAAATGAGTTTAAAATTGACGCTTTAATAAGGAAGTCTTTAGCTACAATCCAAGGCTTGCTTCCCCTCCTAATGAGGCTGGTGAATGGAGTTGGAATTGAATAGAAAATCTTCAATTGAATGGGTGTTTCTCTTTTGTCTTCCTTCCTCTACCCATCATGAAGGATTCTGTGTGTGCATGCATGGAGGTATATGAGGGAGGGGGAAAAATCAGCTTAACTGATTGGATGCATTTGGAAAATGTGTACCTCACCTTCAGGTAGGGAATTCTTTGCCAGTTAGTGTATAATTGTTTAGTAATGATATTACTTCATTATTATGGGAGGGAAAAATGTCAGCCTAATTATATAACTCTCAAAGGAGAAGATATTTTTGGTTTGAGACTCTAAGAACATCCTGATTACTATAGTCTTGTTCTTTGTGGAAACACATCTAATCTCAGAATACTCAAAGGAAAAGATACTACTCTCTCTGAGAACATTCCAGTTGCCATAATCTTGTCCTGTCTCTGTGGGAATGTATCTAGTTTCAGAACACTGAGAAGACAAGATACTTGTAGCTTGGTCCACAGTATTTTGATAACATTTCAAGTTACCTCAAGCTTGGTCTCTGTAAAAGTTAATCTTATTTGAGAAAACTCAGTCCTCTCATTTTGGTCATGTTCCATGACAAATAAAGGTAAATTCAGCACACCAAAAAGCACAGGGCCCAGCTTTGCAGGTTCTTACTAAATTAGTAAATTACTTTATGAAGAGCTATTTAAGTCTACTGGTTGAATGTTAATTGGAACAGTAGGGGCTTGTAAGCTATATATTATTAGAAGTGCAAATCTATATAGTATTATCCTTAAAGCCTCATATAGTAGGCACAACCTAGGGTCTCAATCTATAAATACAAATTAGCTAAGTATTCCAGAAAAAGAGTGTACAATTTTTTGAGAAAATAAAGGCTATTTGCTATGAGCTTCATTTTTCCTAACCTACATTTCAAAATTTATATCTCTCTTCTGCATTTTCTCTCCATTCTCAGTCTCATCACCTATATTCAAGTAAGCAGAACTAAAAACACAGTTCCAAAACACTAATCTCTTTAGAGATATTGTTTAAAGAAAAGCAGTTATTTCTCCTACTAGGTTACCTTGAATAAGATTTTTATATGTCTTGTATATACCTATATAAGTATATTTTGTCTTCCTTATTAAGATGTATGTTCCTTGAGGGTAGGAACTGCTCTTTTGTCTTTATTATCTAACTTGAACAAACAAGGTTTGTCTCTTCACTCCCTGAAGAAGGATTCCTATTAAAATAAAACTAAAAAATACTGGAACTCAGATCAACTTAATAATATATAGATAATCCATAGAACATGACTTTGATTCAGTCAATTCAAGCATACTTCCTATACAAAGCCATGCCAGTTCATCTACTGCTTTGGAGGACTTTTCACACTTAATTGAAAGTCTTTGATTGATTGAAACTTGTTCTCATCAGTGGGATGGGTTAATTTATCTATTGATTCAATGTTCTCCACCCTTATACATGTAGGTTCATATCCTATTAGATTGTGAATTATGAGTAATAGGCAGACATTTTCCCCCTTCATTTCCATTTGTCCAGAATATTGCACAGTTCCTGCATATAATAACCACTTAATAAATGTTGGCTGAATTGAAGTACAAGTATGGATGTATGTATGACATTGAGCTATCATTTGTGTGATGTACCTTCAGAATTTGTTTCCTTGTGGTACTTTCTCTTTCTCCATAATAGTTATCATTGAAAATGATAGCAGTGACCTGCTGTTTAATAAACTCAAATACCTTAGCTATTGTGATAAGAACACACTATTCAACAAAATTTGTTGGAAAAACCAGAAAGCAATTTGGCAGAAATTAAGTATAGAACAACATTGTGTGCCATAAGGTTATAAAAATTAAAATGAGCATAAGACAGATATAGAAGATAACATCAAATAAATTAGATGAACAAGGAAGAAAATATCAGATATATTGGTAGGAGAAGAGTTCATGACCAAATAAGAGAGAAAATTATAAAAAGTAAAACAATTTTTGTGTACATAAAATTTAAAAATTTTTGTACAAAAAGCAACATAGCTAAAATTAGAAAAGAAGTAAGTAAATGGAAAATATCTTTGTAGCAAGTTCCCTGATAAAGATATTATTTCTAAAATACAGAGAGATTATTCAAATCTACAAGAATAAGCACTATTACCTCATTAATAAATGGTTGAAGGATATGAATCCATAGTTTTCAGAGAAAGAAATCAAATAACCTTGAGAAAAATGCTTTACATCACTAATACCTATTCAGTGATTAAGGATAGGTTAGGAGAAGGGTTTTTAGTGGCAACCTTTTAGTCCAGGGCAAAAAGCTGGAATTGTTTTCTGGAGGGAGGCTTTGATTGGCTCAGCAAATAGCTCTTATATATCTAATCTCGGGTATTAGGAAAAAGCTCTGATATAGACTCTAGTTTCTGGTGCATAAAAAGGGTCCCACAGGAGATCCCCATCCTGGGGGTGGCAGATGGGGAATATAGCATGGTGCCATTGTTACTCTAGAAGCAAATATAAAACATAATATAGAGATGAAAACTTTTAGGCTGATATAGCTCAGTCATTTTCAGACCCACTCACAGAAGACCTGACCTTTAATGTTGCTGTTGTATAAATTCAGCAGGGGCTATAAGGCTTTGGAATCCCTTGAACACTTCTCATTTTCTCTTCTGCCTTCTCCGAGGAAGTTGCTGAGAGCACAGCTCTAGAAAAATTCTCTTTGCCTTTTAAGGAGGGGGAAGGGTTGAACAAGGAAGCTGGAGTTGAAAAACTTTGGAGATACACTAGGCCTTTCCAGAAGGGTCCAGATTTAAATGGCATCAGGTGAGGAACTCTTAGTGGAGGGCAAAATGAGGAAAATTTATGCCAAATTTATGCTTTATAAGTAATCAAGACAGAGGAGACTTGGATGAAGTACTCCTCAGCTCTTCAGAGAATTGTGTTTGCCCCTGTGAAAACTCAGAGAGGAAGATCTTCCCAGAAATGAGCAGTGTGATGTTTGGGAGGACAGAAGAAGGACTTCTGCTATATTCTTCTTCCTCACCAATGGATGCCTTCACTCTGCAGGAAATCAAGGAGCTCCATTCCCATAAGAAGATTTATTTCCCAGCCTTTGCTCAATGCTTCCTCCTATTGATATTGCAGTTTTTAGCCAAACCGGTAAGAAAATTTTTAAAAATTATTTTTAAAAAGCCAAATAAATAAGTGATATAAAAGTTATGGCAAACCAGGTTATAATATTGCCTTTGCCCGTTACTACTTTTATGAACTTAAATAAGTAACTTTATATTTCTGGGTCTCAGTTTCCTCATCTTTAAAATAAGGAGGTTGGTCTAGATGGATCTTTTTAAAGTTTCTTCCAATTTCAAAGCTATGTGTCCTTATTTCCTAGCCAATTCCCTGGTTCCATTATATTGCCTCACAAAAAACAGGTTTGTTCTGAAACCCAGAATGAAACTTCTTTTTCTTGAAATAAAATTGCTGAAGTGGCAATACCTTTCTTGTTTCCCAATATCAAAATCCTAGAAAGACAGAGATCTTTAAAAAAGAAGGATCAGAGATCTTAGAGGTTGGGGGGGGGACCCCAGAGGCCATTTAGTCTCAAACATCTTTTTAAAAAATGAGGATACTGAGGTTAAGAGCTGTTAAGTGACTTGCCCTAAATTCTACAAATAGCTCCATAAAACCTTTCCATTATCTTTGCTTTAATTTGCTATTTGGGCATAAATATTCTCTTCTTTTACATAAAAATGTTGGATTAGATTATTTCTAAAGACTGTCTCTCACTAATATTCTGTACATCACTTGTAATTTGTAGTCTTGAAAAGTTGCCTGAGACATGGAGAAATTAAGAGCCTTGACGATAGCCACATAGGTATCAAAATATCTGAGATGGGTTTGGGTCTTGCTGACTCCAAATACATTCTATTATTCACTAATGTATCAAGGGTTGGAATCATTTCCAAAATGCTGGAATTTTTATTTGGTGCTTTAGCATGTTAATTTGTCTTGAGCAACTTTTACTTTCCAGGATTTACTTTGAGCCTGATTTGGGACTGGGCATAGATAACATTATTTGTAAAGTGGCAAATGTTACAGGTCACCTGAGGCTTTGTCTTAGGTTTTGATATCCTGAGTGGCTTCTTTCTCACGCTCTCTCCTTACTCCCTTCACTTCCCATGGCTGTAGGTATCTCTCCTGAAGTCATCTGCTGAAACACTTTATGTCACATGGCTTATAGATGTTTTTATAGATAGGATCTTAGAATCAGGGCCAATAATGGCATTTCTACCTCCCCTTGAACCACTAAGATCTTTTCAGTCTTCTTAGCACCAAGCACAGTTTGATCCACAGAGAAAGCTCTTATTAATGTTTGTCAATGATTCTAACAGTTTATTTGTTTGCTGGGAAATAATCCTTCCAACCCTCCCCCTCTTTTTGGTCGGCTATAATCAATTGAGGGGGTTCCATCTCAGAGTCAGGATCTCAAGACATTTTCCCCACCATCACAATTTGAACTTTGGAATGGATTTAGCTTCTCTCTTGCACTATGGGTCACAATTCATATCATTCAGAGTCTCCTCCTGCCTAAGGACAGATTCTTCCCTATCTCATTTCTCCCTCCCTTCCCATCTCTATCCAGTTCAGCGGTACATCTCCCCAAGGGCCCATTCTTTTTATACAATCTTTTCTACCAAATCTTCTAGAACTTGCTTCAATGCATAATGGTCCTCCTCTTCTAATTTATTCTTTCGCTCATATCCTTCAAAACACAGGGTCAAGACGAGGAGTTTATTGCTCTCATGTGCCCTGATCATTCAGCAACTACACTTCCTGCCTTCTGCTCAGTCCATCTCAGTTCTTCTCCCCCCTCAGATTCCAAGACCTCCAAACTATATCAATCATTCACAGGAATGGTCCTGTAGTACCATCTCAATTCAATTTGCTATAAATGCAAGCATTCTTAAATATAGTTGTCTATCCTAGTTTTCTTAGAACTTAACCCAGAAACATTATTATTTTGAAAATTTGGAGATTATAAGTTTTGGTCAAGATTAGTTAATTCAATCAAGTTAATAAAGAGAAAAGATAGGGAAAAAAAAGAAAAGAATAACAATCATCATATTGCTTGAATGAAAGCTAATAACAACAAATTTGTATTAAGTGTCTACAATATGTTAGGCACTAGGAATGAAAATACATTTTCATTTATTTTTATTTTTAAGATGTAAATTGTCCCTAAACATTTCTTATTAACTGAATTTTTATAAAGACTTCCTGCCATAAAATTCCCCACACTTATTTATACTCAACACCAAGCAAAGATCTATAAGCAAAATTAATCATAGGAATCTATGAAGACTTCCAGAATAAACATACTAGTAAAAATAAGAACATTTTGTATCCAAGAGAATGCTCACTAAAATGGTTGAAAAAACAGCATTTGAAGCCTAAAAGGAATAAGATGAGATCCAGATTATTTATCAACCTCTCCTTCCAACGTACTATCAAAAAAACCTATTTAATGTAGTTTACTGTAATATCATGAAATCATAAAAAAAAGAACTCCAACCAGAATGACTCCCTTGTGGGAAAGGTTTTTCCACTGTGTAGTCAAATCAGAGGTTTATATATAGGACTAAAGTCAACCATATAAAGAGATTAGTTGTGTGAATGTGAGAAAAGGCAATCAGGGTTAAATGACTTGCCTAAAGTCAGACAGCCTAGTAGGTGGCTGAGGTCAGCTTTTGGATTCAGGAAAATATGTCTTCCTGACTCTGCCAGGCCTGGTGCTCTACCTATTGTACCACCTAGCCACCCTAAAAATCAATGTGTCAGAAGTAGGATTTGAACAGATGCCTCCAAATGGATACCAGAAAACTCTATTATGGAAGGAACAATCTTGAATTTGGTATCTTAGAATACTGGAAGACCACAAGCTTCTATGTGACTGTGGCCAAATCATTTAACCTCTGCTGAACTCAGTTTCCTCATCTGTAAAATGCTGATAGCAAATGATTATTGTGAAGATAAAATGAGATAATATTTTATAAACCAATTTGCAAGTTTTTAAGTACTTATATAAATGTTAGCTCTTATTATTAGTGGATGGGTGTTCCCATATTCAGAATTAACTGATAAGATTGACTATAAAGGCAATTACCATCAAAAATTGTTCTTCAAGAATTGATTAGTTATATGATCATGGACAAAAACCCTCTTTGGGAACTTGGACTCATTGTATTCTAAAATCCTTGTCAATTCTACCATTCTCTGAATTTAAGGGACCTGAATCATCACTGATCAGGGATCACTTAGACAGTTTATTAATTGGAGTTTTCAAATTTTCTTTAGAATTTGTATAAAAAACTACAACTAAGTACTCAGAGAGTGTTTGCTACTTTTTACACTTGTATCATTATTCTGTCATATTTTATCCTGAGATGCTATTTAGAAGATGAAGCTCTTAAAATAGAAACAACAGTTTTGTTTTTATAATTACTATCATTATTATTGTCATTGTTTAGTATATAATGAGTCAATTGTACCCTGGAAGGTGCTAGCTATGTGCTAGCTTGGGTAACAGATAACGAGGAACTTCTCTTGGATCACTTCATATATTTTATATCTGGATATATTGTATATGCTGGGTGATAAATTTATAAGAGGCAATCAAGAGAGTCGATCTATTTATTCAGTCTCTCCAATCACATTGAAATTATAGAGTATAAATCTTTAGACTCATCTGAAGGATACTCTATTGTTTATGAAAAATAAGCTAACAGAGAAACTTTTATCTTTCCTTCCCAGTTCTCATTTCAGAAAACAATTTAGATAGCTCAATAGATTCACTATACTGAGAGTCAGAATGACAAGTTCAAATCCAGGCTCAGACATTTCCAATTGCATAACCTTAGGCTTAATTGCTTCTTGCCTCAGTTTCTTCATCTTCAAAATGGTAATAACAATCACACCTACCTTGTTGTAAGGATAAGCAAAAAATATTTGTATAAGAACTTTATAAAGCTTAAAGCATTATATAAATGTTTGATATTATTAGGAGACAAAAATTCAAGCAGAGCAGACATAGTCCTGGGTGGTAATCGTGGTGGTAAAGGGGGAGGTTATGTCTGAGCATAATGTAGAGTCCAGAGGCTAGACTTTCTAGAGAGAAAAGAGGAATTCTTAATTCAATGACTCCTTTGAGTCAGAAGAGGATGGGTCATATAGTTCCTGAGAAGAGAGAGAGAAAACAGACAAAGACAGATAGACAGATATAAAAAGATAGAGATGGTAAATTTTTAGAACAGTGCAGATCTGATGGAAAGAGGTTGCTTGTTCAGAAGCCCAAGAATGTGTCTGCTTTTGTGGGGAATCCAAACAACCAGATAAGAACATTACAAACCCAAGAGGGATTGTGTAGCAACATCCTGTAAAAAGACAGGGTTTAATCCCAAACTCAGTATTCCTCTAAGGGAAAGTGATGGGCTGAGGGCTTTAATATTTCTGTTTATAGGTTCCTACAAATACTTTATAATTTCTTTATTTTCTGTGGGGTGAAATAAAAATAGCATGCCAATTGAAGCCTTGAGTGATTGTATAGGATCTGGGATATTGTTGCCCACAATGGCAGAAACTTGATTCGACTGAAAGTTATGTTTAGAGATTTTGCTGAAATAACTCTAAGAGGGACAATAGTCCAAAAAGAGTCAATGACTTTCATGGGGTCATTCTACAGGAACAGACCTGATTATTGTGAGTCCAAGGTCTTGGTACTCAAAAATTGAAGCAGTAGTTTACAAAGGAAAAGAAGAACAGGTGTAAAAGTCAAGAGAACTAGAAAGAGATCTGCACTCTACCACTGTAACTGTGGATGAGGAGGAGTGAGCACAAGCCCAGTGAATGTTATACTGTAGGGAGCAAAAACACTTTTAGGCCAGTGTAGCTAGGGGCCTTAAATGTGGGTTTGGAAGGCAAGGAGTTCCTGAGATTGAACTCCTGGACAGAATTCAGAAAATAATAGTAAGGAGGATCTTTGTTGCCCAGGGCAACATTACCCCTAGCTCAAGATTAATGCTGTAATAATAATAATGATAATGATAAACCTCTAAAAACAAAATAAAATAAAATAAAAATGAGGAAGTAAAGAAAAAAGAACCCAACCATAAATAAGTACTTTTGTGTAAAAGAAGATCTGGCTTTGAATTAAAAGCAAGATAAGGTTTTAAAAAGCTACTTCTACCCCAAAGATTAAATAAAATGGTCACAAGACCAAAAAGTTCTTGGAAGAAATTTAAAAGGAATTTTAAAAATCAGACAAATCAAGGAAAAAATAGGGTAAAAAAAGCTATGCAAGAAAATCATGAAAAGAAATTTAACTAATTAAAAAAGGTGTTAAAATCTTAAGGAAGAAAATAATTCCTTGAAAACTAGGATTGACGTTATAAGAACCAAGAAATAATAAAATTAGAAAAAATACAAGAGAAGCTGAAACATTTCCTTAGAAAAACACCTGATCTAGGGAAAAGATTGAGGAAAGACAATGTAAAAATTCAGACTACCTGAAAGTTATGATTTTTAAAAATCTGGATACAAGATTATAAGAAATCAATAAGGAAAATTGCCTTGAAGTTCTAGAAAAAGAAGGCAAAGTGGAAGTAGTAGAAAATTTATCCTCTATCACCTGAAAAAGGTTATAGGAAGCAAACTTATAGGAAAGTCATAATCAACTTTCAAAACTCAAGTTAAAGTGAAACTATTTTAAACAAGAAAAAAGCAATAAAATACTGTGGAAATACAGTTTAGGATTTAACAAGATTTAGTGATTTACACTCTAAAAGAGTAGGTCTTGAAACATTACATTTCATTATATTTTTATATATATTCATCATATTATATTTCAAAGAGCTAAAGAACTGGGGTTGTGTGCAGAATCTAGGAATTCAAACATGACCTCAGACATTGTATGCCTCAACCTTTCTCATTCATTTTCTCTGTGCCCCAGTTTCTTTATCCATAAAATAAAGATAAAAATCACACCTACCTCTCAGATTTATAAAGATGAAATAGGGTAACTTATGTAATTTGTAGACATTAAATCACTATATAAAATTTAGATATTATTATTAGCTAAGTGAATGACCTTGAGTTATATCTTATTTTTAATATCTTTAGTTTTCAGATTCTCTAAATGTAAAATGGACATAATAATTCCATAATAATATAATAATAAGGGTTGTTTAAAGGATAATGTATGATGTTAAATACATTTTAAAGAGCAAAAAGTACATTGCAGATAGAAAATGCAATTCACCAGGCTTCTGTTGCAATAAACCTCTGTTAAACTAATAAAGATTGGGCAAATTTTATATCATCTTTAATAATATATTTTATTTTCAAAATATATGCAAAGATAGTATTTCACATCCACCCTTACAAAACCTTGTGTTCCAAATTTTTCTCCCTCACTTCCCCCACCCCTTCCCCCAGACATATGTTAAACATAAGCAATTTTTCTATACATATTTCTACATTTATCATGTTGCACAAGTAAAATTAGATCAAAAAGGGAAAAAATGAGAAAGAAAACAAGCAAGCAAATAACAACAAAAATGGTAAAAATACTATACTGTGATCAACACTCAGCCCCTGTGGTCCTCTTTTTGGATGCAGATAGTTCTCAATATCACAAGTCTAAGAGATGTTAAAGAGAATCAATAAGACTTGGCAATTGTTTGGGTATGGGGGTAAGTGAAAATAAAGAATCATGGATTATTCCTAGATTGTGAACCTGGGAACTTGGAAGGGGAAATGATTAAAAAAAAAAAAAAAAAAAAAAGGTTAATTACAAAGTGAGGTGAGTTTAGAGGGAAAAGATAATGAGCTCTATTTTGGACAAGCTGATTTTGAGTTATCCAATGGGACACTCGGGTGGATATATCTAGTAGACAATATATCCTATAGGTGATAAAATAGCTACAACTAGATCTTTAGCTGTTTTCTTCAGTGACGCAATTTTTTTTTTTTTGGTTCCTTCAGGTTAAAGGATCTCTCCTACAGGAGACAACCCAGAAGTGGTTTGAATACAAGAAAAAATGTCTGATAGAATTAGAAAAGCAACCATCTGGTAAGGAAACTCATCTTCTAATTGTACACTGACTGCCATGACAAGTCTAACCACACTTCTTGTTTAGGAGTTTAAAAAGAAGGTTTTTTTGAGTTCTATTTAAAATCTCTATACAGGCTTAAACTACCCTTGGATCATTGTAACATATACTTGAATAATTTGATAACTTCCCAAGACCTATTCTGTCCAACTAATGATATATTCCAGGCTACTTGGCTATACCTGAATGAAAAAGAAAAAGATAAAATCTGGATTTTTTTTCTATGCTGGTGGATACACAATTAACAACTTTTCTTATAGCTTCTCCTCACAGTTCATCTTTGTTTTAAGCAGGGGAATAAGAGCCAGAGATTATCAGCATTCCTTCTTTGACATCTCCTCATGGACTGTATGATAGCTAAAGAAAGGCAACAGCTTTCTGATCAAGTGAGATATTTATATAAAGAGCTTAAAAGCACTATATAAATTTGAATCATTACTTCTCCATTCTTCTCTGAAGTATTGATGCTAATACTCAATTCTTCAAAAAAAGAGTTTAATGAAATATTTTCTCTTTGTTTCACCTTCTTTTCTGAATATATCCCTTTCTGTCCCTCTACACAGTGAAGCATCCCTTGTTTAGCATGAGCTACAATGTTGTCTCAGAGGTCTGGTTTTGCCTCTGTTGTCATCCTTGAGCTTGCCTTTGAAATACTTGTCTCTCTGTCTCTGTCTCTTTCTGTCTCTCTGTTTCTCTCTCTGTCTCTGCCTCTCTCATTTTCCCCCTCTTAACTTATTTCTTTTCTGGTATCGGGTTTGGGGTTCTACATGACAGAAGCTGATTGGGATAAATCACTATTCCCAGGACTCTAGGACCACTACTCTCATTCTTCCAAGTGGGTGATGGTTCCACTGAAACTGTAGACTCTGCTAGTGTATTTCACATAAACATATTAGTCAAGAAGTCTCCATTGAGTATTAATCAAATCATTTACTAAACAGAAGTAAAAGCAAGAATAAATTATAAAACATTATATCCATAAAACTGGAAGTGTCATCAATACATTTAATGCCCATGGGAAACAGTGGGGCCAACTGAAATGAACAAAACAATGAGAAAAATATGTAGGGAACACATATTGCCAGAGCAACTCACCACCCAGAAACTTCAGAGTGTTCTAGTCTGATTTTTTATGTATCTGAAGGCAGATCTCAGGGTAGAAAGTGACATCATCACTTTCATACAATTCAAAAACCTATTCTTAATGCCTGTTTACTCTGCCCGATTCACAAATGGATTCTCATCTTGAAAAACATCAGTTTTGTTTATGATGAGTAATGAAAATCCCATTTATACTGAGTGAAACAAAGTACAATTGTCTAATAATCATAAAACAGTATTGCAGTTCAGCATTCCCCAGTTATTAATTCCAAAATTTGTTAGTCTTTCATACATAAATGAGCAATTGGAACAAAAATTTTGAGGTAGATTTTATCTTGGATGAGCTCAATAAACTCTTATAATCTGTAACAATGATTTTTTTTAAATTGAAAAAATAGTTTAACAAAATCAGTTCCCAAACATATCAACGTCAATCTAGACATGGTGCTATATTCCATATTCCTAGTACCCAGTTCTGGAATGCATTCAGGTGTATTTTTTCCACTCCTTTCTAAGGTCAATTTTAATTATTAAGATGGAATTTTTTCTCTATGTTTACATTGCTATAATCATTATGACTATTGTTTTTCTAATCCTATTTATTTTATTCTGCATTAGTTTATAAGATCATAGGACCACAGAGATAAAACTAAAAAAGACTTTTAGTGCCATCAGATAATTGTTCTTATTTTTTGGTTCAATCACATTCAACTCTATGTGACCCCATGGATTTTGACCCTGCAGTTTTCTTGGCAAAGATACTGAATTGGTTTGCCATTTCCTTCTCTAGCATGTTCCCATTTTACAGAAGTCGAATTGAAGCAAAATAGGGATTAAGTGACTTACCTGGGATCACATAACTAGTAAATGTCTAGGGATGCATGTAAACTCAGATTTTCCTGATTCCAGACCTGATGTTCTATCTAGTTACCTTTATTATGCTGGTAGGTAGATTGACACCTGTAGTTTAAGTAATTTGTCTAAGATCATAAAGGAACTAAGTGATAGAAGCAGGATTTCAACCCAAACCATTGTTCTTTTTACTCAATCACAGTATCTCATAGAAGTCTTCCTATGTTTATCTGAATTTTTGATAACTTGTCATTTCCTATAGAGCTATAAAATTCCATTATATCCATGTATAATACAATCTATTTAGCTAATCCTTAATTGATGAGGACTCAATCTACTTTTGTTTCCAGTTCTTTGCTACCATAAAAAGTATAGCTCTAAAAAATTTGACCCTGGATTCTTCAAAGCCAGTATGAGAGAACAAAGTAGCTGGAGAGACTTTGAGTAAGAATAAGTGGCAGAAGCAGTCATCCAAGGATTAGGCTAGTGTAGAAAGGCTCATCACTAACAGCTCAGGTATCAGCAGCAACTTATAAAACTGTATATTAAATAAATACCCTTAGGATTTTAATAAGAATTGGTAGAAGACCAAACCATCATAGATCTTGTGATGTATTCAAATAAGTATCACAGCTACATCCTTCCAGGGGAAAGGGGAGGGAAATGTCTTATGCTCTTGAATATTGAATTCTGAATACTGGAAAAAACCCAGGATTTGGAGTCAGAGGTCCTGAATTTGAATCTCACCTCTATTATTTTCTGGAAATGTGACCAGAAATGAGTGGCAAGTCACTTTCTCCAAGTCTCATTTTCTTCATCTGTGAAATGAGGGGATTAGACAATATGATCTCTAAATCCTACCATATAACCTCTCAGTCTCAAAAATTTAGGTTAAAAAAATAAAAGAACCTCTTCCCACAAAGACCCCTATTTTATAGGCCAGATTACCTGAATCTGCCCTTCTTTTTTTTTTTTTTTTTTTTTTTTTAGCCAATATAGATTCATATGGGCATGGATTGTTGATCTAAAGTCAGACTTCAGTGCCATTCACAAGAATCTGCTTCTGAACCAAGGACTAGAATTGGGGTCTTGATGTAATTCCCCTGGTCTTGCACTCAAGATTTCTTTTTAGAAGATTGACTTCTAGAGCATGGTATCAATAATAATGTGAGAAACTGTTTGGCCCAGAGGGTGTTTTTGTTCAGAAGAACCAACTGTCTACTATGTGAACATGTAGTCGGTGCAAACAAAGCACCCTCTCTGTCAAATTCCTTGGAGGCTCTTCATGACCCATATAGTGTTGTGGACATCTTTTAAGAGTTCAAAGCATATGAGCCCTTTGATCTCAGAGGTGAGATGAATGTGGCAGGAGAGTCATAGAGTGTGAAAAGAGCTCCAGTTTATTATGCCATACAGCCTTGTTGATATACATTTTTGCAAGCATGATCAGTGGGTGAACAGTAGACAATCCCAGGCACTATTCAGAGAAACAGCTCATGGGCTTTATGTATGTATGATATCTGCCATTGAAGGAGAGCTGATCCAGCAATTTAACGACTCACTCATAAACGAGAGGCCCTGTCAAGGTATCCCTGCTCATGAGCAACTACCTGTGACCCTCTGGCTCAATACTCATTCCCATGATCACAAAAATTTGCTCCTTGCTCAACAAGGACCTTTCTGCAACTTGGCAGAAAACTTACTGTGCACCAAATGCCCAGGTGGCCTCAGTACTCTCTCTCTACAGGGTCCCATAACTCAGCAATTCCCCCTTTTAATTTTTTAGATAAAAAGTCTTTTCTTGAGCTGCAACCTCTGAAAGAATGGTGGAGAAAGATCTATAAAAGCATTCTAATATTACAGGGCAATAACAAAGCAGTAACAACATAACAACACGGGGCAATCCATGATTCTAATTTTAATCACATGAAGAGGCATTATCAAAACAATATATAATTTTTTCAGCAGTTTTATCTGGATTTAAATCTTCATGAGAAGCTTTCTCTATATCAGATGTTTGTTTATATAAACTTTCTGTCACCTTCAATTGTGTTATTGAGAAATAAACCCTTCAAATGTCTCTTGATACTGTCTCAATAATAATCTTGACAGCAAAGGGGTTACACAAATCTTTGTATATCTGTAATCACATTGTAATTGAGCCTGGAGTTTCAATAACTCTATTTGTTCTCCTATTTCCAATGATACTTCCCTTTTTTCTAATGGGACTAAGGTCTGTTTCCTTTTTTTCTATTAGGGTATTGAATATACGATCAGTCTTAGTACAATGCCATTTCTCTCTTTTGACAGGAAGCATTGATACATGAGCTCTAATTTCAGTATCCAAGCTATCACTGACTATACAATTCCAACAAGTAACATTGTAAAAATCTAATGTTTCTTTGGTAACAGTTACAGAGTCTCCCCACATAAATGTAGATTTCCCTCCCAGACAGTTTTTAGTATAGAATTGGTATCCAGTTCTCATGGCATTTGTCCAAGAACCAGGGTCCAAGATATTTTAACATGTGCCAAACTGCCGGCCCAATTCTTGAGTGACAAAAGTGTGTCCCTTGGAGGCTTGTAAAGGGCCAACCTGATGATCCTTTATGTAGACACACCACTGCAACCCTCCAGCACAGACGAGGGTGTTGTTATGACAGGGCATGCCCTGTATGCCCAGCATGTGTCACATCATACCCCACCCCTCCGTGAGACAATCCTAGGCCATAGTGGGTCCATAGCCCACATTTTGGCTTCTACTGCCAATCCTGATTATGTGTAACACAAACCCATATTTATAGAAAACATCTTGCTAGTGGTCTTCTCCTTTTGCATGGCCATCTCTTCTTCCTTGTTTTTCTCTTCATTTCTATGGACAGCTTTGAGATGTCTGATGGGAATCCACTGCTGAAGATTTTCTCCTGTAGAGATACAAGCATATCCTGGCCCTCACATTAGAACCCTATAGGGTCCCTCCCATCCTTCAGGATCTTTTTTCATTACCATGGTCTTGTTCTTAGAGGGGGGCCTTCTTAATAAAGATGGGATATTATCTTTGAGTGATTCTTTATGTTTACCAGAGAGTATTTCATAGCTGCACTTAAATCACTTTAATCAATTTTTAAGTAATTTATTGTGTATACTGCTTTATCTATATCTTTATGAGTGACCCTACCTCCATCTCCCTCTTTTTTGTCCTTTTTTTTTTTTGATAAACCTTTTGAGGGTCTGATTAGTCCTTTTTATAATATGATGTATAGAGAATTCCTGTAAGAACTGTTTTAATATTTTTGAGATATATGTGGGTCCATTATCAGTCTTAATATTGTGTGGAATACCCATAGAGGCAAAACAGTGAAATAGGTGATTTATTACATGTGAAGAAGCTTCCCCTTACTGAGAGGAAGCAGATATAAAGCCTGAATAAGTGTAAACTATAACATGAATACATGAATATGATCTCTAAATCCTACCATCATGGACCTCTCAATCTCAAAATTTTAGGTTAAAAAAATAAAAGGACCTCTTCCCACAAAGATTCCTGTTTTATAGGCCAGATTATCTGAATCTGCCCTTTATAGCCAATATAGATTCATATGGGCATGAACTGTTGATCCATAGTCAGACTTCAATTCACAAGGAGCTGGTTCTGAACCAAGTACTAGAATTGGGGTTTTGATGTAATTCTCCTGATCATGCACTCAGGATTTCTCTTTAGAAGATAAACTTCTGTGGCGTGGCAATATGACAATAATACTGTGAGAAAGTGTTTGGTCCAGAAGTTGTTTTGATCATGGAAACCAACTATCTGTTATGTGAACATGTAGTCTTTGTGAACAAAGCACCCAGAAGCTTTTCATAACATCTATAGTATAACAGGGCTAACAGTGTGACATAATAGAAGAGAGAGTAAAACATCTGAAGCCAGAGGACCAAGGGACAAAACTGCTGCTTACTGCTTTTATAATCTTGGACAAGTCATTTTCCCAACTGAGTCTCAGGTTTTTCATTTGTAACATGAATTGTTGGATTAAATAATTCTTATGTTTTCTTTTAACTATAAATGCTATGATTTCTCATGACCATAATTTTCATTATTTGAACACTTTCTATCTTTTCAATCTTCTTACATTTCACTTTTTATCATGTACTCTGTGATTCAGTGACATTAGTCTTTTTTAACTTGAATCTCCATCTTCCAATTTTAGGCATTTTCATTAACTGTCCTCCATGACTGGAATAATGTTCTTCCTCATTTCTGGCTCATGATTTTCTTTACTTTCTTCAAGTGTTAGCTAAAATCCCATCTTCTGCAAGAAACTTTTCCAGTCTATCTCAGTGCCTTTCTTTGGAACAATCCTCATTTTATCATGTATATTTCTTGTTTATATGTAATTGTTTAAATGCTACCTCTCCAACTAAATTGTAAGCTTCTTGAGATCAGGGAATGTGTACATGTGCATATAAATGAGTTGTGTAGCTCAATTTCCTTTGCCTGACTTTTGGGGGACTGTATAGTGGTTTCCCTTTATCCTTTAATTATTTCAATATTATTCACAATAATTGCTCCCACCAAATAAGACTACTTTCCCTTCCCCTGAAAATATCCTATTTTTTTCTTCCCTTCCTTTGCTCAAAAAGCCATTCTCTCCTCCTATAATCTCCTTTATAGCGCAGGTGTTTCTTCTTTATATATAAAGTCTTTCCTGATAATTCTGTTAGGAACATCATTCCATTTCACATGTGTTATTTTTTTTAGCATCCCCTTTTTTATACTTATCACATAATACTGTATATTATAGTTATCTATGTATGTGTCATAATCCTACTAGACACATTGTAAACCTTCCCTCTACTCTGCTATAATGAACTATGTTAACAATATATCAGGTACTTAATTTGTTGAATTAATTGAATCTAGCAGATTAGGAAAGACCTTGTGTTTTATGCAGACCAAAGACTGTCCACAAAGAGAAGTAATTAAATGAAGTCCCCAATCATCTTAATAGAAACACACACACACACACACACACACACACAATATTCCTAGTTTTTTGTATCATTTTGTAAATAAAGAACTTGCCAAATGTCACTCCAGGACTTTATTTAGGATGCTTCACACCCTAGCAATTTTCTAAGGCAGTTAAAAGTTGATTGATTTCTGGTTAACTTGCTAAGTGTAGAAAAGTGCCTCAATTTAGTCAATTTATTCAATACTGATCTAATTAAATGAGGAGATTACCAGAGATCTATTTTGTTGTTTATTATGTACATACTGGCTCCTTATCTATATTCATCAGCTATAATGATAATTATATATCCCTAATGATAATTAGGGAGGTAAAGCAATTAAGCAGGAATAAAAAGAGGAACAGAAAAAGCAGTAGCTCCTGCCAATAGTACAAATAAGGGGATTAGCCTTTCTCCTACACTGAGGTCAGTGATGAGTAGTCATTAAAAATAGAAAAAACGGAGACTGGGTTTGCGCCTTTTGTTTTGTTTTGGTTTGGTTTGTTTGTTTGTTTTTGTTATTGTTAAACTAACTGTTGCTTGAAGATCTGGTTATTCTTGGAAAGAGGAAGAGAAAAAGAACCAGGTGAGAGTTCTTCATTGGAGATTTTGCCTACATGTCTTTCTGTGTGTCCTGAGGAAGTCTTAATGTCTTGCTTATAGAGGTAAAGCACAACAACATTCTTGATAATACCTCCTGAGTCTTTCCCTATTCTCCGGTATGTTTCTTGGGACCCTTTTTCACTCTAATACCCTTCTTAAGAGTTGCTGTATTTATACTTATATACAAGTGGGATGGGTGATCACATCAGGCAGACTTGGTCATGACAGGAAGGACTTTGCTGTTCTACAACTAGAATGTAAATTCCTTGTCTTGTCTTTATAAACCCTAAAATGCTATATAAGCATGTCAGAATTGTTATCATCTATCAATTTCTTCTAACCCTAACCCTACCATTACAGTAAATGTTTAATGAAGTTTGTTTGATGAGTTCATTTGGACTTTTCCTTTCTTTTTCCTTCCTTCCTTCCTTCCTTCCTTCCTTCCTTCCTTCCTTCCTTCCTTCCTTCCTTCCTTCCTTCCTTCCTTCCTTCCTTCCTTCCTTCCTTCCTTCCTTCCTTCCTTCCTTCCTTCCTTCTTTCCTTTTTTCTTTTATTTCTTTCTTTCCCTCTCTCTCCTTCCCTCTCTCTGTATCTGTCTGTCTCGTTCTCCCTCCCTCCTCTCTCTCTCTCTCTCTCCCTCCCTTTCCCTCCATCTCTCTGTCTCTGTCTCTGTCTGTCTCTCTCTGTCCCTTTCTCTCTCTTTCTATCTCTCTCTGTCTCATCTATCTATCTATCTATCTATCTATCTATCTATCTATCTATCTATCTATCTCTGTCTCTTTCTCTGTCTCTCTTTCCTCCAGGTGTGTATTGTAATGGAACATTTGACAGATATGCCTGCTGGCCTCATTCACCTCCAGGAAATGTCTCTATTCCCTGTCCTTCATACTTACCTTGGTGGCAAGAAGGTAACATGCTTTGTTTTATCCATTTTCCAAAATCCTTCTAAGGGCCTGGTACATCTTGGGTTGTTGCAAAGTTTCAGGCAGAACAAAATAAAAATGAGCTTCTAAAAATATTCTGAAAAGTTCTGAAGATATTTCAAATTTGCTTTCAGGAAGGAAGTTAGATTATTATGTTACCACATTGATTTAATTGTGATATTTAGAAGAATATTAGTGTTGATTTTAAAAACAGCCGGTAATCAAGGAAATCAACATTTTTTAAATTATACTTTCATTTATCTGTCCAGCAATCCACAATACAAATGACATAGGATTGCTTTTATGGAGAGTCCATATAGAAAAATCCAAACATAGAAAACAGATAAATTAGAATGATAGAACTTTATAGTTGAAAAGGATCTTCATTTTCTAAATGAAGAAATAGAAACTCTGCTTATTATCTTTTTTTTATACATAGCACTTGGGACAATCCCTGAACCTCTGAGTTAGATCCTTAAGAGAAGGCTACCCCCAAGTTCGAGATATTCTGTGGATTCCCATCTCTTTATGTGCCATAATTCATAAATTCCCACCAAAGTGTTAGTTTTTAATAGTCAGCCAGAGAACTCAATTAGTCTGGAGCAAAATAAAAATAGTAACTAATACTAGCTAACATTTATATAATATTTACTCTGTGCTCAGGGATTTATAAATATTAATTATTTTCATCCTTGCAACAACCCTGGGAGGCAAGTTATTATTATTATTCTTGTTTTATAGATGAAGACACAGAGGCCAACAGAGGGTGAGTTGCCCAGTGTCATAGTTAGTATGCTTCTAAGGCTAGATTTGAACAGATCTTCCTTAATATTTAATGAAATAACATAGTAAGAAAAATAGCTATAAATATCTGCTCAAAAAACTAGCATATGCTGTTTTGTTTACAAATATGCATATCAGTATAATAAGTGGACACCTAGGGAATACATATGGCAGGGCACACACATAGGGAATATATACATAATATAATATAATTCTGATCTTATATATATAACATGTACATTTAGGTATATATAATATAGTACACATTAAAGGAATATGCATGAAGTGTTTCATACTTAAAAGAATATGTATGATTAGAGTGTAATCTAGAGAGGCAACTCATTCCTCCTACACTGCAGAGTCATTGCTATATTTTGTGGTGTCAATGTGAGACTTCTATTGGCTTTGTTCCCTGCTTGTCTTTATTAGGAGTTTATCTCTACTGGATTCTGCTCTGCTGCACATCAGTGGGTACATGGCAGTAAAGCTGCTCTGTGCTTCCACCTTATGGCTGTAGTGGAAATCCTTGGTTATTGTGCTTATTTGAAATTTCTTTATTTCTGGTTTCTGAAACACCACCTCTCACCTCCATCCCCCACATTTTTTTTTAAAAGAATAAACTAAAGGAACAGCTTTTGCCTGAGTGGTAAGACCAAGAAAACGAGCATTAGGGGCAGATATAACTTCTTGTTTTGTTTTATTTTTAAAAGTATGTAATCTGAGGAAGTAGAGAGCACAATGGATAGAGCACCAGTCCTGAAGTCAGGAAGACCTGAGTTTAAATCTGGCCTCAGATTTCCTAGCTGTGTGACCCTGAGCATATCACTTAATCCCATTTGCCTAGCCAAAAAAAAAAAAAAAAAAAAAAAAAAAAAAAAACTAAATTAAAAAAAGTATGTTATAAAAAAGTATATTATCCCTTCCTTTCTACAGTCATGATTACCAACTTTTTACCTCTCACAGTAGGTTCTTTTCTATTACGAAACACATTCCTTAGGATACATAGCAAATTGACTGAATAATTGTGTATATGATGAGGATTAGTAAGATAGATAAGTGAAGAATTAAAAGAAGAATTTTTCTGATCTATTCAAAAAACATTTATTAAGCATCTGCTGTGTGTAAGACCATGTGCTAAGGAATAAAAGAGTAAAATAGTTCTTTCCTCAAAAGAACTTACATTCTATGAAGATTGGGGGAGAGAGAAAAGTTGTATATAAATTTTAAAATGTATGAAGTAAACTGAGGAAGTAGAGAACACCAACAACTGTGGGATTAAGTAAGGCTTCCTGGAGGAGATGATAGTTTAGCCAGACCCTGAAGAAAGCTAAAATTTCTGAAAGAAAGTGATGAGCAGGAAGATCGTTTATTCAAATGCATGAAAAGTGAAAATGGAGGACCATAGTGTATGCACAGTTATTACTCAACTAGGGTATTGCACTATTGTGAAACCAAGATTTTCAGCCCTATTTCATATTATTTCCTATCATTAAAAACCAGGTTGTACTGGTAGTAGATCATGGAACTCTATTTCCTGCCTATCTACATTCCTTTATCATTTACTGTTTCCATTTCTCCATTTCTGAAGGAAAAAAAAAAAACATATTTATTAAGCATCATCTATATACCAAGCTCTATGCTAACTGCTTTACAGATATCTCATTTGATCTCATCACAACTGCAAAGTAGATGTGAATATAGATGTGAATATAATCCTCATTTTACAGTTGAAGAAATTGGGAAACAGGACAAAGCACTTGCCCAGGGTCACAAAGCTTATAAATAAATATTTTAGGATTTGGAATAAATATTTATATATAAATATTTAGAATTTAGATCTTCCTGACTCTAGACTATCTCCTAAGTATTCTATCTCCTGAGCCACCTAACTACCTTTCTTCTTTCTTTCTTCATTTCTTTCTTCAGCTCATTTTATAGATGAGGAAACTGAGGCACATGGTTAAGTGACTTGCCCAGGGTCACAGAGCTAGTCTTCCTGTCTTAAGGCCCAGTACTCTATCCACTGTACCACCTAGCTTCTTGCAATACAGACACAAGTTTAATTCTTTATCAGTAAGGAAGCTCATAAAAGATATAGCTTTTCTCAGTTGGAAGGAGGGACCGAAGGATCATGTGTGATGTTTAACTTAAATTAGATTACTTCCTATCAAGGGAGGGAGTGGAGGGAAGGAAGGGAAAAAAAATCTGTAAACCATGGTTTTGCAAGGGTAAATGTGGAAAATGTATTTGTTTGTATTTTGAAAATAAAAATCTATGGTTAAAAAAAAATTGCATCCCTCCCCCCCCCCAAAAAAAAAAGAATCATGTGATAGAAAAAGAAGACATGGAAGCCATAGAGACTGGAGAAGTCCAAGACATTTTGAGTAACATAGATAGAATAAAGGACAGGTTGAATACACAGAAGTCAAAGCCAACAGCTAGCTTGCAAGGAAAAGATAATTCTACTTCCACCTGAATAAATAATAGTCAATTAGAACCTTGCCTGGAATATTGTGCTACTTAAGGAGTGACCTGCCTTGAGAGAATTTGCTGCCACATTGAGGTTGGGTGAATTTATACTCTTTCTACTTTTTCCTCCTTTGCCAGTGAACTGGCATTGTTAATTTAAAATTTTTATTTATTTTCTGTCTGTACTTTTATGATGAGTTTTCATTTTAGATAAACTTTTTCATCATATTCTGAGAAAGTATTTGCTATTAATGAATGAATCATGCAGTAGGAAAAGACAAAAGATAACTTCTGGACAAATAACCCAAAACTTAAATGTGAGGTTATATTATCTCTCTCTCCAAAAAGAGGGACTTTATTAATTCACATGTATTTTCATTCAGAGGGGCAAACACAGAAAAGCTTAGTGGGAGTTGGTTTTTGCTACTGAATTTAGAAGCTTTGGAAAATATGTGTATATATATATATGCATATATATATACATGTATAAATATTCAAATGTAGAAGTATATGTATATACATATATCCCATTTTTAAAAAAACCCAGCAGATACTTTAATGAACCACTGAAAGAGAAATGAGAAACGTTCTTTCCTGAGATTTTCCATACCTCTGTTGGGGAATGGTAGTGGGGATTGGAAAATCTGAAACAAACATGAAGTTGTATGCATTGATTTTTTTTTCTAAAGTTCTGTTTACTTTCAGAAAACCCAGGAAGAGTATACAGACATTGCTTGGCTGGGGGAACTTGGCAGACTCTGGAGAACTCTACAGACATTTGGCAGTATGTCACAGAATGTTCTGAAAACTTCAGCTTCAAACAAAATGTGAGCTTTGTTGCTTTTAGTGGTAATAACTCCATCTCCTTATTGCTCTCCTGAATTATTAATACAACTAGATTGTGTCCATCCCAGAGATGCAGGCATAGGCTCTGTTCATGCTTGTGAGTGTAGGCTAGCATTGTAATGTGTTGTAACAATCCATAAAACAGAGTCATATGTGCATGCAAATTTGGAGGAGAGAAGTATAGGGTTTTCATCATCATAACCAATGCGCAATTCACTAAATATATTCTAATATGGCAAAAGGAAATTAAAGTTTTCAGAGAACAGTAAACTCCTTGTTATATATCATTAATCTAGCAGAACTTTTGATTGACCATACCAGAAATTGTAAAAAAGGCAACAATAAGCTGCTTTATTTTTTATTTACTAAATAATAGCTTTTTATTTTCAAAATATATGCAAAAATAATTTTCAACATCCACCCTTGGAAAACATCCTTGTGTTCCACTTTTTTTTCTCCCTCTTTCCTCCCTTATCCCCTGCCTTAAACAGCAAGTAATCCAATATATGTTAAACATGTGTAATTCTTCTATACATATTTCCACAATTATCATGCTGGACAAGAAAAATCATATCAAAAGGGGAAAAAAAGATGATAAGGAAAACAAAAAGCAAGCAAACAACAACAAAAAGATGAAAATAGTATGTTGATATAGTAATCCCCACTCTCTCTGGGTGCAGAAAGCTCTACATCACAAGTCTATTGTAATTGGCCTGAATCACCTCATTGTTGAAAAGAACCAATTGATTATTGCATAATCTTCTTGTTGCTGTGCACAATGTTCTCTTGGTTCTACTCTAAGTGAAGTCACTTAGCATCAGTTCATGAAAGTCTCTCTAGGCTTTTCTGAAATCCTCTTGCTGATCTTTTCTTATAGAACAATAATATTCCATAACATTCATATACCATAACTTATTTAGCCATTCTCCAATTGATGGGCATCCCCTCAGTTTCCTTGCCAGTACAAAAAAGGCTGCTATAAACATTTTATGCACATGTGGGTCCTTTTTCCTTTTTTATGATTTCTTTGGGATATAGGCTCAGTAGAGACACTGCTGGATCAAAGGGTATGCACAGATAGCCCTTTGGAAATAGTTTGCTGCTTTACTTTTTTTTAAAAGATCTTTAATAGCAAGATCTCGACATTATAATAGATGAGAATAAAACTACTGATAAGTAATTTTTTTGTGCCACTTAAAGTCTCTGGATATAATTTTCTATTTTGTACTCCAAAACTAGGAGTTACAATTACAACTATCAATCTATTAGGTTCTACTTCTCCCTATGTAGTTAGAGTATTCAAATTTATCTTGGATCTATGCAGAAAAGACAGAGAAAAAGAAGATGAAGAAAAACTTCTTTCTTATTAAATTTTTCTTAAATATTATTTTATGAGAAAGCATTATAAAATTATAAAACTATTATAAAACATTATAAAATAAAAATTTATTTTTATGAGAAGATTATTATGAGTTATGTCTTGAACAAAGCCGAAAAGATTGTTTTTCTGTTGAGAAGATTAAAAACAAAGATTAAAGAAGATGGAGCATTTGTCTTTCTTTATAAAACTATTATAGCCTTCTTCTTGTGAATAGGATAAAAAGGATTCTAATGAATAGGATTTATTTTTTATAATTAGTGAATTAGTGTAGGAGTGTGTTCTTAGGAGTGAACTCATCTATCTTTACACTTGGTTTGAAATTACTCTGGACTATGATCTTTCTCATTGATAAAATTATTAAAAATTCCCTATTTAATATGGATTTTATTATTGATACATTGTCTATTTGGTAACTAGCATATTAAATCACTTGAAACTGAGGAATTGAATATAAAAATAATATAAATAACTATGGAGAAAGTTAAATAATATTTGATAAACATGGATGGGGACACTGACTTAATTGATTTATTAAAAGATATGGTGAAATTGTATTGATGAGGAAATATACAAAAACAATTCTAGATTTCCTTAGAGATCTGAATGATAAAATTAAATATGGGAACAAGTCAAGTAGCAAACTAAAGAATAACCAATAGATGAAATTGGGATACCCTAGACCACATGTAGATTTGATACATGACAGTGGTAGAACTGTTCTCCTATAGTCTCTTATATTTGAAAAACAAATAAATTGGATTGGATAATCTTTAAAGTTCCTTTCTGGCTCTAATATTCTATGAGTCAGTAAAGCAAGTTGGTCGACATTAAACTTTTAAAGTCAAAAAGTAAAAAATACTTTCTCTTCATCTCCTCTTTACCTTCCCCTCCCATGTTGCTTTCTGACTTTAAGTGAGATTTAAAGCAATTTAAAACTTTCTGATATTTGCCAAGTAGAAGACTGAAATTTTTCAAAGCGTTATCTATCATAGATCATAGATAGAGATCCTGAGTTTATATCTACACATCTTGAAATATAATTATTCAAGTCCAGAGACTAGGATTCTTCCAAGGCTTTCTTAATACTACTCATCTTTTTGGGGGGGGCTATAATTTTTTCTATGTATCTTTTTTTCCCTTCATCAAGAACTCTGCTAAAGAGAGCAAAGTAAAATAGCAAACAAAGAAATTCACCTCTTTCTTTGCAGATAGTATCACACCTAAGCAGGAAATCTAGCTATTCATTTTGTTTTGTTATAAATTAGCATTGGTTGCAGATCAGAAGTTATTTCCACCACAGCCAAGCTTCTAGCTCTCTTTTGCCATCTTTTTGTACGTTCCTTTCCATCTTTTTTTTTTTTACATACCCTTAAAAATCTTTTTATATATGTATGTGTTTTTCTAATTTAGTTATTCAAAGCTTTTTTTTCTCAGAACATATTGCTTACCTTCTCCCTTCCATTGTGAACTATATTTCTTTTGCTATGGGTTCATAAGCATCTTTTCTGAATATATTGAAAATAGTTCCCATAATTTGGAATTTTCTAACAAAGTGACTAAAATATCCATACCTTTTGCCCTAGAGATCCCACTGGTAAACATTTATCCCTAAGTCTATTAAACGGGAAACAGCTAAATATATTATAGTATTTTATATGAGCATAATAGGATATTATTGTCCTGTAAGAAACATAAATATATATAATTAACATATAAATATATGAGGAGACATATAAAGTGATACAAAGTAAAATAAGTAGAACATGAAGGAAATTATATAAACATTATGAAATTGTAATAACCCAGCTTTACCCCAAAGAACAAAGAACAAAATGTATTTCCCTCTACTTTACTAATAAGTTTTTCTTCAGTGGTCCAAGTTAAGTCTATAGTAACAGTTTCTTTAACTGCTTTCTTACCAAAGGTAGAGATGAAATTACTATTAAGGCAAATCAAGAATTTATAACATATTCTTAGCAAATTCTATTTCATTAAAATACTTTATACTAATAGCAGCATGAATACCTTATCGTAAGTCTCTACCTTATCATAAGTCTCCTACCTTTTAGCACATATCAATCTTTTGTAGTATTTGGGGAAACATGGGATATTACTTCAGAATATCCAGAATTGTGGAAACAGCTTTAGATCTAACGGGTATCTCCAATTATACATAATGTCTAAATCTTTTACACTGTTGTGTTATGTTCTTCCACTTGTGATTGTTGATTTCCTCCTCTCAAAGAATTTGACTACCAACAAACATCAATGGAATCCCCAGGACTCTTCCTTTTACCTTAGGATAAAAGAAATTTTGGAAGGAGATTACACAGACTTATAATGGGGTCAGAATTCCATTTATCTTACCATTAATCTTCATTGTTTTTATCCCCATACACAGGAGGAGCGCTACACATTGCTTTCAACTTTGCAGATAATATATACCCTGGGATATTCTTTATCACTTATTTCTCTCTTCTTAGCTCTTATCATTCTCCTGTGTCTCAGGTAAGTGAGATTTCCTATTTTGGGGGAGTATAACTAAATATATATGTTTGTCTTCTTTTGTCAACAAATATTTATCAAGTTCTTAGAAATAAAAATAAAAACGGTCCCTTCATGGGAAGAAGTTGCATTCTAATGGGAAAAGTCAACATATAAAGGAAATCTTAAAAGAAGCAGAAGGGTATGTATGGGTGGAGGTAGGGAGGTGAATGGAGAGACAGTTTCAACAAGAGGCATGGTGAAGGAAGAAATCTGGAGAGTCAGGATTGGAGTCTGTAGAAGAATGAAGGAACAGACACAGCCAATCTGGGCCCTTCTTTGAAATTAAGGTTCTGGGCAGACCTGACCAAGCAAAGAAAGGGGATACAGGAGCAGAAGAATTTCCATGTCAAAGGGGTAAAGAGATCTTTCAGGATGAGAATGTTGCTGAAGTAGAGAGTCAGGAGTAGAGGTCACAGAGGAATGAAAGAGTGGGAATTCATAGTGGAATTCTTTGTATGAGTCATTCAGTAGGCTTAACAATCAACAGCAGATCCACAGAGTCATAAACAATTCTTCAAATTACCTGAGTAAGACCTTTGTTTAGTCCCAACTTTGTAATGACACAGAGTGCAATACAATTAAAAAAAATTGGACTGGAAATCAAAAGGCATATTCTAGAGGACAAGAATTTGTCCTCTAGCCTCACTCACTGGTTGTGAGCAAATCATGTTCCTTTCTGGGCCTCCATTTGCTCCTCTATAAAATGAAGATTCTGAGCTAAGTAGTATTTAAGATTTTTTCTAGCTTTAAATACTATGATCCTGTGATTCAATGTCCCATTTATATGTATAAATAGCTTTATGTATCTATGAAGTTAAATTTATGAAGTAATTATGTTACATGATTATTGGAAACAATAAATTCTATAGTCAACTTGACTTGCACTGGATTCAAATCTCTTCAGAAAGATAAAATCTGTAGGTGATTCTTCAAAGTGATCCCTTTGATTTTTTGTAACTAGATCTATTCCCATACTATTTTTCAATCTCTGATATTAACCGAGTCTAATTGGGTCTAATCTCTCATTGGGAAGAAAGGGGGGAAAAAAGAAAAAAAGAAAGTTACATGACAACTTTATTATATATATTTTAAAAAATGGCCACTGAAGTGATCTCTCCCTATCTTTAGGTTTAACTATCTCAAGCCAAAACCTCATCTTTTAAATACATCTTTTGGACCCTAGAGCAGGTTCCATTTCATAATAATAGAAATGTTGAAACCAAGGTCTATCCCCTACTGCCCCACCCAACCCCTAGTTCTACTAGCCTTATGAACTGGCTTGCCAAAACATATAGACTCAAATCATGAGAAAAATAACCCTTTTATAAACTAACTTTTAGCCAGACAAGCTATCTAATCAATCACATTTACACATTATATCCCTAATAGAATATAAGTTCTATGAGGTCAGGGACTCTTTCTTTCTATTTCCAGCATGTAAAACAGTATACTACACATAATAGATATTTAATATATACTTGTTGATTGAAATTGAATGCTTAGGAGATTCAATATTATATAAGAGAATATCTCTTGGGAGGAACTGAATCATCATTAAGGGTCATTCATTTTTTTTTTTCTCTCCATTAGAAGAATTCACTGTACTCGTAATTATATTCACATGAATTTGTTTGGTTCCTTCATGCTTCGGGCTCTGTCTGTATTGATGAAGGATATCATTGTTCATGATTCCTATTCAAAAAGACCAGATGATGAAAATGGATGGATGTCCTATATGTCAGAGGTAACTTACAACATTACCATCTTTAAAAAAACTTTATTAAGTACCTATTTTGTGTAAGTCACTCAAGATAGGTCCTATGAAGGATATGAAGTATCAAGGAGTTTGCAATCTAGCATATATATGAAAAGATTGATGATGAGGTACTAAATATATAATATGGATGATTCTTCAGTGGAGTCAATAATCATAGAAAATCATAGCTGGTAGGGAATAGAGGTTTAATCCTATGATTTTGTAGATATGGAAATTGAATCTTTTCAAGTTTAAGTGATTTGTCCCAAGATATATATTAGTAAACTGCAGAGTTAGTGTTTAAATGCAAGTCTTCAGGCTTCAAGTTCCGTTTCTCCTCAGGACACTCTCCTCTTCCCTCTTCCTCCAATTATATCTTAACTATTGGCCTATAAAAAGTTGTAATTATCAAGGAAGATCCTATAGAGGATATGGATTTTGAGTAATGAGACAAATGTAGACATAATAGGATGTAGGAGGAGAGAAAAGGTTTTCTAGAACAGATGAAGGAAGTCAATAAGATCTTAGATCAAAGAATATTTGTGATAAATTATAAGTTATAATTTGGCAAGGGTAATGTGGATTAAAATTAAATATGTAGGTCAGGGTCACATCATAAAGTGCTTGGTATGCCAGCAGTTTCAAACAACAAAAGTCAATGATTATTTATGAAATATTGTTCTTCTCATTCAAAGAATCTATTTTTCTTCCCCTCCTTCCATTGTTCATGGGACAAAGTCCTAGCCTTTTATGATTTTAAAGAAGTTATTATTTTTCTATTATATTAATGACAAATTATTAGAATTAAATTTTTCCCCTTCTATTTTCTCATTCCGACACCAGCTTCTGTAGGTCATTTATACAGTATTTGAAGGACAAGGCTGATACCTGAGATTGGCCTAATCTTTGGAGCACATTTTCCAAGATCTTGAGTGGGCCCCCACCCAACTAGGAAATCTTACTTTATGGTGTGAATTGATCTACTGTATGTTAATTCCAGCCCTAAAATATCAGATCTATCTATACATTTGCATTCTTCCATTGAAATAACTCAGTTCATGAAAAAGAAAATCAACCAGAATGGTTTGTATAGAGATGAATTCTTTTGTTCAGATTGCTGGGCAGCTGAGCCTCATGACTGAGCCATGTTTTCAGCAGAAACCGAAGACTTTTAGCCCACTGCTCATTAATATGTCTACCACTTCATTAATTGTTCACCAATCAGGGTTGATTTTTACCTGTAAGGGGTACCTCTTTTTCCAAAGGTATTTAAGCATTCAGTGATATCTGTGGTTGAGTCTTTGGTTGTCAGGAGAGACCAATAATTTTACTTTATTGATTATTAGCTAGCCTAATTAATAAATTAATTATTGATTATCCAGAAACTCTGTTTCTTGGGATTTTTCATTCATCACTGCTTCTTTTGGATAAAAGAAGGTGGATAAATACTGCATACATACATACATATATATATATATGTTTGCATTTATAATTTAGGATTGGTCTGAAGAGGTAGATAATTTGGAGTAAGAGAGAAATAAGCTAAAATGATCAAAGAATTCAGGTTAAAAGAAACTAAGATAGTTTTTCAGAGAGATTAATTGTCTTACCAAAGGTAACAGAGGTGGAGTGAAGTTGAAATTTGGGTATATCATCCACATCTAGAGAAGGAACTATGGAGATTGAATGTAGATTAACACATACTGATTTCACTTTTTTCCCCCCTCATGGTTATTCCCTTTTGTTCTGATTTTTCTCTTCCCATATCGCATATGAAAATATGCAAAATATGAATGTTCATGTAAACAAAAAACTTTTTAACATGTAAATAGGGAAAATAAAAATAATTTTTGAGAAGTTTGGTTGTTTATCTTAATGCTGATGGGCACATTGCCAGAGCTTTCTACTGACACTGGGATAAAAACTAACATCTCTCTCCCTTGTAGTCTTTATCTACTTGTCGGACTGTACAAGTTCTTATGCACTACTTCATTGGAGCCAATTATTCATGGCTTTTAGTTGAAGGTATATATCTGCACACACTACTGGGACCTTTGGTGCTATCACAGAAACGTCTCTTAACCAGATATATTTTACTAGGCTGGGGTAAGTAAATCATGTGTCCAGATTTCTGACACTGAAATTTAGGAGAATGAGATTTTAAAATGGTCTACTGATTTAGGATATATATAGAGAAAATACCACAAACAAGAATGAAATTGGTTTAAAAAATTCTGAACACCTAATATGCATTAGATGGTCATTAAATAAAAGTTCAGATATTAATTTTTCCCCAGAAAGATTTCAGGACTTTTGGTAAAATGACTCTTGTATTGACCTACACAAAGAGATGTAGACTATTAAGCAACTTCAATGTCTCCTTTACATTTTCCCCTTATTTTGAAGGGGTAACTGGGTATCTATCTCCTTCTTTGATAACCATTGAGTTGTAATATATCTATCGTGTAATTAAGAATTAATTCTGGGTAACCCCACAAAGAGTCATAGAATATTAGGTCTAGAAAGTGGTCATAGAAATCATCCAGTCTAATTTCAGTTTTACTTACATCATCCTTGATAAGAGTTATCCAGTTTCTACTGAAAGATATCCAGAGATATGTCTCAGGATATTATTATTATTAGCTCAGGAGTCATCCAGTTCCATTGGGAGATAACTCTTAATTGTACAAAGGATGGGAGGAGGGGGAAAGTCTTGTGGGCCCTAGGCATTTCTCATATTTTGAGCTAATGCTGTTGTTGGTTCTGGCTGGCTGAAATGGCAAACAATTGATTTGGTCTTAATTCTTTTAAAATCCTCTTGTGTTTTCTTCTCAGCATTTCCTGTTTTGTATGTTGTCCCTTGGTGTATTACTCGAGCACAACTGGAGAACACAGGGTATGTATATAACTAATGAGTACATTGTACTATTCTATACTGGAATAGGATAAGATTATCATACTTTATGTATCAAAAACTGCCTGGCTACTTGCCCTTCATCTACCTATGCTAGACAGTCAAGCCTGCTATGCCCAAACCTGGGCTTAAGGCCTACCCTATACTCATACATTCTATTACCTATCTTTTAAAAAATATATTTATATTTTATTTTCCCCCTAAAAAAATTTTAACATAATTTTCTAAAAATTTGTATTCAAAATTCTTTCCCCTCATTGAGAAGACAAATAAAACATTTCCATATTAGTCATATTGTGAAAGAAAACACAGATCAAACCTACTCCCACTCCCCAAACAACAAAACAAATAGAAAGTAAACAACAACAACAAAAAACGGTTAAAATCTGCATTAAGATTACATCAATTCTTTTTTTTTAATATATTTTTTATTTTTTATAATATTATCCCTTGTATTCATTTTTCCAAATTATCCCCCCCTCCCTTTATTCCCTCCCCCCGATGACAGGCAATCCCATACATTTTACATGTGTTACAATATAGTCTAGATACAATACATGTGTGTGAATATCATTTTCTTGTTGCACAATAAACTTTAGAATCCGAAAGTACATGTAACCTGGGCAGACAGATATTAGTGCTAACAATTTACATTCACTTCCCAGTGTTTCTTCTCTGGGTGTAGCTACCTCTGTCCATCATTGATCAACTGGAAGTGAGTTGGTTTTTCTTTATGTTGAAGATTTCCTCTTCCATCAGAATACATCCTCATACAGTATTGTTGTTGAAGTGTACAGTGATCTTCTGGTTCTGCTCATTTCACTCAGCATCAGTTGATTTAAGTCTCTTCAGGCCTCTCTGTATTCATCCTGTTGGTCATTTCTTACAGAGCAATAATATTCCATAACCTTCATATACCATAATTTACCCAACCATTCTCCAACTGATGGACATCCATTCATCTTCCAGTTTCTAGCTACAACAAAAAGAGCTGCCACAAACATTTTGGCACATATATGTCTCTTTCCGCTCTTTAGTATTTCTTTGGGATATAAGCCCAGTAGTAGCGCTGCTGGGTCAAAGGGTATGCACAGTTTGATAACTTTTTGGGCATAATTCCAGATTGCTCTCCAGAATGGCTGGATTCTTTCGCAACTCCACCAGCAATGTATTAGTGTCCCAGTTTCCCCACATCCCCTCCAACATTCATCATTATTTGTTCCTGTCATCTTAGCCAATCTGACAGGTGTGTAGTGGTATCTCAGAGTTGTCTTAATTTGCATTTCTCTGATCAGTAGTGATTTGGAACACTCTTTCATGTGAGTGGATATAGTTTCAATTTCTTCCTCTGAGAATTGTCTGTTCATATCCTTTGACCATTTATCAATTGGAGAATGGTTCGGTTTCTTATAAATTAGGGTCAGTTTTCTATATATTTTGGAAATGAGACCTTTGTCAGAACCTTTGTTTTTAAAAATATTTTCCCAATTTGTTACTTCCCTTCTAATCTTGTTTGCATTAGTATTATTTGTACAGAAACTTTTTAGTTTGAGATTACATCAATTCTTTCTGATGTGTAGCATTTTTCATCATAAATCTTTGGAATTGTCTTGAATCATTGTGTTGTTGAGACTAAGTCATTCACAGTTGATCATTATACAATATTACTATTATTGTGTACAAAGTTCTCCTGGTTGTGCTCATTTCACTTTATGTCAGTTCATATTAGTCTTTCCAGGTATTTCTGGGAGCATCCTGTTTGATATTTGATTACTTATTCCCCAATTGATGGACATCCCCTAAATTTCCAAATCTTTGCCACTATTCAAAGAACTATTATAAATATTTTGTACCTATGGGACCTTTTCCTTTTAAAAAAAAATTCTCTTTGGGATACAGACTTAGGCACATTATTGCTGGGTCAAAGGGTATGCATAGCTTTATAGCCCTTTGGGCATAGTTGCAAATTGTTCTCCAGAATTGTTGAATTAGTTCACAGTACCACCAAGAATGCATTAAGTGTCTCAGTTTCTCCCTATCCCCTCTACTAGCTGTCTTTTTTTGTGATAATAGCCAATCTGAAAGGTACCTCAGATTTGTTTTAATTTGTATTTCTCTAATCAAAAGAAATTTAGAGCATTTTTAAATTTGACAACAAGTTTGATAATTGTGTACTTTTCATCATGACTTTTTTTGAATCGACTAGAATCATTGTATTTATCAAAGAATCTCAGTCTTTCACAATTGATCATTGTTACAATAACACTTATTACATACAATGTTCTAGTTTTGATCACTTCATTTTTCATCACTTTTGAGTTGATTTTGATGAAAGCTAAGGTTTATGTGTTCCCATCTACTTTCCTCTCTGCTGTAAAAGTTCTTACACACCTTTTAAGTGAGATAATTTAATTTCTCCTCCTGGTGCATTCTTTTCTCTTTCCCCTTAATTTTATTTTTTAAAGATATTATCCCATCCTAATCAACTCACATCCATATCTTCTTTCTATGTATATCCCCTCTAACTGTCCTAATAAAGAGAAAGTCCTTAGGAATTGAAAGTATCATCTTTCCATGTAGGAAAGTAGAGTTTAATCTTTTAAAATCTCTTATGATTTCCCTTTCCTGTTTATCTTTTTTATATTTCTCTTGTATCTTATATTTAAAAGTCAAATTTTTTATTCATCTCTGTTCTTACCCTCACTTTTGCTGGGGAAGTGATCTTTGATTATAATCCTAGCTCCTTTGACCTCTGTAATATCATATTCCTAGGCCTCTGATCCTGTAATGTATAAAGTGCTAAATCTTGTTATGCTGGCTATGGCTTCATTATGTTTGAGTTGTTTCTTTCTAGCTGTCTATAATATTTTTGCCTTGGCTTGAGAGTTCTAGAATTTGGCTATTCTGTTCCTGGGAGTTTTCTTTTGGGGATCTCTTTCAGGAGGTGCTTGATGAATTCTTTTAATTTCTAATTTTACCCTTAGAGCAGTGGTCCTCAAACTTTTTAAATAGGGGGCCAGTTAACTGTCCCTCAGACTGTTGGAGGGCAGGACTATAGTAAAAACAAAAACTCACACTCTGTCTCTGCTCCTCAGCCCATTTGCCATAACTCTGCAGGCCACATAAACATCCTCAGCTGGCCGCACCTGGCCTGCAGGCCGTAGTTTAAGAACTCCTGCTCTATAGTATCAGGGAAATTTTCCTTGATAATTTCTTAAAAGATGATTCTAAAATATTTTTTTCATCTTAGTTTTCAGACAATCCAATAACTCAATTATCTCTCCTCAATCTATATTCCAACTCAGTTGTTTTTCGAATAAGATATTTCACATTTTCTTCTATTTTTCATTCTTTGGATTTTTTTTGCCTCTTATGTCTCATAGAATCAATCATTAATTTTATTTGCTCTATTCTAATTTTTTAAAAAAATATTTTACTCACTGAGCTTTTGTGCTTCTGTCCCATTTGGCCAATTCATCTTTTTAAGAAGTTCTTTTCTTCAGTGAATTTTTGTATTTCTTTTCCCTCCATTTTGCCATTTTTGCTTTTTAAGGAGTTCTCTTCAGTGGATTTATGTGCTTCCTTTGCCAAGATACCGACTGTTTTTACATTATTTTCTTGCCTCTCATTTGTTTTCCCATTTTTACTCTTCTCTTTTATTTGATTTTTTAAATCCCTTTTGAGTTCTTCCAGGAATTTAGCTTGGGCCTGAGACCAATTCAGATTTTTCTTTGAGGTTTAGAAGCAGCAGTTTTGACTTATTGCCTTCTTCTGAGTTTGTGTTCTGATCTTCCCTGTCATCTGAACAACTTTTTATAATTTAGTTCTTTTTTTTTTGCTCATTTTGCCACCCTTTTTCTTGGCTTTTAACTCTATGTTAAAGTTGGGATCTGCTTCCAGGGTTGAAGCTTCAGATCTTTGTTCAGTTCATTCTGGCCACCTGTGTTTTTATTTCTTCCAAGATGGTATGATCTATATGAACTGTTTACCACAGCCCTGGTTTGTACTCTGGTCTGTGTGTGATTACAAGCACTCTTTTCTCTCTGGGAACTATGATCAAGTTTTTTACTCCCCTACATCCTTGAGCTCATGGTGTGCTTAGAGTGCTCCTTTTCACCCCAGGATTGCCATTCAGATGTATGTATGGGCAATGCAACAGATACTACAACCAGTGCTAGCAAAGGGACTCCTTCAATCTTCTTCTGACCCCCTTACCATCTGTAGATTGAGAACTTCAGAAGCTGTTGCTGCCAGTTGATTCAGTCACTCTTAACTAGTTGTACCAGATGGGTAGGAGCATTTAAGTACCTTGACAACAGGAAGAAGACTAAGGGAATTCATGAGGTATTTTCTGTTTTGATGGAAACTTCCCCTTTTCTTCCAAAAATTGCCACATACCAATGTTTTTTCAAACTTTTTGGTCTCAGGGTCAAGACTCTGGATAGAATGTTAGACCTGCAGTAGGATGACCTGAGTTCAAATTCAGTTTCAAATACTTATAAGCTGTGTGATTCTGGGTAAATCACTTGTTTGCCTTGGCTTCCTGTAAAATGGGTATAATAAAAGGACTAATTTTCCAGATTTGTTGTGGGAATCAAGTGAGATAATATTTGTAAAATGCTTAGCCAATGCCTTGGACACATGTAGGCACATAAAAAATGCTTCTTTCCTTCTTTTCTTCCTTCATATTGATATTTAACATGTTAGAAATTAAAATGTCTTAGTAGTATTAAGAATAGTTTTGACATTGCAGATCTTCCTAAAATATCTCAGGGACCTCTAGAGATCCCTGGACCATACTATGAGAAGTGTGATCATATACCACATAAAGAACCACAGAATATCAGAGCTAGAAGGTGTCACCGAGATACTTAATTTTATAGAAGGAGAAATAGTGTCAGACTAATTCTAATTTTTTAAAAATTAGAATAGAGCAAATAGAAATTAATGATTGATTCTATGAAATAAAAACATACAGATGGCCCTCAGTTTTGTTTTTTTCTTCTCCATTTGCAAGGGCACTACCTTTGTCCCATCCCTCATAACCTCACACCCAGACTTCTATAAAAACCTCTAAAATGGTCATCCTTCTCCAAGTTCTTCATCTTCTAATCCACTATATTCTCTCCTACAGATTCCTCATTACCTACACTATAACTTCCACACTTTTCTGTCTGACTTTAAAGATCCTTCAAAATCTCATCCTGTAATATTTCTTTAAATCATATCTCCTTCCTCCTTTTTACTGTCACATGAACAAGTCAGACTGCTTACTGCCTCAAATTATAATTTTTCCTTCACATGGAATGCTTTCCCTTATTTATAGCTTCATAGACTTGGAAGAGGACTCAGACATATTTTTTACATTTTGCAGATGAGAAAACTGAAGTTTATTTCCCTAATGTCACATAATTAAAAAAAAAAATCTCTCCCAGATTCTCAGTATCATATTTTAGTGAATGGAGTGCTAGAGCTGTGGCTCAGGAATACCTGGGTATTAATTGTAGAGGGTCAACTGTATTTGAAACAAGTAATCTTACAACAAGGTGTTAACTCAGTGGAATTGATATAATGATTCTCTAGTTTATGTGTACTTAGTTCTTAGTATAGTTCTACTAGTTGACATCTATTTTACAAGATTGATACCCATGATGATATACTTATAATAGAGTATATAAGAGCTATTAGATCTGGGAGGGAAGATAGACTCTGAGATAGAGAAAACAGAAGACTGAAGGCTGGAGGCTGGAGGACAGACTTGAAGACAATGACCATCCTGGTGGCTATGCTGTCTCCTTTACTTCTCTACTAAGACCAAGTCCCATCTGAAGGTCACCTAGAAAGCTAGCCCGGCCCCAGGTGAAGGAGACAATGAAGACTTTGGACTTTATTCCTGACTATTCTCATGGTGATTATTCTGCTTAAACCAAGGCCCATTTGGAGCACCTCCAGAAATCTAGTCAGAACATTACAATTAATCCCACCTCTAATACTCATTCGCTGAACTATCACAGCCAAGTCAAGCTCTTTCTCAGACCAAGGTGATACTTGTAGTGATTCTGGAATATGCCCTGCTATAGCCCTATTCATTTTTTCCTTCCTTATACCACTTCTCCATCTCTTTCTCAGAAATTAAGAATCAATTCAAAATAACCTTTGCTACTGTGATGGGCATAACAAGATTAACTACTTTATGACTTCCCTCAAAACACTTGTGATTCTTAGCTATAGGCTGAACCCTATAGGCTGAACAAAGACAAATTTGAAACAGTCCCTCTTCTGAAGAAGCTCCTTCAGAGGAGAGACTGTTTTAAGTTTATCTTTGTATCCCTGGTAACTAGTATAGTGCCTAGCATTTAGTAGGCTCTTAAAAATACTTTTTGAATTGAATCAAATCATTCCCTCTTTCTCCTATTGTAGGTTCTTTGGAACAATAACTGTGAAATTAAAAACTTTACTTTGCCTGGCATCTGGGCACATTGGCCTTGTAAATAATAGGCCCCTAACAAATTCTTGCAGAATTGAATTGAAATTATTTACTAAATTGAAATTAAGGGAGCATCATGGTACTCATCATTACCCTCCTCATTATCTTAAAAGACCTTCACGTCCCATCCTTATTCCTACTTCTATCACTTTGGCCAGGCTGTGAGGATTCTTTCCCTGTCTTTAAAGTCAATTTCACCCACCACCTTACAGCTTTTGGACAGCCATCCTTTTCCACTCTCCTCCACATATGGCCAACCTTTGGTCTGTGTAAACAAAATGGAAAAGTCTTCTTCAAACCTACACAGTCTTTCCTTAATATTGAAATGCATAAATGCTTTGCTTTATACAGTTGGTTGTAAAAAATAGACTCTGTGATGTAGTGTCTAGGAGACAAGGAATTTTTTTTCTTTTAACATCTTCCCCACTTCTAAGCTTACCCTTCTGTGTACTATTTCTTCATAGATGCTGGTGGAGAAACAAAAATATGAAAATCTGGTGGATCATCAGAGGACCCATATTACTTTCAATTACAGTAAGGACCACGTTCCCTTCTTCTCTGTCCAGTAATTTTCTTCTTTTAATCATCTAGCTCAGAATGTTCAGTACCTCATGAAGAGCTGAGCAGGACAAGAATCTTTTGGAATCTGGTGGATATGACAAAATCAGATTAGACATGATTTCTCTTATTCCTTAAGTGAAAATGCCAGAGGAGGCTGAAGTTATGGAAAGAGGATTTAACTTTTTTAAAGCCTGGAGAAGCAATTCTTACCTTCTGATAAATCTTGTGATCAGAGGAGAAAGTTAGCAAAAGGGTGAGAGTATTAGAAGGTCAAGTATGTAAAGGATAGATTCTAATTGTGTATAGAGGAATTTTCTTTCATTGTTAATTTGCTTTAAAGCAGATCTATGTATAGATTTTAGGGATTCCACAAATTAGAAAGAAAAGATGTCTTTATTTTCACTCACACTTGATTTTTTTCATAATGCTGTGAATTTTATTTTATGCATTTAAAAACATTATTTTGAGAAAGGGTACATGGGGTTTCACCAGATTTCCAAAGGGTCTGTGATACAACAAGATTAAGAAACTCTTCTTAAGGTTTATTTAAGTTTTTTTGTTTTAAACTTTTTTTTGAGAAACTCATTTTTATGAAAATAAAGCATTATATTCCAAAGGAAATTCAAGGATCAAGGAATCACTATTGGGGAACCTAGTTTTAGGGAAGCAGAATTTTGAAGTAGAAACCCTATAGAGTGGTTTTGTTGATGTGATTTATATATTCTGAGATACAGTTAGAAAGTGTGGTAGCAGTATGGCATGAAAATGACCAGAAAATGATGGTTCAGCATCTAGGGTGGATCAAATAAATTCTCACCAATCAGAAGAAGCTCAGGGTCCAATAGGTGGATCAGAGGGTGCTAAGAATCACTTAGTTTTTAGATAATCTATAAATAGCAACTGAGCTGGTTGGTACTTTAAATGTGAGATCCTTATCCAAAAACCAAATTGACTTCCTTCTTGAGCAATGAAATAGCACCAGTAATGAAATTTTCGTAACAAGTAAAATCAGAGCTAAGGAACATGTAAGTAAATGGAACAATGAATTTGGGAATCTGAGTGTCTGATAGTACATGCTTATAATCTCTGAAAAATTCTACCAAAAGAATTAAGACTAGTGAAAGATTCTACTGAAAGAATTGAGGCTAGTAGATTGCTTGACTCAATCTCAAAAAACAAACAAACAAAACGTCTCTTGGTCATTTTTTGGGCCTAGATTGACTCAGAGTGAATATAATAGTAACAGTTTCTATTTTGTCCAGAAACCCCAAGGGTTTTCTCCTCCCAGATGGATTTTTTTTGGGGAGGGTGGGTAAAAGAGGGCATTCTTTGCCTCAGTTCTTACCTAGAATGAATCACATATTGGACATTGCCTCAGATAAACTAAAACCTGTTAAAGATGTTAGATCTAAAAGGCCAAGTCTCCTACTGCATAGAGGACCATCATCCTGATCTATATGTTGCCACTGGACCCAGATGACTATAGAGGACAATGTGAGACTGGTAACTTTGTACAGCTTACCCTCACTTAAATCCAATTCACTTGCATGTGTGTGGTACAGAAATGGTGAGGAGTCACCATTTAAAAAAAAAAACCAAAAAAAAAAAAAAACCTGGAGAGATCTCTAGAAGCATCCCACCCTCAAGCAGACAATCCAAGGAAGGAAGGGCCTTCTGGGGAAGGATTAACACTTTTAATCTCTAATGCAAATACCCCCTCCCACCACTGACCCTCATCCTCATTGGCTGAGGTTCTCACATTCTAAACTGGAGATCTACCCAAGAAATTGAACTTGACCAATAAGTACATAGTTGCCGGTATTTCACTGAAATAGGGAGGAAATTATATCATGGGAGGATAGCAGGAAGGAGACTCAAGTATGCCCTTGACTCAATCCTCAAAGTCCTTCAGGCCTACTCAAACTCTGAAGTAGATGAAGCCTTACTCGATTTTCTCAACTGTCTTGAAAGATCTCACCTCATCTCGTTCATATGTTATGGCATTATTTCTTTGATGTTTTGGTCCTCTTTGAGAATGAAGGACAAAAAAGAACAAGAAACTCTTTATCAATGCAGATCTATATCTATACTGGCCCAGCAACTTAAAAATCTTGCCCAGAGTCTTCTTTTGGGAAAGGGAAGGCAAGGGAAGGGAAGGGGAAAAAACAAAAACAACAACAACAAAAAAAAACAGCTTTCAGTGGTTTAAATCTGAGTATTCTGGTATTGAAAAACTCATTTTTCAATTATAAGCTAAAAATTGACTAAATCAACAATACTTATTTTATCATCCTATGATTTTCAAACATTTATGATTTTTCATTTTGTGATATTTTTCCTTTTATGTTTTATAAGCATTACGTGCAGGAACATGCATTACATGTTCAGAAACCACAGTGGTTTCAGAATCATTCTCTTCAACTTGTATCCTTGAAAACTACTTTTTTTATACTCATATTCTATCAGTTTTCAACAAATAAAAGCTTTTCCCTTGCCCCTTTAAACTTTAAAGCCCACTTTTCACATACAAAAAAGGCCTTGCCTTATTGTTGTGCCAAGATACACAGATGAGTTGAGAAATATTAATTTACAATTGGAGAATTTATTAAAGTCAACTTTGTCCATATGGGATCAGTATCAAAATCACAATGGCCCCAAACAAAAGGACATAGGGCTTTTTATAGGGTCTAAAGAAATCAGTAAACAGGTTAGATTACTTCCTTATCTGATATATTTGCAGCTGCTAGTTAAGGGAATACTTAAAAAACTGGGGCAGGGAGATAGAAGTCTTGCTTGAGATTTCTGCTACTAATGTTATGCAGGAAAGAAGGAGAAGGGTTTGGAGAGTCCTAAATGAAAACTACTGTAATGCCTGAGGCAAGATAGAGATTAGAGAGTATTTAATAATTTATTAAACAGGAGAGATTTACTTGGACCAAATGGATCCATGGTTTAATCCCAGGGCTGAATGAGACTATTCTCTCCAAGAATCTAGCAAACACTGTGAGTGCTCAATGACCTATATACACATAGCTTAGACTCAGGGGGTAGACTGAGGCAGGGGTGGAGTCAGGGTGCTGAGAGTGGTAACAGGGTTTTGACAGGGTGGGGTGAGCCTCTAGAGATGGAATGACCAAATGGGGGGGGAAGAACCCCAGAAATGGGGAGAGGCATTCTGATATTCTAAAACATAAGATCTTTTATCCTTATCAAATATTCTGATAAAGAGGTCGGGAAGGTTTTGCAGGACTGAGTTTGGAGCTGATAATTATAAACTGAAGCAGAACAATTAGAGAAACTGAGTCAGGACTTGGTCAGGATAATTAGGGAAACTGAGTCAGGACAATAAAAGAGAACTGTGGCATAACACTATGATATTTATTAAAAACTTAAATAGGAAATAAAAAAAAAGAAAAAAGACAGAAACAGGGGGGAAAAACATTGTCATACACAGCAGAACATAAGGGAGTATTCAAAATATATAACAATAAATTTCCACTTTAAGAAAGTATATATAATAATACACTGTATTCACACCCATAATAATAGAACATATTATATTCATCACTGTCCTTTTCTTTGCTTTCTTGAAGGTTTTCTTTTATTCTCTACTGTGCATGAGTTTTTTTGTTTAATAGGATTTTAGCAACTTTTATTAAACTAAAATTCTTTTCCCCCTTTTTGAGGCACAAACTATTCACCTATGAAAGAGGCTACACTTTATGTCCTTTCATAGCTGATGTAATTATTTTTCTTTATACAAAAACTGCTTTTCTATCTTTCAGTTCCAAACTGCTCCATATGAAAGAAACCATAAAGAGCAGTTTTATCTGCAGAGATGAAGATTTTTTAAAATGTATTAGATGATGACCAAACATGTTAAGGTTAGGAGACCCACCAGATGAAAAACAGAAAGGCTAGGATAACCTTGTTTGCAAATCTTTTACCTTAGCAAGTCTCATAGTTTATATCCTTAGGTAGTAAATCTAAAGAGGTTTAGGCCCAGGCTAAGAGTGTATGTTTTTGTTTTTCCTGAAAAAAGTACAGGTCCAATATGAATCCCTACTGCTTGTTGTCTCTTAGGTTGTCCTCATAAGACCTTCAAAACAATATAAATGCTTGTATATACGTACATACTTACATTGTTGTTTTTCAGTCATTTTAGTCATGTCCTACTCTTCATGACCCTATTTAGGGTACTCTTGGTGAAAGTACAAAAGTATGTTGCCATTTCCTGGTAACCTATAAGGTGAGCAGCTTACTTTATAGAAAAGGAAACTGAGGCAAACAGGATTAAGTAATCTTTCCAGGATCACAGAACTCATAAGTATTTGAGCTGAGATTAGAGCTCAGAAGGTGAGTTTTGACTCCAGACTCACTCTGCCATTTATCTGCCCTTATACATACATATGTATAAGTGTGTATGTGCATATGCACACATGTGTATACAAAGAGAAGTTATTTAACATTATTTAACACCTTAAGATTTATGAAATAACTTACAAATATTATCTCATTTATCTTCAAAACAACTCTGGGAGATAGGTATTATTGTCATTTTCATTTTATGGGAGCAGGTAGAGGTTAATTCACACAACTGATCAATGTCTGAGGTCATATTTTAACTCAGGAATTTTTGACTCAAGATCTAGCACTCTATTCATTGTCTTACCTGGCTGTCTCTTGAAAGTGATATACAGAAATAGAGAGAGAGACAAAGAAATAGAGGTACTGAGAAAAGGAAGGAGAGAGTCTTCATCACCACTTTCCCAAATTATTGAAATAGCCTCCTAAATGGTGTTCCAGTTTTGGGAAGTTGCTTTGCATTTCTTGAAAGGAAGACCCAAGAGGAAATGAACTTATTAAATTAAAGATGCTTGAAGAATCTTATCTATATTTCTGTGTAGCATTCACTTTGGTAGGTTGGATTCCCAGTCAGCAACTGCTATCTTGGATTCTGTAGGCAATTCTGTGGATCTGCACTAGTAACATTATAAGTCATTACTGTCCTCTTACCCTTTACCCACTGATGAGTTCTTATTAACAATAATTCCAATAGACATAATTGGGTCAAAGTAGTGGCATTTGCTAAGATTGTATAATGGAGTTAGACACTATTAATGTCTGAGGTAGATAAAAGTCTTACTTTGAAAGTACTAACATTTAAATTAATGGTTATAGGGTTTGGAATTTATTAATGATAGAGATTTTCAGAAAAATGATAACTATCCTCCTCAAATTTTTCAGTTGATTTTAATGGAGCCTTTCCTTTAAACAAAATGCAAGAAATTTTCTTTCAATGTCTGTTCTAGTATTTTAATTCATGATATTTAAAATAGTATTGTGTGGTGTAGTGAGAAACAATGTGGTATAGTGGAAAGGGAGATGCTCTTAAAGATAAGAAGAACTTGTTTCCTATCATATCTCTAGCACAAACAATATGACCCTAGGCAAGTCAACCTAACCTCTTACCAGAGAACTAGCTCTTTTTAAAAATGTATAGTATTTTTAACACTATACATGCAAATACATAGTATTACATGTAAATTATATTGTAATTACATATAAAGATTAAACATTAATTTAAATTTTTTTTTGAGTTTCAAATGTTCTTCCTCTCTCCTTTTCCTCTCTCCTCCCTGAGATAATAATCAGCATTTCAACATAAGTTTTACATATAGATAGATATGTATATACAGTTATGTAAAACATATTTCTATTTTTTAGTCATATTGTAAATTATTCCTATAAAAATAAAGTAAAAAGTAATACATTTCTATCTATATTCAGATTCCATCAATTTTTTCTCTGGATGTGGATAGCATTTTTCATCACAAGAAAGAAAGAAAGAAAAGGAGGGTGGAAGGAAGGAGGAAGGGAGAAAAGAAAAAAGAAGGAAGAAAGAGAAAGAAAGGAAATGAAAGGAGTAAAACAAAATAGTATCTAAATGTATACCACCTGATCAACTGAGAACTAAATCTGTCTTAGGTTTCCAAATTGACATGTATTTCTTAAAAACATATTATGAACCAGACACAGTGTGAGGTACTGGGAATATAAGGGTGAAAAGACGCAATCCCTGAGAATTACAGACTAATTGGAAAGCTACTACATGTGTAATTAGGATACATGGGAAAATTAAGATAAGCACCAGAGACAGGTCCCCAGAGGAACTGTTATAAGAAATGAAAAGGGGAGAATATTTTCTACCAGGAAAAGCAGGGAAGTTTTCTTCAGAGAAAGAACTCTTGAAATGGAGAAGAAAGAAAAGGATTTCAAGGTAGAGATATGGTAGTGATCTACACAGTGTTTTGATTTAGCAGTCTGAGAGTAAGTGATTGAGAATAATTGTTTCCAGGGTTCTGTATATGTCACTTATTCATGTTTATTCTTTTTGTAGGTCAATTTCTTCATCTTCCTGAAAATTCTCAGATTGCTCATATCTAAGCTTAAAGCCCATCAGATGTGCTTCAGTGATTATAAATACAGGTAAGTGGACAAAGAAGTTTGTTGGTGTAGGTAAGAATCTGTATTCTTAAGCTGTCAGGCATAATATATTGGTTTTAAACCAATATAGCACCCAAAAATTTCTAGGACAGGATATTTTGGGGAAGGAATAATTATAATGATAACTGACATTTACATATCACTTTAATCTCTGCAAAGCACTCTGTACATATTATCCTTGATCCTTACAATACCCAGTGAGTTAAGTATTAAAGATATTATCCTCATGACAGTTGTCACAGTGAATAGAATGCTTTTCCTGGAGTCAGAAAGATCGGAGTTCAAGTCCAACTTCAGATAATTGTGTGATCCTAGGCAAATCACTTAACTTTTATCTGCCTCAGCTTTCTCAACTGTAAAATGAAAAGAAAAATCATAGCATTTACCTTACAGTGTTGTTGTGAGGATCAAATAAGAGGGAAACAATATTTATGATTGTAACAATGTAAATTCAAATAACAATAAAATGAAGTAAAATGCTAGGTAATCATACTGACCAATTGACCCCCAAAGTTGAAGCTCCAACATCTAAAGCCTCCAAGAAAAATAGGAACTGGTCTCAGGCCATGGAAGAGCTCAAAAAGGATTTTCAAAATAAAGTAAGACAAGTAGAAGAAAAATTGGGAAGAACATATGAGAGTAATACAAGAAAAATAATAGAAAAAAGAGTCAATAGTTTGGTAAAGGACACACACACACACACACACACACACACACACACACACACACACTACATACATACTAATGAAAATAAAACCTTAAACAGAATATACCAAATGGTCAAAGAGGCACAAAAATTCCCTGAAGAAAAAAATTTTTTTTTAAAGTAGAATTCCCCAAATGGTAAAGGAGGTAAATGGAAGCTTATGATTTTATAAGAAATCAAGAAACAATAAAATCAAAAGAAAGAAAAACACAACATGAACTCTCATTGGAAAAACAATTGACCAGAAAAATAGATCCAGGAGAGTTAATTTTAAAATTATTGGACTGGCTAAAAGCTTTGTTAAAAAAAAAAAAAAAAAAAAAAAAAAAGAGCCTAGATATCACATTTCAAGAAATTATCAAGGAAAACTGCCCTGATATTCTAGAATCAGAGAGCAAAATAAAAACTGAAAAGATCCACCAAGTATCTCCTGAAAAAGATCCCAAAATGAAAACTTTTAGGAATAGTATCGCTAAATTCCAGAGCCCTTAGATTAAGCAGATAATTTTGCAAGCATTCAGAAGGAAACAATTCAAATATAAAACCCCAATCAGGACAACACAAGATTTAGCAGCTTCTTCCTAAAAAGATCTGAGGGCTTGAAATATTCTAGAGAACAAAGAAGTTAGGATAATAACCAAGTTATCACTTGCCCAGCAAAATTGAATATAAATCTTCAGAGCAAGTGGGAAGATGGAAGGAAGGGAGGATTAGATATTTAATGACATAGAAAACTTTTAAGCATTATTGATGAAAAGACCAGAGATAAGTAGAAAATTTGGCTTTTCATTACAAAATTCAAGTGAATCATAAAAAGATTTCTCTCCCCCAAAAAATTTGGAATCACATGTGTCTTCTCTTGAAGCAGGAAGCCAGAAGAAGACTGTCTCAATTCTCCCAGGCCCTCAGGCCCCCTGTGTCATTGATATAAGCATGAAGGATCCTGTCTACTAAATAAAAAAGAGTCTTATGTAAATGATCCAGGCTGGAATACAGAATTACATATTGAAACTTTTGTAAAGCAAAAGTGGTCTACTCAGTTTCCTCCAATCATTTGTCACTTTAATGACATTTTCTAGATATCTATATATGCCATACAGACTTAGTTCTTAGAGTCCAAGGAAAATAGAATAAACAATAGGAAAAAAAGGACCTTATTAATTCTCCCCTCAAAAAGAGAACCACCTATTCTGAAACTGATTCAGATTGTAAAGTGTTTGAGCCTTCAGCACAATTGTAAATCTTCAAGTAAAGGTTACATAATAACTTGTTAGATACATTATAGAGAGCATGAAGCCTTTATTGTTAGTCCCTTTTAATCTAGATCTATGTTCATAGAATTGATGCAATGTTAGTAGTAGAGAATTGAGGTGGGGAATCTCCTCTGGTCAGAGACGCAGATCCAGTGTGAAAGAATTTACAAACCTGAAATCTGAATGGAAAAAGGGATTTTTATTGTTGGCACTGAGAAGCCAGCTTTGCTAAGAAGGCAAACTTCTTGGTAGGTAAGGTTCTGTCAGGGAAAATGGCAAAGGTTAGCACTGAGAAGAAACTATCTTCACAGTGGGCAAGAATCCTGGCAGGCAGCTATACAAAGAAGAGAGGTTCCTTGACAAAGCATAATCTTGTTTCAGACTTCTGTAGAGATTTGGAGTTCAGAATTTCAGAATCCCTTAATGTTGTCAATGTCCCCAGGCCTAGATTTCCAGTTATCTTAGAGTTTCAAACCACTCAATAGGAATATCAGGCCGAGATCTCCAATTGAATGAAACCACTTAAGTTTGGGCTATTGGGTGTTGTCCTGGACTAATTTTCAACTCAATAGAGGGTGTAATTAGTCCCTGCCAAGATTTCCAACTGAATGAAACTACTTATCTTCATTCCTTGAGGGTGGGTCTCTCCCAAAGAAGAATTTCACCCCCATTGCTCCCCCCAAAAGTCAAGGGGGACACAATTTGCATCATTTCCCCTCTCAAGCAGTGCCCCCAAATTCTTTTGGGGTAAAGGTCACATCTTCTATAATTGCTTCAAGCTGACAAGGGTCGTAGAGATGTCCCTACGTTCACTGGGGGATCAGGCCAGAGGCGAAAACAGCAGAAGCAGCATCTAAGGGGTGTTGTGTGTCCCAGTCAGTCATCCCATGATCCCCAGACTGAAGGACTAGTTGAAAATTGAATAGGGGATGATATTATCAGATCTAAATTCCTCATAAATTTCCTTGGCAGTCAAGTGGAGAATGGATTAAATTGGGAGAGACTTGATACAGAGAGACTAATTAGAATATCATTTCAATAATTTATGAAGGAAATAGTGAGATCTAAATAAGATGATAGCTTTCTAAGTAGGGAGAAGAGGAACTATATGAGGGATGTTATTTTATTTTTTTTTATTTTATTTTTAAAATTATATAATTATAACTTTTTTTTGACAGTACATATGCATGGGTAATTTTTTATAACATTATCCTTTGCACTCTTCTGTTCCAATTTTTCCCTTCCTTCCCTCCACCTCTTCCCCTAGATGGCAGGCAATCTTATACATGTTAAATATGTTATGTATATCCTAGATACGTGTGCAGAACCGAATTTCTTGTTACACAGGAAGAATTAAATTCAGAAGGCAAAAATAACCTGGGAAGAAAAACAAAAATGCAAACAGTTTACACTCATCTCCCAGTGTTCCTTCTCTGGGTGTAGGTGATTCTTTCCATCATTGATCAATTGGAACTGAATTAGATCTTCTCTTTGTTGAAGATATCCACTTCCATCAGAATACATCCTCATACAGTACTGTTGTTGAAGTATATAATGATTATGAGGGATGTTATAATCAGCATAGTCCTTTTATATTGCCAAAGGCAAGGAAATATCTTTTTTCCAAATGATTCCCAAATGCATAAGTGTAGATTGAGGGGAGCTATGATTTTGTTAGATAATTCTATTTATATGTGCTACCAAGTAGTAGCAATACTAAGTTAATGGGAGTTTGAAAAGAAATGTCCCCTACAGCCTCTCAAAAGAAGATGCCTCATGTCATGTCTGTATTTTGATATGATTGCTGCCACAGACTGAAATGTTTAATTATAAATTGAATTTTGAGATGTTTCACAGTTACAATGTGTGAAAAATATTTCAAATGATGTGAGCTTCTAAAAATTTTTTTAGAGAACATATTCACAGCTTTTTTCTTTGTTTCAATTTACCTTTTGAACAGTAAATTCTTTTTACTTTAATAAAAGATAAGAGAAAATCAAATAGAAATAGAAAAAAAACACAACTTAATTAATCACCACTTGAAAGAGATCCTATCAGGAAAATTTTCAAGAATATCATAGCCAAATTCCAAAACTCCCAGCTCAAGGAGAAAACATCATGTGCAATAAGAAAAAACCAAAAACAATTCAAATACTGCAGAGCCACACTTAGAATCACATAAGACCTAGCAGCAGCTATATTAAAAGATTGCAAATCTTGGAGCACTATCAAAGAGCAAAAGAAGTGGAGTTGAAGCCAAGAATACCATAACCAAAAAAGTTAAGCATAATCTGAAGTGAAAAAAAAAATATTCAATGAATTGCAGACTTTTAGGATTTTGTTACAAAAAGAGCTGAACTTAATAGAAAATTTGGCATGCAAGATCCAAGGGAAATACAAGGTAAACATCAAAGACTAATTACAAGGAACTCAATAAGGACAAATAGTTTATGTTTACACATGGAAATGTAAACCACATGTCTAAGATAGTCAGTAATAGGATAGTTTAAAAGAAAGATTGGGGTAGAGCTGAGAATGATGTGATTTTAAAAAGTAAAACTGTAGGAAACCCAAGGATGGGCTAGTAATTCTGGAACTCTACTCTCATTGGGAATGGATTAAAAAGGGAACAATACATACATACGTGTGTGTGTGTGTGCGCGCGCATATGTACGTATTGTTCCATATAAAAAAAATATATATGTATATATGTATATATATATATATATATATATATATATATATATATATATATATATATATATATATATATATATATATATACACACACATATACATATATCTAGAAGGGTATAACTCTTCTAAATTCAGAAAGAAATAAGAGGGTAAGATGATAGGGAGGGGGAAGAGGCTAAGGGAGAAATTTTCAGAGGGAATCATATTCACATCAGATCAAGGTTAAAGAAAGAAAAATTTAAAAGTATATACATATATATATATATAAGAGGGAATAAAAGTCTTCTAAAATTATAAAGAAATAAGAGGGTGAGAGAATAGAATGGTAGAGTTATAGAAGGGTATGTAGATTAATGGTAAGGAGATAAGGGTAAAAGGAGAGGAAAATGGAAAAATTCTTGGCAGGGTGGGGGGGCTAGAAAGGCAATGTAGTAGGGAGAAGTGAAGCGGAGGAATAAGGAGGGATAGAAAATAAGATATACATAATAATAAAAACCCTGAGTAGAATTTATTAAGTAAAAAAAAAAAAAAAACAGGGCTAGTAATCATGATTTCAGATAATGTTAAAATAGATTTAATCAAAAGAGGAAAATAGAGAAAGTATATGTCAGTTATATTAATCAATATTATTTTAGATTAATTAAAAAAACTAGACAGTATGAGGTTGGAATATTGCTGTGGTATAGGAAATGATGAGTTGGTGGATTTAGAAAAATATGAAAAGACCTATGAAAGATGATGTTATCCATCTTCAGAGTAACAAAAGACCAACAAGCAGAGTAGTCTCACATAGATGAATGTATATGTGTAGGATTATAGATATCTATCTATGTGTATGTATATGTATCTATATGTATATATTTTTGAAATTGTGCTTAATTGTAGCTGTCTTGGGTCAAGGGGAGGGAAGAATAAAGTAAAAAGTTCACAGCAGAGAACAAAAGGAAACCTACAAGGAAGCAAAGAAAAAATGGACAGCTCTGAACACAATGTATAATATTTATTATATAGGTTTTCTTGAAACAGAAATTTATTATTTCATATTTTGAATACTCTCATATCCTCCTGTGCACATGACAATGTCTTTTCCCCCTGATTTATATTTGCTTTAAATTAATTTATTTTTGAAAAATCATATATCTTTATTGCAAAATTTTTAACCACTCCCATAGTTCTAGAAGTATCATTTGCTAAAAAGTGATATGAAGTACATTTTATAACCAGTGAGGAGTAGAAATCTAACAATGTAAATTAAATGTCTGGCTTATTCCTTTGCAACAACAACAACAACAAAATTCGGTTCTGCACATATATATTGTACCTAGGATATACTATAAGATATTTAATATGTATGGGAATGCCTGCCATCTAGGGGAGGGAGTGGAGGGAAGGAGGGGAAAAACTCGGAACAGAAGGGAGTACAAAGGCTAATGTTGTAAAAAAAAAAAAAAAATTATCTATGCATATGTACTGTCAAAGAAAATGTTATAATTATAAAAATTAATTTTAAAAATAGTTAAAAAAAAAAGAAAAAAAAAAGAGAGAGAAATAAATGTCTGGCTTACCTATATTTTACTCCTTAGGGGGAAAAAAGCCAAATATCAGATAAAGACTGCTTGGGGAAGTTCCCGAGCTGGGTGGAATGCTGACAATACATGTCTTGTAATTTTCTCCCTCTTCTTCCCACCAGAAGTAATGAACAAAATTCTAGAAGAGGGTATAGTTAAGAGAGTTAAGAGTTATAGTGTAGCAGCAACTGGTTTGGATAATTACAATATGGAAATCAATCAGTATTTCTCCAATTTACTGATTTGCCATTTCTGAATATTACTATATTTAACAGTTACTCTTTTTATAATTTTTAGGTTGGCAAAATCAACACTGGTTCTTATTCTTTTGCTGGGCGTATATGAGGTAATCTGTTCCTTTGTCATTGATGAAAAAGTTGAAGATTTTTCAAAACATATAAGACTCTTCATTCAGTTAACAATGAGCTCCTTCCATGTAAGTAGGATTATGAAGTTAAATGGCTCAACTTTGAGAAAATAGAAGTGATTTTTATTTAAATAGAGGTATTTAGGTGGTAAAATAGATAGAATACTGAACTTACAGTTAAGAAGAACTGAATTTAAATACAGCCTCAGGCACTTAATATCTAAGCATTGCTTAGGCTGGGCAAGTTACTTAATTTGTCTGCCTCAGTTTCTTCAATTGTAAAATGGGGTTAATAACAGTACCTACTTCCAGGTTTGTTGTGAAGATCAAATGAACACTCAGTATAGTAGACACTATATAAATACTTATTCCCAACACTGTCCTCTTTTCCACCCTCCCCCACCAAACCTAATATGAAAAATCTAAAGATTCTTGATATTGGGGCAGTTAGATGGTGCAGTTGATAAAGCATCATCCCTGAAGTCAGAAGGACCTGAGTTCAAATTTGACCTCAGACACTTAACAGCTGTGTGTGATCCTTAACCCCAATTATGCCACCCCTTCCCCGCTCATACATACATACAAATAAAAGTTAAAAAAAAAAAAAGAAGTATTGGAAGATAAAGCTGGAAAGATAGAGTTGTTCCAGATTAAGGCTCTACTTCAGCCAATAACCATTAAATCTCTTGATTTTAGGTTAGATCTATCCATTTCTACTTACCCCTTGACACAAAAAACTATGCTGTCTGTGGGCATACCTATTTAGTTTTTGTTATTTCTTCATTCTGTAAACATCATATTAGAGTTTTTACTATTTGTATGAGTTTGTGTGATTCCTCATTTTGTGCCCCTTTTATAAAGTGCTTAGTTTTACTAAATGAACATCATTCAAAACTCTGAGCTATTTAATGACTTTAAAACAGAATAAGGAAAGGGGATCTCTTAAACTAGCACACATAATTTTTAGTTAAGGCAGAACAAAAGTGATAAATAGAAACAGAAAGCTAGATGCACTTGAAATAAGACAAGGTCACATTGAGGTTAAATCTAAAATTGTAACTATCTTAAATCAGGGACAGAACCAGGAGACACAAAACTACCTAAACTAGTATTCAACAAAGTCAAAAAAATGGTACAGGGAACAAATTAAGAGAAGTTAGTAGTAGGAATCAGTTCCTACCATTCAGAGCTAATGTTGCCTGAACAACTAAGGCCTGAAGCTCTGTTGTATAATTCAGGTTGAAAATTTGAGCAAAAATAAATTATTTAATATTATTTGGTTTTTGTTATAAAAACATGTTAAATCTATTTAAACCTATAAAGTTCACACACAAATTGCTGAGGCAGAAAAGAATCTTTTAAGTTTATAAGGACTGGTTTTTGGATCCTTGACTCTTTGGAGTCATCCCCTTAATCCTGTGTAACAGATGGATTAGTGAAATTGTTTCTTTATGTCCAACTCTTTGAGACCCTGTAAGCAGTTTTCTTGGCAAAGATATTGGACTGATTTGGCATTTCCTTCTCCAGTGGATTAGGTAAAGATAAAACACCTATTAGCGTTATACAGCTAATGAGTATCTGAGGTCATATTTGAATTCAGAATTTCCTGACTCTAGGACCACCGTTCTATCCACTGAACTACCTGGCTGCACAACAGATACAAAAGGGCACATAACATCTCCCTTTACTATATTAAAAACTCTGTTCTATTTGAGTTGCTATTTTTCAATGTCCTTCCTAAAATATGGTGTTCAGAATAGAAAAGAATACTTCCTTTGTGGTCTGCCTCTAGTAGGAATATCATTGCTAAGCATTCTAATGCTGAAGCCTGAGATAGCTGCATTTTTGTTTTGGCTGCTATATTGTACCAATAATTTCTACTGTATATTGAAGCACCTTTATATGTTTTTCCTTTTGTCTAAATAGGTTCCCTGATTGCTATTTGATGACATGTAGGGCAGGCTGATCAGTTGGCCTCAGTTTCCTTATTTTCTGTTTTCCAGATCTTTTTATGATTCTGTACCAGATACCAAATGTCTTACCGGACATAGGAGGCCTACCCCTCCTAGTTTTCTTTCAAACACATTCCCTTATCTCTTAATTCTTACTCAGCCCATTGCTAAATCACCTGGAATTTGGAACCTCCCAGTTTGGCAATCTCTTTCTCCATATTCTGAGCCTACAATTCTGGCTTTTGGAGTTCTGAATGGCAGCTTTTCACTCTAAATGCTTTCTACTCTCGTGTTCTCATCAAAAATAAGGAAGTCCTTTCTTGGCTTCTTCCTTTCCCTCACTTCACATAACAGTTGTTGTTTTTATCTCTACAACATCTGTTATATTTGTCTCCTTCTCTTGCCCCTATGGCCATCTCCCTAGATCAACTCATATCCTGTAGTTCTGACTACTTATCTGGTAGAGGTACACTAAAATTATAGGATAATTTTGTCTTACCCTTATTCATTAAAGACTGTATTTACAAAAGATATTAAAAATTACTCCACAGATGGTAGAAATTTTCTATTTTGACTGAAAACATGGTGGAATTGATTAAATAGATTGGGGCTTCATTTAAATTATGCATTTCCATTAGTCAGCTTAATAATTACCAAATGGCCTATTTTTTCAAACTAGTCTTTGTTTTAACTCATGGGCATGTACTCTGAAACATGATATGATGTTTATTCTCTTCTTATCTTCTACATCATTACAGCTTCTTTTATGGTTAATCAATCAATAAACATTTTTAGGTATTTAGTAGAATATTAGAATTTGCTATAAATTCTGGAGAAACAGAGAGTTAAACAGTCCCTGTTTACATTCCATCTGTGAAGACAACATAAATCTGTAAATGTATATGTTTATAAATCATAAATATTTACATGTATATGTGAATCATAAATATTTATATGTATAAATGTATACATATAAAGCCAAGAGAAATAGAAAGCAGCTAAGGGGGAGAGCACTAACAACTGCAGAGATATGGAAAGGCTTCATGTAGAAAGTGGGGCTTGAAAGAAAACAAGGATTTCAATAAGTGGAAATGAGGAGGAAGAACATTATAAGCATAGTGGATAGCCAGTGCAAAACCATGGAGTTGGGTGTTGGGAGACTCATGTCTAAGGAAAAGCAAGTAGGCCAGAATGGTTAAACCATAGAATTTATGGAATTTATTATAATGTGTGAGAAGACTGGAAAGGCCAGAAGGAAAAATGTTAGGATTACTAGGTGCTAACTCAGTTGTCTAATTTAGCATAGTACTTAACAATTCTCTAGCTCAGAGTTCACACCTTTAGTTCATACCTTTAAAGGAGTTTACACCTTTGGAATACCCACAAGCCCATTCTCTGGGATAAGGCTATTGTTATAGGCAGAAAGGAATGAGGGCTGAACTAAAGAGATGACTGTGAGAGTGAAGAGGAAGGGACCTTTGGAAGAGAATAACAAGATTTGGAAACAGATTGGATTTATAGAATATGGGAGAGTGAGAAATTGAGGATGACACCAAAATTTTGAAGTGGGTGACTAGAAGAATGGTGTGCCTTTAGTTTGTAATGTTCGGGCTAGCTTTCTGGAGGTCCTTCAAACGGGTCTTGGTCTTTAGGTGGAGAAGTAATGAAGGCAGGACAGCCACCATGAGGCTGGTCAAAGATAGAATGCCTATCTTCTAGTCCTTCTTAGCCCTTATATACCTTATTGCAATTGCATCTTTACAGAATACTGATTATGTGTGAACTTAGAGAACCATTAATACTAAGTACTAAGTATATATGTGAACTAGAGAACCATTACCTCATCAGTTCTACTGAGGTAACACCTTGTTTCAAGTATATTTCTCCAGAGTTCCAGCCCTCTACATTACTTCTCAGAAAAGAGTCACTTTGGGAAAAAAGATAATGTGTTCTGTTTTGGTGATCTTGATTTTTAGATGCATATGTAATAATCAGTTTGAAATGCCTGAGAATTATATGTATAGGACTGTAGCTTAAGAGAAAGAGCAGAGCTGGATTTATAGATCTGGGAGTTATTGGTATAAAAATAAGTTATTAAATAACAGTAGGTTCTTATCCCACTTCTGCTACAATAACTTGTACAACCTTGGGTGACTCAGTTTTTTCTAGTCCTTAATTTTCTCTCCTGTAAAATGAAATAATGATCTAAATTATCTCTAAGATTACTTCTAGTTCCCAAATCCTATGAATGTAGATGTTAGTGTCTTAGGACAATGGATTAATATGGATGTTTAATAACTTTGTGATTCTTCCTCATGCCCTTAAAAAAGTAGTAAGCAATAGATACTGCATACAGTAACTAGTATTTGGAGAAAGCCTAGAAAGTACTTCAAGAAACAAGGTTAAGGAAAATAAGTTCCACTGCCTAGCTTTCCAGATTTGACTCTTAGAAGAGTTAATATTGTCTAGATTTGTAATGAATAGGTCCAAGAATACTGTACTTCTTCCTGAATCCTGTGTCTCTCTTCTTGTTGATAAACATTTCTGACCACAACATACTCTTAAGTCAGTATTTTTGGACACAACAGAAACTACATTGCTATGGTTGATGGGAATGTTTAAATGAATAAATAAAGCTATAATTATTAATATTTTCACCCAAAGTACAAAATGTGCTCCTAGTTCAGCTGAGAAGTAAAAATCAGAGTGGGGAGGAAGGAACATAGGCATCCGGCAGCATCTTATTTTAACTAAAGACTAAATTCAATTGTTTCTGTGTGAAACAATTCCTTCTCTGTGAAGGATTTTAAGTCTTGTCAGCCCACTTAGAGGAAAAGTGCCAGTTATGGGACTAAATTGGATTATTTCAGATTAGTGTTTCTCAAGGAGTGTTCCATGGACCCTCAGGCCTGAAACTTTTTCAGGGGGTCCTGAAGTCAAAACTATTTTCATTATAGTACTGATATACTATTTACCTGTATATATACAAAATACTTTTCCAGCTTTTTTCAACAACTTCCCTTTTTTCAACTACATAGATGTGTGAAATTGAATTTTCTTCATATATGTCAGCTAAAATAATAGATTGCAACAGATTGCAACAGCAAAGGAAGATATGTGAATCCATCTATCATCTATTAAGTCAAACTTTAAAGAGATTTGCAAAGGTGTAAAAAAATTTTATACTTTTCAATTTCTTCTGGAAAATAAAGGTATTTTCACAAGATATGTTTATGCTAATGTATAATGGTTTGTTATTGTTATTTAAATGAATTAATAAATATTTTAAGCAAATTTATTCTTTTTAATTTCCAATATGGCAAATGCTGAGAGATATAAATGATATAAACAAAAAGTCTTTGAAGTCCTCAACAAATTTTTAAGAGTGTAAGAAACACTGCAGTAGAGAAGAGTCTGGTTTTTGCCCATTTAGGAGTGACTCTAACTAGGGTCTCTCAGTTCTAGATGCCCCTTTGTAGACTATCAATTCCACTCTATTCCTGTTTCAAGATCCATTGTCCTGGTTCCTATAAAGTCTTTCCCTTCCCCACCTCTTTTTCAGTTCCCTGGACTTCAATTTCTTCATCTGCCATTTGAGGAAATCTTATGATCACAGATTTAGAGCTAGAAGACACCTTAGAAAACAGGTTGATACTTTGATTTTGCCAATCAGCAAAGGGAATGCTGAGAAATTAAGTGGTGGCAGTGAAACAAGTCATACCTAGATCTTTTGGATGACTTTTCCACCATGCCATTGAGCTGATTTCCTTCCTTCCTTCCTTCCTTCCTTCCTTCCTTCCTTCCTTCCTTCCTTCCTTCCTTCCTTCCTTCCTTCCTTCCTTCCTTCCTTCCTTCCTTCCTTCCTTCCTTCCTTCTTTTCCTCCCTCCCTCTTTTTTCCTTTCTTCCCTTCTTTCTTTCTTTTTAAAAATTTTATTCTGAACTTAGAAATAAAACATTTACATGTGATAGAAGAGAAACAAAGTTGATTGTACACAAAATTACATCTACTTCAGCTAGGCAGCTAGGTGAATGAACCAGCACTGAAGTCAGGAGGACCTGAGTTCAAATCTGGTCTCTGACACTTAACACTTCTTAGCTGTGTGATCTTGGACAAGTCACTTAGCCCCAATTGCCTCAGGAAAAAAAATCTACTTCCTATTCCTTTTAAATATATAATAAAATAATCATGTAATTTCCCCCTTTTCTTCTTTTTCTCTCTCTTCTCCCTTCACCCCTCAGAAATGGCTACCATTAGATGCAAATATGTATATATTTGCAATATCATTCTACCATTCTATACATCCACTTATCAGTTCTTTTCTCTGGATGCAGATAACAGTCTTCCTTCATAGATCCTTTGTAGTTAATTTGTGTGTTTGTAATTGTCAAAATGATTTAGTCCAAATCTCACTGGGTTGATTTCTAAGGTTCCTTCCAACTCTAACATTCTACAGTTTAAAGATTAAAACATTTGATCCCTAACTTCTACTGAACTAAAAATTTGTCTTGGAGAGAGACAACTTTTCTCTGCCTCTTGCTGGCTTAGGAAATCTGTCTCTCCACTGTTCTCTACTACTAAAACATATTTGGATCTAACTTGGCTCTGCCTCTTTTTTCCCTATAGGGGCTTCTTGTGGCCTTCCTCTACTGTTTTGCTAATGAAGAGGTAAGACTTTTTCACCTCCTAATCTATAAGGTACCATATTCCTTACTATTCATATGATCCCAATGTAGATGAAAGAGTGACAGAAAGTATTCATTGAACAGTTTAAACTTTTCTCAGGGGTTGGGATGGAAGGAGGGGATAATGACTACATCATGTGATGAACCTGGCTAGAGTGGTGGATAATTTAGATGAGTGGGAAAGCCTTAGTCTGGGAGTTGGGATGCCTGGATTTTTATCTGGCATTATTGATATTATTGATATGAAGATTCTTCTTGATAGTAAAATGATATTGTTAGGAAGGACATTATTAGGAAGAAGAATAAAATATCATGGATGTTGGTAAAGAAAAAGGCCAATAAAAAATAAATTTCTTATTTAGTCTTTATTTTTGTTCATTCTCTTACAACCCACATCTGGGGAACCTGTGAAGAAAGTCACTATATCTCCTCCCATTGTAGTTGAAAGCTGTAGAACTTTACATATTTATATGCTGTCCTAGCAGAAGTTACAGAAATAGTGCTACCTATGAAAAAGGGATACAGCTGGAATTTGGATCAAAATTATTAGGAAGAAAGAGTATAAGTGAAAAATGTTATTGTACTCTCTATCCCCAACCATGCTGTCCTAAAGAATTATTTTATTACTTCTTAATAGTTTGATAAGTTACTATTGCATTGCTAGTAAGATCATAGATTTAGAAATAGAAAGGACCTTAGCAACCATCCAGTATTATGTCCTTATTTTACCAGTGAAGATACCAATGAATGAAGAAGTTCAATGGTCAATACAAGATTTCAAAAATAGTAAGCAGTATATGGAGAATTCAAATAACTATATTCAGAGCTCTTTCCATTATAGTCTGCTTCTTATGTTTCTGAGTAATAATATTGAGGATGGAAGTTGTAGGAATGGGAAAAAACTTTATTTTTCTTATTGATCCTGTTTCATTTGGAAAAGGAGAAAAACTTATATGAGTTCACTTTATGATAGGGTCTTACTTGCTCTTGCGAAGAATGCATTGCTGCAAGTTAATGATGAGTGTCATCTGGAAATAAAAGAAACAACAGAAATAATATCCTCCTACTGACTTGGAATATGAAAAAAGTTACTTAAAAAAACAAAACAACAACAAATTCAAAAGCCAAAGTTTCCCTGTAAACCTATAGATTCCTACTAAGCTTCTCGTAAAACCCGTGCAGAAAGTAAAAAAGTTTGTGTTGCTTCTTATTCAGCTAATTAGTTTGCTTTCTGTTGGAATGACATTTTTATCCTAGATTTTACAGTAACATTTCACAATTTGAATACTGTAAAGGTACAAACAGAATTATACCTTTAGTTTAGGACCTTTAGTTCTGTTTGTACTTTTACAGTATTCAAATTTCTATAATTATCATATATTCTTCCTATTTTATATCTCTAAAAAGGTGGCATGCCCCCCAATTCTGGGTTTTTAGATTTTACTATTCCACCAGATCTAGTATTGTGGCCTAATTTCCTGTTTATAACCCTAAATAAGTAATTTTTCTATTCTAATTTTTAATTTTCTCATTCATAAAATGGAGAATGGAGCACTAATATTTTGAACTTTGTGATTCTCTGGTTGTAGGGAGTATATGTTATGGTATATAGCTCTCTCATGGTCCCCAGTGAAACTGGTATCAAACACTTAAATATTCAATTATTCAATGAATACTTATTAAGTACCTATTGTATGTCAGGTACTGTACCATGCTCTGCAGTATATGAGATTTGAGTTCTCTTGACATTTCCAGAAATTTAGGTGCATTTCAGACAATCAGAGGTATTTTGATAATATGTCAGGTCTCCATTAAAAACTATCCAAATTTTTGCCTTTCTTCTTCCCTTTCCAATCAAATAAACTCAAATAGGTAGGGGCAAGATTCCTCAAAAAGCTAGGTGAGAAAAAGAACAAATCATAATGCAATTTGACTTACATACAAACTTACCATCAAATTTCTTCAAAGACAACTACCTGTCTTCTAACCTTTCATCAAATTCCAGTATTCTCTACAGAGACAAATTATGTTTTCTTCATGTTTGACCTTAGCTGACAGACTGATGGTGTGTCAAAACATCAGAAATGATGTTTCTTTTCAGGGGAAGGTAGGTAGTTCACTGGCCTTGGAATCAGGAAGATCTAAATTCAATCTGCTCTCAGACACTTACTAACTATGAGGTTCTAAGCAAGTCATTTAACCCCAATGACTCCAAAAATTATTATTATTTTAATATATATATTTCAAATCTACCTAGTCAATCTCTGCATCCCTTTGGGAAGCCTTACTTGATTCCTCAAGTCAGGAAGAAACTTTCAGTTCTCTAAGTGGTCCTATCACCATTCTAATCACATTTTACCTAATCTTATAATTATTTGTATCAAATCTTATTGATTTTGTATGTGTAAGAGCATTTTTGAGTTCCCAGCCAGCCCTGTGCTTTATATCTAGCATGTGCTTAATAAGTATTTATTGAAAGGGGTTGATTCCCTGCATGCCTTTATAGAGCCTTCTTCCCAAATTGTAAAGAAGCTGTTTATTTAATTTAATTATTCTTGATAACTAGGTGCTAGAAAGTCAGTATGAGCTGTGGCTCAGGGAGACCTGGGTTTAAGGCCTGCCTCTCAGATGCATGATTCTGTGCAAACCTTAACTTTTTGCCCCAGTGAGCTTTCTAAGACTATAAGTAAGGAAAAGTTGCCAATCTCTACTAGTTGAAAGAAGTTCCATACTAGGAATTCCTTAAACCTATGAAACCACAAGTCCAGACCAAACTAAATGCTAAAGTTACTCTCTAAACTAAGAGAACCACTTCTGAGCTCACAGAGGCTGGAATATTGTTTCCATTTCCTTTTTTTCTACTCAGGCTTATGATTTGGACTAGATTCAGGCCTGGGCATTCTGGTCTTAAATAAGATAGTTCCAGGCTCCCTGACCATATCTTATTAATTCACTCTTCTATAGTACTTCATAGATGCTTTTGTAGCTTTGGTTAGAGTTCATATCCAAGGTTTTCTGAAAAAGGAAGATCAAAAAGTGTACAATATGAATCAGGCATTTTAATCCTATTACATATAGGATTAAAGAAAATGTAAAAACACTCACAAATTAAATGGAAAAGACTCATAATCATGCATTTTGACAAAAACAAACTTAAAATAGGATTCAATAATTTAACTTATTGAACTTAACTCTTAGTATCCCCTGGGACCCTAAACTTAAATTCCATGAGAATATAAAGCAGTTTGTAGTAGTTTTGTTTTCTATTTTACTCGGACCATTCAAATAATTTTCCAGACATCTGCTCATGAAAATGTTCAGGCTTGGAGCAACACTCTTTTTAGTGGCTATGATTTTCAAGAAGTCAAGAACAGTTACTATGAAGGTCTTCTCTGATCCTATCCAGCTCTAACCCTCTGACACCTCCAGATCTTTTGAATTCAAAAGGTCACTTTCCAGCTTTGATATGTCCATTTCAGGATACTCAGTCATCTAAAGTCAGGAAAAGCCAAATACAAAGGTGAGAAAGTTAGCCAGAGACCCAGGTACAAGGTCAATTAATTGAATCCTCCCCTCCTACTAGTCCCCACGTGATTGAAATTATCATAATTGCTGGGGTAGAGAGGACCAGCCCTTTCCCAACTCTCAATAAAATTTCACATTTGTATGATGCCATTTGGAGTGCTGAAGTAAGAGGCCCAACCTGGAAGCTATTCTTTCTTTTAAATCTTTCCTTCCTGCTTTTGTCATGAATAAGGGAAATTCAGGGGTTAGTGATATAATACTTAAGCACACACAGTACACAAAATTTTTTTCTCTACTGGATTACCACCTAGAAACAGACCTCAAGGCTCTCCTATGGTTGACTGGGGAACAAGAAAAGACAATTATGAGCAAGTAAATCCTATAGACTAATTAACCTCCTTATACTTCACAATGGACATCCAAGGAAATGTTTTTCTAGGGAGTTAGGGATAGTTGTTGATGCCTATAGCAAATGGATAAATATTTTTGGAGAAAGTACTCAAAAAACATTTGAAGGTATCACCCCCAGCAGACAAATCTCCAATATATCAAGAATGTTAGAGTTGGAAAGATCATCTACCCCATGATTCTATACACAAGAAACTGAAACTTAGAGAGGGGGAATGATTTAGCTACAAACACAGAAGACTTCTTCAATTTTTACTGAAATTGAGCCTGAGCTAAATTAAAGCAACATGGAACCCAAATATTATGGCCATATAAATAGACCTAGAAAAGAACTCAGAGTCTCCCTTTGTTCAACCACCTCATTTTTTCAGAAGAGTAGACAGACCAAAACTAGCCTCAGAGTCTAAGTAATAGATCTTTAAACTTTCAATATTGCCCTTTCAGTTAGACTGCTGAAATTTGGATTTATTAAATATGGCCAAGGGTCACCCTGCAGCACCAGTCCTTCCAGAGCCCTGATTCTTGATCTCAAGACTTGGGACAAATAATTGATATTTCTGATTCTCTGAATCCCTTGCTTCCTTCAAAGCTAAGCTCAAGGGATCAACATCAATAAAAGACATTTCTTTATCTCCTTGTTGTAAATGCCACCTCTCAGTATTTTGTATTTATTTATATGTGTACGTGTTTCCCCTCAAAAGAGTGACAGTTCTTTGATGGCAGGGACTATATTATATTTTGGTTTCTATATTCTCCGAATCTAGCACATAGTAAATACATAGTAATTGATGATATAGATGGATATGTAATGATCTTTCCAGAGTTGTAATAAAAGGGGATTCTTGTTTAGATACAGGATGATTTCAGAGATCTCTTTTGATTCCAAGATTGTTGTAATCTTCCTTGTTGGTCAGAATCAAGTCTAGAATTGCACTGCCCCTCATCAATTCCTCCATATTTATATGAAGGATGAAATTATTAAAGTGAGTCAAAGTTCTTTTTGAAGAGAGCAAGAGAATGAGAGTGAAAGAGAGGTCCAGCAAATTTCTACATTATCAAAGTCCTCCATTAGTATTGTATCATGTATCCATGATAGTTTTGGGTTCTATTTCCTTCACTCATTTTTTAAAAATTTCTTCCTCATGTTTGTATTATACTTCCATCAATCAATCAAACAATAATCATGTTTATTGTTGTGCTAAGTTCTGGGGATAGACAGAAAAAGCAAAAAAGCGTGTCTGCCTTAAGGAACTTACATTCTAATGGGGTAGATGGCATGTATACCAATAGATATATACAAAATACATATAGCATCCATACAAATTAACCTTAGAAGATAAGGCACTAGCCTTATGGATTGAAAAGTTCTACTTATGGTGAAATTTAAGTTAAGCTCTAAAGGAAACCAGTGGATCCCAAGGCTCTGTCCTGTTCCTTTTATCTTTTTATGTCTATATTATCTCCTTTTGTGAGTTCAACAAGATTCTGGGGAAAAAAAAAAAAAAAAAAACCTGAGAAAGGAGTTTTTCAGGCTTAGAGAGCATACCCAAAGCAAAAACACAGTCAGAAGCTAGGACATGGTATCTGAGCAAGTGGGCCAATATGACAGGAATCTGGAGTGTGTAGAGAAGAGTAACACAGAAGAAGATCAAAAAGATAAGAAGAGTCCAATTTGTAAACAACTTGAAATTCCAAATAAAGTAGTTTATATTTTATCCTAGAGATATATCTGATGATTCAAGGAAGGCTTTGTAGAACAGTGGGATGACATGATCAGACCTACACTATAGGAAAGTCACTTTAACAGCTGTGTGGAGTATAGATTAGCATGGGGAGATTCTGGAGGCAAGATGACTAGGAGGCTATAGCAACAATGTAGGTCAGAGGTGATGGTGACGTTAGGCTTGTATTTGTATGAGTAGATAGGAAGGAACATATATGAGGTATGTGGAAACAGAAATGACACAATTTGGCATCGCATCGAAAATGTGGGTAAAGTAGAAGTGAGAAGTTGAGGATAACATTGATGTTATGAAACTAGGTAAATGAAAGGATGTTAATCCCCTCAGTATAAATGAGGAAGTTCTGAAAAGAATCCCTTCCTCTATCTCTCCTTCCTTCCCCCATCTCTCTCTGTAGTTTAAATGTCTATGTCCAGTTTGAAATAATGAATAGACTGTTGATAATGTGAGATTGAAACTTAGAGAAATCTGTAGATCTAGGAATCATCTTCATGTTTTTGTTTAATTGTTTTTCAGTCATGTCCAAATTCTTCATGACCCCATTTGAGGTTTTCATGGCAAAGATACTGGAGTGATTTGTCATTTCCTTCTCTAGTTCATTTTACAGATAAGGAAACTGAGGCAAACAGGATTAAGTGACTTGCCCAGGGTCACGCAGCTAGTAATTGTCTGAGTCCAGATTTGAACTCAGGAAGATGAGTCTTTCTGATTCCTGGTCCAGCACTCTATCTACTGTGTCACTCAAATGCCCTGCTTTACTTCTTAGAGATAATTGAATGCTTGGAAAGGATGAGACCATCAAGTGAGAAAATATTGAGAAAAGAGAAACTGGATAGAACGTTAGGGTTACACCAATACTTAATGGGCATGACAACAAAAAACAATGAGAAGGAGCAGTTATGACAATATTATGGCTCTATCTCCCTCTATTGATCTTTAATTCAAAAGTTTCCTGACATGTTTCATCTCTTTAATTCCTGAATTTCCTCACATAAATTAAGCCTACTTAATATATAATGTTTCTCTATTCCCTTTTTGATATGCTGTTCTATTTGAATAACTGGTACTTCCAGACCTATATTGCAGCCATGTGAACAAATCTACTAAATATCAATAACAATTATAAAATTAAATTGGCCTACGTAAGTTAGCTGCTCTACTTTACCTTGCTTGTTATTCATACTTCTATGCATTTGTGTATATATTGGTACCTGAGTTTATTAATGCCTCCTTTTCTAAGATTTTGATTCCTATGAAGTTCTGGGCATTGTTATTTCTGCATGACAGCTATTCCCTGTATTATCTAGATTGATAGATATTCTTGGCAGCTTAATAATTCCTCTTCTTTTCCTTTCAAATATTTGCAAGAATCTAAGAAATTTTTTTTTTTTTAACCATTCTTATAACTTATTTGGCATTCCATCTCTAGTCGAGATCTTGTCATTAGTATACCTTAAACCAACAGGGCAAAAATCAAAATCTCACTTTCATATACTATCTCCATGATTAATTATTCATTTCCTAATCTTCCTTTCTCTTTTGAAGCCCTAGACTACAGTAGGCAGCAGGGATGAGACTAAGATATTGTTATTTTTGCAAGACTTCAAAATCCTTAGGAATGGCTTATATGTTCCTTTTAGAAAGTATCACTTTTTTCAATATGAATGAACAAAAAGGAATATTATTGCTTAAATCTGGCAAGTCTCATGAGGTTTTCCATTGTATCCTGTTATTAATATCAGATCAACAGATATTTTCATCAGTAACCCACACCAAGGAATCCATTCCCACTACTTATTTCATCTTTCTTTAACTCTTGTTAAATAATCTTTCTCCTAGTTATATCTATGGGTCCACATTATTTATTCTTGGTAACTTCTTTTTCTTCAAAAGTAAAGCTCTCCATTCCCCCCTCATCACATCATTCACATCTTTTTTTTTTTTTTTTTGACTATGTGAAATGACTAGATGTGCTATCTATGTTTGGGACAGAATTCTTAGCTATTGGAAACTAATTGGCACAGATAGCTATATATTTCAACCAACTAAGATGTGTGGCTCAAAAGTTAAGTACTTATAATCTAGGAGAAATTTATAACTAAGGAAACAATATTTCTTTCATTTATTCATCTATTCATGCTTTCACCAACAAACATTAGGATTCTACTATATGTATAATATGCATTATTGAGTATGTGAGGGTAAGGACTTAAGTATTTAGGGTCATCTAGGATCACTTAGATAATTATAATATACACTATTCCATAATTAGTAATTTGAAGTTATGTAAGCAAGTGTCATGTGGAGACTGGAGGGGAAAGGTTGTTACTGACCAGGGAAAATCTGTAAAAGTTTCATCTAAGGAGTAATATTTGAATTGGTTGTATAGAAATTCAACAGATAAAGAAAGGGAAGGAAGATATTCCAGGTATAATGAGCAGCATAAATGAAGGCCTGGAGATAAGAAAATGTAGATTGGATTTTCTTAGGAGGTAATCCAGTTTGATAGGAACATAGGGTTCATATTACTCTAAATATACCCAATGTCATCTGATCTCAAAAGTTAAAAAGGTTAGGTCTTGCTAGTACTTGAATAGGGGATGACCTGGGGATTACCATAGGAAAGCATCTAGGTAGTATAGTGCATAGAATGCTGGGGCTGGAGCTAAGAAGGCTTATTTTTCTGAGTAAAAATTTGGCCTCAGACACTAGCTGAGTGATCTTGAGCAAGGTACTTAACCCATCTGTAAAATGGTCTGGAAAAGGAAATGGCAAACCACTTTCTTCATCAAGAAAACCACAGATGGAGTCATAAAGAGCCAAAACTGTGCTCTAAAGGGTTTTTTTTTTCCTTTTAGTAGAGTTACATGCCAAAATGTAAAAAAGTTTACAAAGCACTTCTCATTTGTTACTTCATTTCTCCATACTGCAACCAAATAAGTTCCTGTTTAGTAAGTGGAAGTCCAGAATTCAAATGTATGTTCTGATCCCAGATTTCCACAGTACCATGCTGCCTACTTAATCAGTCTTGTTAGATGTGATCTATAGTTGTTAAATGGGGACAGTAACTGAAACCATCACAGTGCCTCTATCCCCTTTCTCTCCCCAACAGGTGAAAGCTGAGCTGAGGAAGCACTGGATTCGTTTCTTGCTTGCCCATCACATCAGTTGTGTAGGCTGTGTTCTGGAGAGAAACTTCAAGTATTTTCAGAAACATTCTAAGAGTCAGGCAAGCCAGCACTTTGGATGGAATCAGGGACCAGGAGAGGATAGGCCTGGAAGCAATGGGCAACTTTCATACTTAGCTGGAAGGGACCAAGGGACTTTCAGCTCCCAGCCACACCGAGGTAAAGTGGCCCTTCTTGGGGGCAGCCTGTCTGAAAGCAGTGAGGGTGATTTCACCATCCTTGATACAACAGAGGAAATTCTGGAGGGGAGTGAAATTTAAAAGCCTTTGTAGAAGAGAAGCTTGAAGAAGATCTATTCTTCATTCCTTAACTTCCTTTCCTTACTTTCCTAAAGTGAATTTCTGAAATAGGAAAATGGAAAATAGAAAAGAAAAAAACTTACTGCTGCCAAGTTATAGTACAGCATTACTATCCCTCATAATCATAAATAATACTTAGTATTTATGCATTTGTCTTAAAAAAATCTCCATGTACATTAATTACATACACAGTTCTGTTCATCTCTACATAGACCTGGCATTCTCAATCCATAATGATATATAGGACTATATTCTGACTGCACACTTTTCAGACATGAATATAGGATATGAGCCCTCAGTTGGAATTCAAAGCTGGTGTGTCAATAAGAAGAGAAAACTTTGAATATGGAAAAGTGGATATGAAAGATTTTCTTTTTAATTCCTTTTGTTTTTCCTACAATTAACAACCTGGTCACTTGAAGGAGAGGAAGAGGCACAAGAAGAAAGATAGGAATGAAAAATAGTGTGAATGGGAAGGAGGATGAAGGGGAGAGTAAGAGAGAGACAGATATAGAAAGACAGAGAGACAGTGACAGATGGAGAGACAGTCAAGGACAGTGTAAGAGAGATTTTTCTGCCATTTTTTTCTTTGATTGCCAATTTCTCATTCATAAATTCTGATTGCTCCTCCAACTCTCCAAATCTCACTAACAAAAGTTAGTGTCACAGACACCTTAAATAGTTTCATGAAATCTGTGCTCAAAAGTCCTAAAATAATACTTTTAAGCACATAAAATAAAGTAGATAAGCTTAAAAAAGGAAACCAATTATTTGGACATACAATTATCTAATTTAAAAAGAAAGTTCATAGACCCTAGACAACAACAAACCTATGGTCTAGAACAGGGATAGGGAACATCTGGCCTGTGGGCCATATAAGACCCATGAAATCATTTGCTAAGGCAATCTCAGGTGATGATGAGCTGAATGACAGGAATTACAGTCTCCTACTGCTTACAAATGATGTTATAAATATTGAAATGGCCTTTGGCAGAAAAAGATTCCCCATCTCTGAGATCTAGACGATCAAAATGTTCATTTCTTTCTACTAAATTATCACACAACATTGCTTTGGGTTTCTCATTTACAAAGTTTCTTCAAAAAAATCAATATTGTGAACTTGAAGTCAATGGATCTGAGTTCAAATTCCACTTTGATTAGGTAGCAGACATATATGCTTTAGCTCATCAATTCTAGACATTTGGAATGTTGTGAATGTAGTGGGAGAAAATTCCCCAGTTTTTCTAAGCTATGACTATAAAATAATCAAGCCAAAACTTAACCCACTACTTCTATATCTATGCAAGGCCTACTTTTTAAAAGTCATCATAGTGAAATTATGCTGTTGTTCAAAATATTCTGAGAACTACTCTTTGGGATTTTTTTCAGTCAGTTTGTGATTCTCCACTCCCTTTCCTTCCAAATATGGTCTTATTTTACTCTTTACTTACTTATGCCTCATATTTGACTAAGAATAATTTGCCCAGCTTAATCACCTCTCTTATTCAACACACAGCACCAAATGATTTTTTGATAATTTCCAAAAATCACATCTGCCCTTAAAATGCTACTCTTCAAGACTTAAAAAAAATCATCAGGTTTTGGAAGTATTTTCAAAACTACTCCATAATTGTATGAGTAAAGGCAATGCAGTTGTGATAAACACAATTTTCCAAAGTGATTACTTTTAAGTGAATGAAGCTTATTTGGATGTATAAATTCTGATCTTGAGTTAATTATGTGGCATTGATTTAAGTTATTTCAGTGGATCTTAGTTTACTTTTCAGTAAAGTAAAGGACATGTTCTACAGAACACTGGGATTCTACTGGGGTTCTTAGAAGAGACAAATTGTGATGGCAGTTAAACAAATGCAAAAAACTGCTTTGCTATTATACGTAATCATTTGTAATATGCTCATTCAGCTTACAGAGAGAACCAATGTAATTGAAAAATTACCTTCTTATTGATCTCAAATTAATTATTGAACACATCCCTAGTTTGGGATATGCCAAATATTGGCTGTCACATTATTTTATGTATACTTTGCCAGGATAGATTGATAATCAAGGATGATGAGGACTGATAAAAGACAACTGAATTTAAAGATTCGAGATTGTTGGCAACTTTAGAGAGAATCGTTTGAACAGAGAAGAGGGGTCAGAAGCTTGATTAATTAGAAGTTAGGGAATGAGTGGATGGTAAGAAGTGGAGATAACAAGAATGGAAAAGTGTTTCTAAGAACTTAAGAGTGAAAAGGAGGAGAGATTATATAGTATGATTATATAGCTTGAGGAGATGATAGACTGATAGGAAGATTTATAAAGATGGGAAAAAAAACAACAACAGGAATAGGTGGCAGGGGAGGTATCAGAAAGGGAGAATCTTCAAATTGGAAAGATGAAGGGGAATGGTGAAGGGAGCAAGTTCCTGGAAAGAACTTGTATTAGCAAGAGAGGAAAAAGAGGTAAAAGTGAAAAGCTAGGATTCTTAACTTTTTTTTTTTTGTTTTATAGATTCTTTAGCAATTGGTTAAAAACTACTCCCTTCCCAGAATAATGTTTTTAAGTACATAAAACAGAATACAAAGAATTACAAAGGAAACCAAAAGTTAATGAACTGAACATATATTTTTGCCATCAAACTTCACGGATCCCATGAAATTTATCGATGATTCTCCAATATGACTCAAGATAAAGACATTTTGAAGCATGATGATATGATAAAGTTGAGAATTACTAAATTCAAGATGGATGATCTTGATTTTTAATAGGATCTTAGCTTCTGAGCTAGAAGGGAGCTTAAAAGACACCTAATCCCTTTATTTTGTTAATGGGAAAACAAAGGCAACAAAAGGTTAAATTCCCTGCCCAAGATTATATAAGTGATAGATGGTCATAATGGATGGTCTTTATTTTTTCAGCAAAGTGAAAAGGGAGTCATCTGCTTAGAATGGAAGATGGAGTTACTTGGATGGACTTGAGAAGAGAGGAGGTGATTCAGAACTTCACCCATAGGTATTATGATAAAAAGTTAATTGAGAAGGAATAGAAAAGGATTGGCACTCAGAAAGAAAAGTCTATTATTGATTAGCTAAGCATGAATTTTTAGCAGATATTAAGATGATCATATAAACAGTGATGAATGATGATAAGAGTGATTCAAGATCTAGTAGGGTTGAGAACAATGATAGGAGACAAAAGTAAAAACACAGGAAGAGAAAACAATGAACAGCTGAAATACGAAAATAGGAAAGGAAGGCCAGAACAAGGGTGATGAATTTGCAGAACAAAGTAAAACTGGAGGTCAAAATGAAGACGAATAAGTTTAGAAGGAATGGAATAAAGTGAGAGATGGAAAGAGAGGAGATAATGATTGTAAAAAAAAAAAAAAAAAAAAAAAAGGTGGAATAGATAGTGGTGATATCTGAGAGTTAGATCTATAATAGAATGAATATATCAATCATTAGGTATGAAGAGGTTGATGAACTGTGAGAGGCTGATGCTCAAGGGAACCTCATGATACATATTGAATTCATCTTATTTTTATCCCAAAATTAATAAACACTTGATAAAAATAAGCATTTCCATATACATTACAAAACAAATGGAGGGTATTGTATATGCACAACTTTATCTTTCGTTTTAAATAAATGAATTCAACATGTAACTTTCTAAGCTGTGCTGCTTTTCTGTGATTCCTTCTTCCTGTTTCTCTCTCTTTTGGAGTGCAGGGGGAGAGTAGAGTGGAAAGAGGAACATTTTTTCATCTCACATACTCTCTTTTTACTGAAAATTTTAGATTAACCAAAGTCTTATAAAAATATGCAGAGTAAAGTTATCAGGACTATGGAGGTCATTATCCCAATTTTCACTTTCACTGGCATGATCTCCTTTTCAGCATTTTAAGGGTAACATCAAGGGTTTGTGTGATTCTTCTTTAATGCTATTAACTCATTTCATTTCTCATTTCAGTGTTCTCAATGTCATCAACAGTAGTTATCTAACATCATTGATAATCATTAACACTAATTTGTTTTTTAAAAATAGGTTTTTAATTGATGTATTTTTATATCACCATGCTTCTCCCTCTTTCTCCCCCAAACTATTCCATATAACAGGCAATAATAAGGTGACTCAGAATTTTTAAGCTTCCTGGGGGCTTCTTTGGTTAGTACATTGGGGAGAATACTATATTCCTTATACCCTCACATCTATTCTTATACCCAATTAGGTCAACAAAGTCTGTTGGTACTTGTATGTTCTGTATTCATGAAGAACTTTTTATTTGTTAATAAACCTGTTTTTAAAACACAATGTAAAAGTAAAAGAGTTTTCTTCTGAGTTTCTTAAAAGTTAATTCCAAGAAGGAAGAGGATAAGGAACACATTTCTAGAAGTTATGAGGCAAAAACTAAATTTGTTTAAAAAGAAAGTTTAATCTCCATAGGCATGCAGTAATACCAAAGTAAAAAGTTTATGAATATGGAGAAAGTAATGGGGAAGGAATTTTTGGTACATGAACATATGTTTATCCCCCAAATCAGTACCCTGTTTACATGAGGACAATCAGGGCACCTGCACAGGGTATAAGTATGCTGAATGAAAAATCTGAGAGACATAATTTCTGACTAATCAATTTTATTAATTATGGCTAGCAAATAATGAATAAAATGAAGTTAGTAAGTTTCTCTCATAAACCAAAGATGAACCTTGGGAGCCAATGAATGTTACCCTCAGATTAGTGAATGTCCCAATAAGCAGAAATCAACTGATTGGTTAACAAACTTGCAAGTCATGACATCACCAGATCCTATTTGAGAAAGAAGGACAAATAACAAACAAGGAAATAAAAAGGGAAAGAAAACTTGGATTCAATTGATATTAATTGATTATTAACAATTATTTCTCTTGTAAGTGAGAAGGGAGTATATATTGTCTCCCAAGTAAAAATAGAGGAGCCATAAAATTTATTCATAAGATCTTGGGATCATATGTGCCATTACAGAGCTGAGAAGTAACAGGTAAGGTGTTTGGAAAAGATCCAGGTGCTGTACTCTGAATGCTTTTTAGAACTAGAATTTGACTTTCTCTTGATTTGTACATATGCAGAAGTAATAACACTGGTAATATTACAAAGAGAAAAGAGTAGCACATAAAGCAAACAGATTTATAAGTACACTTGAGAGAACAGGAGGAAGATGGTCTGGTATTATGAAAGAAAACAAAACTGGGATACTCAGAGAACTGGATAACTCAAGGATATATTGCTAAGTATATAACAACTGGTTCTTTAAGGGAAAAAATATATGCTCCCATGCTGCATTAATCTACATTATTAATATTTTCTTCACTATTTTCTTAAATCTAAATAATCAACAAAGAACAATCAGTTAAACTATGTTTGAAAGCATTTGCTCATTTCCTTTCTTTCTTTTTTTTTTTTTTTCTTTTTTGAGGCTGGGGTTAAGTGACTTGCCCAGGGTCACACAGCTAGGAAGTGTTAAGTGTCTGAGACCAGATTTGAACTTGGGTCCTCCTGAATTCAGCTGGTGCTCTATCCACTGCGCCACCTAGCTGCCCCTACATTTTCTTTTCAAGGTGTAAATTCTCACACTGAAAAATTTAAGAATTGGCTCCCATGAGCTGGTTTGAGCTGGCTCCAATATAGCTCTGCTGGTAGCCTCACTTCCTTTGTCTGGCTGAGCCTAAAATAGAGGTGAATGAGATGGCCTTGAAGATTTCTCCTATTATCTTCTGAATTTCATGAATCCTGTGATTATTTTCCCATGATTTGGTTGAAGTCCAAGGTTGAGGTCAAAAGAGTTGAGGATAGAGAAATGAGAACAACTTAGAGGTGATGAGAGTGAAAGTAAATATGAATGGTCCTCAGAATTGCAACTGGGAGATGGGGAGAACTCTGTTTAGGAACCTTTTATCATTTAATGGCATAGTAGTTCATTGATTAAGAATGAGAGGCACATGCTGTGGTGAATAAAGTGCTGGAATTGGAGTAAGAAAGCTTTGGGTTCAAATCCTACCTCCTAGTGAGGTGTATGACTGGACAAGTTATTTTTAGAGTCTCAGCTTCCTCATTTGTAAAGAGAGCAAATTGGGCTCATTGATCTCTAAAATTCTAGCTTTAGAATCTGTGGGTCCTATAAAGAGAATGAGTTCCAGTGACAAACTTTGTTTTGAGAAATTTTATAATTAAATATAATATTCTTCTCTAGATTATAATGTTTGCTGGGAGCAGGTTTCTTGGGTTGCTTCTGGGAGCAGCCTTAGTTTCAGTTCAGTTCAATCACCCCAAATGCAGCCAGGAGTTAAAGTCCAGATCCTTTATTTTTTCCTTCCAAGTTTTATCTCTTTTCCTGGGGCCTGGTTAGCTTTAGTAGAGGCCTATCTCTCTCCTTGGTTCCAAGAGCTTCCTTCAAATGTCTCCGAATCCAAAGGTTTGTCCTTCAGCCTCCATCTAGCACAAAAGTGGAAGTTGGAATGAATCTTCTTCACCTCCCAGAGAATGGGCTTGTGGATTTCTGATTTGTGAATCTCCCAGAAGCCTAAGAGTAAGCTTGTCCGTTAGTGGGCTTGTGAACTCCTCCTTATATATGCTCTCTAAAGGTGTGAAGTCTAATGTGTGAACTTCTTTAAAGGTGTGAATTCCTTTAAAGGTGTAAACTCCTTTAAAGGTGTGAACTAAGTATTTAAGCATTAGTACCTTGTTTCAGGTTCTGGCCCATAACAATTAAAAGTAGAAATAGCCTAGAATGGTCTAATAAAGGACTGTCACATGCTAATAAAGGACATTTCCTCTTTCCCTTCCTCCTCCCATTAAAGTTTCTCTGTCTGTCTATATGGGGGGGGGGGGGAGAATGTGAAGAAAAGGATATGAAGGAGGATTCCTACTGCTTCTGGGATATCTCAAGGCTGAGCTAGAGCCCAAGCCTATCACTGTCAATTGGTCAGATGATAGGGTGACTGGACTTTAGCAAAAGAGTCTCTAGCAGCAACTCAGGACCTCAATGGGAGCCAATGAAGAGCAAACTAACCCTGTAGAATTATCTCATACTGACAGCAGTATCTTATACATATAGAGCTGTCCTGTACTGAGGCCCACAATTACCTTCCACAATCTGGAGGTTAAACTATAGAAATTATCCTGCATAAACAGGACAGTGACTTGCAATAAATAGGACATCCATGACCACCAGTTGATTTACTTATTGATACATAATTAACATAGCAATCTTTCTCTGAATCCTTCCCCAAAAAGATCCTACCTTTTCCCTTATTAATTGCAAGTTCTGCTAGGAAACCTAACCCATCTTATGTCATCATAATAAAGCTTAGACTTGAAGATGGCCTGAACCTGTGAATTCTTTCTTAACAATCCCCCACCTTCATGACTTGTTGTACCTTATCAAAACCATGTGAAACTAGAATGTGGGTCTTCCTTCAGCAAAGGCTTGCCTTCACTCTACTCCCAAGAAATAAGGTAGTACCTGAAATAGTATTCCCTAGCTGCCACACTCACTGAAGAGGCCAGAGCTTACCAATGTCTAGGTTAATATTGTTAAAGAGTGCCTTCTTTTTTTTCTTTTTATTAAAACTTTTTATTTACAAAATATTTGCATGAATAATTTTTTCAACACTAACCCTTGCAAAGCTTTCTATTCCAAATTTTCCTCTCCTTCCCCCCATCCTCTCCCCTAGATGGTAGATTGTCCAATACATGTTAAATATGTTAAAATATATGTTAAATCCAATAGATGTATACATATTTATATAGTTATTTTGCTGCACAAGAAAAATTGGATCAAGAAGGAAAAAACTGAGAAAGTAAACAATAACAGAAAAAGTGAAAATGCTATGTTGTGATCCACAGCTCCCACAGCCCTCTCTCTGGGTGTAGATGGCTCTCTTCATCACTGAATAATTGGAACTGGTTTGAATCATCTCACTGTTGAAGAGAGCCATGTTCATCAGAATTGATCATCATATTGTCTTGTTATATGATCTTGTACAATGATCTCCTGATTCTGCTCATTTCACTTAGCATTAATTCATGAAAGTCTCTCCAGACCTCTAAAATCATCCTGTTGGTTGTTTCTTACAGAACAATAATATTCCATAATATTCATATACCACAATTTATTCAATCATTTTCCAATTCCTGGGCATCCACTCAATTTCCAGTTTCTGGCCACTACAAAAAGGGCGGCCACAAACATTTTTGCACATGTGGGTCCCTTTCCCTTCTTTAAGATCTCTTTGGGATATAAGCCCCGTAGAAACATTGCTGGATCAAAGGATCAAAGGTGCCTTATGTCTGGACGATTGGTGTATGTAGCTCTCATTATACAGTTCTAAATTGACAGCATTAATCCCCAGCATTCTTACCATCTCATATGTTTCCCTAAACTTGCTGTGTTATTAAACAGTCTAATACTCTTCATAGCTTACAGAAAAGCACATATCTTCTCATTACCAGTCCCCAGTGTTGCCTCATTAGAATACAAATTAGTTCATAGTAGGCAACATAGGAGAATGGAAAGAAGCCTTGATTGAGAATTGAGGGACCTGATTTCTAGCATTACAGGATTTAAAAATGGAAAGAATCTTAGAAATCAGATCCCTTTTTATTTGACAAATGAGGAAGCTGAATCTCAGAGAAGAAAGGTAAGTAAGAACACAAGGCAGTGAATAACAGAAATAGGATTCAAATCTAGACTCCATTTCACTACCCTAGGCTCCTGCTTCAGTTTCCATCTGACTATATGTAGTTGTATAAGTAAGTCACTTCCTTCTTTAGTGGTCCTTTGGGTTTTTAATCTGTACAATGAGAAAATTGGACATAATTCCCTCCAATCCTTTTTATGATCTATAATTTCTGCTAATGTTGTGGAGAGACTGGAGACAGGTGATCTAGGTTAGAGTTCCAGCCTTGCTATTTGTTAACTGTGCAACTTGTGTTGGGTAAGTCATTTCATTTCCCAAATAACTATAAAATTGAGAAAAAGTCATCACTTGCCTCTCAGGGTTTTTGTGAGGATAGCATTGCAGAAACTGTATACACATCTTGCTGTAAAGCCCAAATTAAAATCAGATATCTTTGTATTTTTGTTTGTTTGTTTCTATTTCTGGTTGACTAGCATAGAATCTCATGAAATAGAAAACCCTTTGGGATAATGTTAGTGATCATGACAGATGAATGCAGACAGGAGATTCATGAAGATTCCTCAAGGCAACAGTACAAGAATATCAAGGATTTCTCCTTAATCAAACACAGTGGAATAAAGAGAACTCTGAGCTTGGAGACAGAGGTTTTAATCCTGAACCATATTTGTTATTAGATGAGATTTAAAAGGTAGATCCCTTCACCAAAAAAATCACTAAATTTTGGAGTTGGAAGCAACATCAATGATCATTTAGTCTCTCCTATGCTTGAACAAGACCCTTCTCTGCAATGTTCTCTTCCAAAGTGGTCATCTAATTTCTTCTTGGAGCTCTCCACTAAGGGGATCTCACTGCTTTTCAGGTAGACCAGTCCACTTTTAGATAATAGGATGGGCAGCTAGATGACCCAATCAGGAAGACTCATCTTGTTGGGTTCAAATATGACTTCAGACATCTATTAGCTGTGTGATCCTGGGTAAGTCACTAAATGTCGTTTGCCTCAGTTTCCTCATCTGGAAAATGAGCTGAAGAAGGAAAGTGAGACAATCCTTGGAACACATCTTTTAACTCTCATCTAATGACAAACCACTCCAGTATTCTTGCCAAGAAAACACCAAATGAGGTCACAAACAATCAGACATGACTGGAAAACAATGGAACAAAGCAAATTATTAAAATGTTTTTGCTTGAACCAAAAGCTGCTCCAAGTTCTGCTTTCTGGGAATGATTAGAATGAATCTAATTCCTGTTCTCCATGACAGTTCTTCAAATCTTAAACACACACAGGCAGCTGGGTGGTTCAGTATTAGAGTAAGGGGTTTAGAAGGAAGATGTGTTCAGACCAGCCTCAAACACTTCATATCTCTGTGACCCTGGACAAGAAAGACACAACCTCAATCTGCCTCATTTTCTTCACCTGTAAAATGAGGGTGATAGTTGCTTTTAACTCCTAGGATCCTCATGAGTATGAGATATTTGTAAAGTGCTTTGCAGATCTTAAAGCAGTATACAAAAATGCTAGCAATAATAATTTGTAATTATTAATATTATATCCTTGCCAAGTCCAGCAAGGCTCTTCTCCAGCCTAAACATCACCACTTCCTACAATTTCTCCTTTATATAATATGAATATCTGTTCCTTCATTACTCTAAATATTCTCCAATGAATGTTGTCCAACTTATCAACATAATTTTTAAAATGTGTCCCAGTCAAATTTGAAAAGGATATTTTACACCTTATTCTCTCACCTGCAAATTGAGGATTATTAGATTTACAAGTATTTTCTAAAGTGAGCTATATGCCTCCAAGTAATTCATGGTCAAAAGAACACTGGATTTGGAATTAAAAGACTTAGATTGGCGCTGGTACTCACTACTTCAAGCATATCTCTGGGACTCACTTATTGTTAAAGAAAGGAGAATAGATGAGGTGATCTTTAAAGTTCTTATCAATTTTAAAGTCTTATGGACTAGATTCTTTCTCTAAGGAACATAGCTAAAATTGCTTGGGGAAGACCTTAATATGTTTCCTACACCTAATATGTGTAGTGGGGTGGTAAGAAAGATCAGGCAGTTCTAACCCATGGCATTAGTGATAAAGAAAGGAATAGTATGAAAACAGTAAAACTTCTTTTTATGAATTGTTTGTCTCAGAAACCTATTTATCTTAAGTGCCTGTGTCCCAAAACTCAGAGTCCTTGGTCATTTTAAGTCTTACATCCAGAAATCTTTTTTATTTCCAAGTCACCATCAGACTTTGCCCAGCTAGATTCCCATCATCTCTCACATTTATTGGAACATGCTGACACTGTAGACTCAAAGGAGATTACGGAAGGGTGACCTTCATGCCTTTCTGAGCACTATGTCTTAATACTGGGATTATCACTGAGAAGCCTAAGGGGTACGGGTTGGGGTTGGGGCAAGAAAGGTGGAGAAACCAGGAGAGGAATTTGCCATTTACTAAAGATGCCTGATTCAGCAAGCAAGATAAGGTGGTACTCAGTCCAGGTGAGGTGACTTCACCTCTGAACCTGATGGTCCAAAAAGGAGGATGAGGATACAGGAAGATTTTTTCTGAATTTCTTTGAGGGGAATTATGAAACTGGAGTAGCAATGGGTGAGATGGGGGAGGGCAGTGTGGCTCCAGAATTGGCATCAGGGATTTTTATTCTTTAAGCCTCTCCTTCACTTTTTGTGGCTCATACTGGATCAGTCGAAGAATTTCCTTATTAGCCAGTGTTCCTTCAATAAATTCTTTTTCTGTAAGTTTATCTGTGGGAAAAAGAAACAACACAGTCAGTCTTAGCTCTCTGGAGCCTTAGCTCTGGATTGTCTCTGGGATGGATAATAATAACTCAGATTGATATGTGGGTTATAGTTAGGGGAATATAGTTATAGTACATTTTAGAGATAGCATCTCATTTAATGTTTACAGCAAATTGATTAATTATGCAGGGCATAATTTCCCTTTTTATAAAAGGGAAAATTCTATAAGGGAAGCTTATAAAATGAATTGAATGTATACCCCCGCAGATAGTCTTGGGAACACATTTTCAGCATCATCTGCTTACTTCTGTCATTCTTATTGAGTCAGATCCCTGATTTCTTGAACTCTTGACTTTTCCTATCTAACCTTATAGGGCATGTATACTCCTCCTTGCCCTGGTTATTCATTCTATCTTTATTGAGTAACTAATGTGTACAAGGAGGATATAAATATGGTCTCTGTCCTCAAAGATCTTAGAACCAATGTTGAGATGGGGCAGCTAGGTTTCCTGATTGCAAATCCAGTGTTTATTTATTTATTTATTTTTCTTTATACTGCACTTGCCCTCTGATAAGGGGGGAAAAGGAATAATCATATACATAGAAGCTAAAGAATTTTACAAATATTATCTACCTTGATCTTCACAACAAACCATGAGGCAGATGGTTTTATTATCCCGATTTTAGTTGAGGAAAGACAAGTACAATTTAAGTGATTTGCCCAAGGAGGCAGCTTAGATGGCTCAGTGGGTAGAGAGCTGGGCTGATGGCAGGAAGACCTGAGTTCAAATCTAGTCTCAGTCACTTACTAGCCCCACAAATCTGAGCAAATCATTTAACCTCTGCTTACCTAGTAGGCGCTAAATAAATGTTTATTAATTTACCAGAGTATAGCTTTAATGTAAAAAAATCTTGACAGACTAGACCATGGGACTGATTCAAAGAAAGAAGAAATTTAAAAAGCACAAATGCTGGGTCCAAAATTGTCTTTACAGGGGGGAAGGAATGTGATTAAGAGAGCAGTTTTTGTTTTAAAAAAAAAAAACAAAAACAAAAAACAAAAAACGGTGAAAGCTTTAGCAAGTAATAAGCTTGAGAAGAGTACCACACAAGGATAATCAAAAAGTAAATCCCATCTTGGGCTACATTAAATGAGGCTTTGTTTTTCATAATGGAATAAGAGGAATAAGAAGATGACTCTTCCATACTCTGCTCTGATCAGACTTCACCTGAAAAATTGTTTTGGGAATTACAGTTATGAGAACCACAGAATACATTGGTAAGTTAAAGAATGTCCAGAAAAAGACCAAAAGGGTGTTGAAAAACTTTGAGTCTGTACTATTTGAAAACCTGTTAAAGGGACTGGAGATATTTTGCCTTGAGAAATATTTGGAAGGCTGTTCTATGGAGAAAGCTGAATGCTGAACCAGGAAACAATGATGGGAATTGTAAAGAGTTCAATTTAGGTTCAATGTCAGGAAAAACTTCTTAACAATTAACACTATCCAAAAATGGAATGAACTATGTTGGAAGGTCCTTTTTTTTTTTCTTTTCTTTTTTTTTTTTTTTGTCCTTGTTTTTGGGTGTGCTTCACTCTGCCATCTTATTATCTTTCATTTCCATAAAACAGTTTCTCCTAAATTCCAATGTGGAACCAGTCTTTCTTAAGAGAGAAACAGGGAACTTAGTCCTGTAGAGTTTCTTCCTTGTCATTCCTATCCTGCCCTATTCCTTGACTTTACCTATGGGTTATTTGTATCATACTGATTTTCTCCAAATATATTCTATTAAACAGGAGGATTTTCATCAGTCTGGTTGTGCTGTGAACCTGCTAGGTGGTTTTTAGCCCAAATATGTGCTGAAGCCAGCTCACACTGGCTCAAGATTATTAAGTTATTAAATTAAAAATCTGCAAATGCTACAAATCAGGGCTTGTACTGGGCTAAAAATTAGTCCTTAATCCAGCTATTAACTGAGGGCTTGGTTTATTGTTTTGTTCATTATCTAGATTTAAGAAAGTTTTAGTGAAAATGTTTTAAATGTCAATTAAACTTTAAAATTTATCATGCACATATTTTTTTTAGATGGAGAGTTGGTTGTTAAACATTTACAATTGTACCACTAACTTGGGTTAAAATGAAAGCTGGTTATGATCTTTATAAAGGAAGACAGAATAAATAGATTCAAGTCCCAGCTATGCTGTTTAATAGCTACTTGGCTTTGGGCAAATTACTTGGACATCAGTTTTTTTAACTGTAAAATTAGAATCATAGATTTAAAAATGAAACTTTTAGCCAATATCATATTGTGAAAAGTTCCAGTTAAATCCAGCTCAACTAAAAAGCATCTATTAACTTTGAAGAAGAATGCCATGTAATTTAAAGTTAAATGGGACTTTAGAAGTCATTTAGGTCCATTCTCCTCATCTTGCAGTAAGGAAAATGAGGTTCAGGAAAGTTAAAAGGCTTGCTTGAAGTCACACAGTTGACAAAGTGAAGATTAAACCTACCTCCTTTGGATCCACATCTTCCACTGAATCATGAAGCAGGAACCCATAATATAATTTCTAATGTCCTACCTCTGATATTTTAGTTATCTCTAAGTCTAGCTGTGCTTAAATTTCCATCTATATAATAACACTGCTTTTTGGGTCTACTATTAGAATCTTTTCTTTGGGTTACAACATTAACTCCAGAAGACTCTTTCTTTACACTCTGCTTATTTTATCTCAGAGGAAAACCAAATTAATCCATTTATCATGTTGCAAACTGTAACCTTTCATTCCAGTGACTTTATACTAGTTGGGATTTATTTTTTCAGATGAATCTTAAAAGAAAGACAAGTACATTTTGCTAGGAGGAAGATGTCTTAGTTTGTTTGGAGTCTGAGACACTGTCCAGGATTGAAGTGCCATAGTAGAAACCATGAGGACAAGGAAGTAATTTGAATGCATTGAGCTCATGGGAGCAAAAGAGAAATGAAAAGTAGTGGTGATGGCTATTATGATGATGGTAGCAGCAAAAGTAAAGATATGGTAGTGATGATGATGGTTACAGTGATGACAGTGCTGGGGTGTGATAGTGATGGTTATGATGGGTAGTAGTGGTCATGATACTGATGGGGATAATAGTGGTGGGTGATTATGCTGACGATGGTAGTGAGTGATTAGTGATGATTGTGGTGAGTGGTGATGTTTGTGATGGATGATGGTGACTAATAATGAGATTTTGGTGATGGTAATGGATGGCTAGTTGTATAGGTGAAGTTGGTGGTAATGGTGGTGGTAGTAACAGTGAGTAGGTGATCATGTTGATGATGGTAGTGATAGTTATGATGGTGGTGGGTAGTGATAGTGGTTTTAGTGATGATGATGGTGATGGATGACTAATTGTGGTGGTGGTAGAATAGTTAGTGGTAATGGTGATGGTAGTGACAGAGATGATGTACCTTTACATTTTGTTATAGGATCAACTAGGATGCTTCAATGTTATTTTCTCTTTCAGAATGTTTGGGTTTTTTTGAGAGGCAATTAGGATTAAGTAACTTGCCCAAGGTTACATAGCTAGTGTTTAATATCTGAGACTGGATTTGAACTCAAGCCCTCCTGACTCCAGGATTGGTGTGCTATCTACTGAGCCATCTAACTGCCCCCTCTCTTTTAGAATGTAAGTTTAAAAAAAAAAGTAGAGTAGTTTGGGAGAAGTAGGTGGACCAACTCTAATAACTTCTCTAAATAGCATCTCATCACAACAAAACCTCATTTATTTAGATTCCATTTATCTGAAATTCATGACAATTAATCCTTGTGCTAGGCTTAAAACTAACCCTTACTCGGGCTATGAAAATAAGAATTTGAAGATTAACAGAATAAGCAAACAAATAGACAAATTTAAATCTTTTCAACAAATTTAAGAAAATGTTAGACATTCTCTTAATGTTAGACATTCCATGCCAACCTTGGTGTGAATATGTGATAAATGATTCTTCTCTAATACAAAAGATAGACTTCAAATCCAACAATATTTTGTTAGATGATTTGAAAGTAATAATTCTGAAATAAAAATATGGAAAAACTAGGACACTAATATATTGTAGGAAGAGTTGTGATGTGATCTAATCATTCTGGAGAATGATTTGAAACTATGCCCAAAGGGCTATAAAACTATGCATACCCTTTAACCCAGTAGTGCCATTACTGGGTCTGTATCCCAAGGAAATCATATTGGAGAGAAAAGGACCCACATGTGCAAAAATGTTTATAGCAGCTCTTTTTATGGTAGCAAAGAATTGGAAAATGAGTGGATACCCATCAATTGGGGAATAGCTGAATAAGTTGTGGTATATGAAGATAATGGAACATTATTATTCTATAAAAGTAATGAACAAATTGATTATAGAGAAGCCTGGAAAAATTTACATGGACTGATGCTGAGTGAAACAAGCAGAACCAGGAATACATTGTACACAATAACAGCAAGAATGTGTGATGATCAACTATGAAAGAGTTGGTTATTCTCAGTGTTTCAGTGATCCAAAGCAATCCGATAGACTTTGGACAGAAAATGCTATCTACATCCAGAAAAAGAACAAAGGAGACTGAATGTAAATCAACATATACTATGTTCATTTATTTTTCTTATTTTGGTTTTTTAAAACCTCTTCCATGTTTTTTTCCCTTTTGCTCTGATTTTTCTCTCCCACCATGATTCATAAAGCAATGTGTATTAAAAATAAATATAATAGAAAAAAGAAAGTAACAAATCTGAATTACTTAAAAAGATTCTATAAAGAAGACTTCTTCCTAATTCAGACAAGCTCTCCTCTCAGTCAATCCAAGTTACTATACCCTGCTGTCTTCAACATTTAAATGAAAAAATGCAATCTTGGGCTACATGTCTCTATGATCATAGCACTTTAGGATTTCATTGTTTCTATTCGTAGCTCTAAAAATGACTTCTGTTTCCTTCCCATACTATTATATAAAGCTGTTTCAATAGAATGAGCCAGCCTTTTTCTTCTAACAAATCCTGTTGTGATCATATAGAGAATTAGAAAAAGGAAAAGCTAGTAGAAAAATTGTTCTCACCATCATCTTTCTTTCCAAAGAAGGACCAGATCTTCTCAGATCTTTTTTCAGGAGTATTTTCATCATCTGGAAGATGCTTCAGGTCATCAGGATGGATCATTTTGAAAATGGCCTATACAAAATGACACAGGGAAGCAGAAATGGAAGTTAAAGTCATTCAAATCTACAAGAATTAACCCATTTGTCACAACTTTTCTCATGAAGAACCACAGGATTCATGACCAAAAGATGGCTTTAAAAATGATTGTATGGGAATTGAGGAACCCCATACTTCAAGTCCAATCTGGGTCCTAGTCCTGGTTTAGTCAATAACTTCCTTTGTAGTATAAGACAAATCATTTTTTCTGGCCTCGATTTTCTCCTCTGTAAAATACGAAGATTGGTTTAGATAATTTCCAATGTCTCTTTTAGCTCAGACACTGTATGGCTTTCTAAGTGGTGCAGGAAGGTCCTAAAATTAAAAGAAATGAAAGACAACTTTTCAAATGCAGAACTAGATTAAGTTCCTAAAAATTCTCAATACAATTTCACCCAATCAAGTGGAAATTCCATCAGGTTCTAGTCATAATGCAAATAAAAAATAAGAATACAGAGTGGATGTTTAGGTGTTTAAGACATGTGTAATCTCAGATTCCATTCTAAAAAGCCCATGTGTAGGAAGAACAATTTGGCCCTTACCAGCATAGAAGGCTTGCCAAACAAACTTGGCTGTAGTGTACTACAGAGCATTTAAAAATATTAATCCCAAACCAGTCACTTCTGGTGTGATCAGGTTCAGCCTGAGGTGATAAAGAGGACTGACTTTAGACCAATGTAGTTGTTATCCACAGTATCATAGCATTTAGACTGAAAACAGTCTAGAAACTTTTTGTAGTTTAGTTGTATCTGACTCTTTATGACCATGTATAGGATTTCCTTAGAAAAGGTATTGGAAAGGTTTGTCCTTTTTTCTCCAATGAGTAGCAAACTCAAGTAAGGCAAACTAGTAAACCCAAGGTCAAACAGTTATGAGTGTCTGAGGCTAAATTTTTTCAGGCCCAATACCATCCCAATACCCAATACTGATCCACCTAGATGCCTCCAAAGATTTTTACAGACTCTCATTTTATAGAGGAGAAGAATTAAGAGGTTAAATAATTTGTCCAAGGTCATACACATATTAAGGAATAGGGTTGGGATTTGAACCAAGCTCTCTAGCTCTAAATCAAATGTTCTTGTTACTATACCACACTATCTTCAATGTCTGGGGCCATCGAACTACATAGTGTGGGGATCAAAATTGGGGGAAAGAGGAATGACTGGCTTGAGTACAGGATTTCCCTGTTCTTCTCTCCCCTACATTGTCCCTTAACCCTTTGAAAAAATGTAACAATGAGCACAATGTGTTTACTAAGTGGAATCTCTTTGGGCCTCATTTGCTTCCTATGTAAAATGTCTTTTATCTTTTTCATTCAATTTTTCTATGAACTTTAGAAGAATTCCAGAATATCTTTATTCAACCAGGAAAATCTAGACTGGAGTGGTTACATCATGAATAATCTGGACTTGGAATGTGTATATCAGATCAGCACTGAGTTATAGCTTGTCCTTTTAAGCCTGCCTTAACTTTATTCTTGGGTCAGACTAAAGGCTTGCATATGCTCTTCCAGCCTCCCCTACCCCCCAATTCAAGGATATAAAACCAAATATGTTCCACTTCTCTTTTGGCTCTTGGTACACACTGGTTAAACTTCCTGGCTTGGAGAAAAGAATAGGATACAAGGATCTTGTCCCTTGTCCCTCACTCTCTACTCCAGCCTGCCAATGGAGCATAGCACTGCTAATTATATTGTATTAATAGAGAAATTTTGAATATTACTAAATTCTTTCCTGAACCCAAGAAATATGAGAGAACCTGATTCATGTTCCCTAAGTCCAATAAGTAGCTCTGTATTTCCTGTATGTGAAATAAAGAATATCTAGTTCAGGCCAGTCCTCTTTCTATTGTACTATTACATATTTCTAATATTCTACAACTTTAAAAAGTAACACTAAGTAACACTCCACTTTAGGTCTTTTTTTATCTCCTTCCATCTTTTTTTCAGTGCCCCATTGCCCAAATCCCCTCAAAGAAGCCTTTACTCCTAAAAAGGCATCCCTAGAACTTTAAGGACTTGATTAATGTCTGGCTAAGTATTCAACTATCTTTGGTTCCTTTCCCACAACCAATATGAAAATGTGACCCTCTCCATGTTTCCCCTAGGAGTACACAAGTCAACCACAGCCATTCCAGGATATAGTGATCCTATGAACATGTATTCATCAAAATATTCAAGAAAAGCTTTCTGTGTGCATGATTAAAAATAATTTTTCAAATTAAGATCAAATTGAAACTGTATGTATATATTATCTATGGAAAATTTGTGTTTATTGATTTTCTAGTGCCACTAAAATGTAAATACATGTATTTAGAAGCATGTATAATTTTAAAATAAACAATCAGCACTATATAACCTATATCAGATTGCTTGTTATATTGTGGAGGGGGGAAAAGAAGGAGTGGAGAGAAAAATTTGGAACTCAAAACCTTACAAAAATGAATGTTGAAAACTATCTTTATATGTAATTGGAAAAAATAATATACTATCACATTTCTCCCTCCTCTTCCCCAATAATTACCCTTTGCTCTCCCCCTTCAAACCCACTTCTTCCTTCATACTTAGAATTATAATACAAAACCTTTATGAAAAGCCAATCACAGTGGTGAAAGGAAAGGGGGAGAGATTCTGGGAGCATAGATTTAGATTTAGAAGGGACCTTAAAGATCACCTACTTCAACTCCCTTATTTAATAGAATAGGAAACTGAGGAAGAAAAAATTAAAAGATAAAGTACACAAAGAAGTTAAAAATGGGAAATATAAATGCTGCAGATACCATAGTTATAAAAGACTGTCTTTGATGTTTATATATAACATCAGAGCTGAAAGAAATCTTAGGCCATCTAGATCAACTATTCTCCAATTCCCACTCTGTTACAACTTACTGTAGAAAAAGTCACACTGTTGATTTTTAAGTAGGAAAACTAAGATTGGAATCTGAGTTGTGTAGCATAGTATTTGGCGTTCTATGCATTTTGCACATAGTATTTATTTAAAACTCATTGTGATTTATAAAATTTGAATTTATATTATTTTCAATTTTGAAGAAAGTGTATCCAAATATTAGGAAATACCCAGATCCTTCCTTTTTATCAGGGACTTTCTCTTCTAAGATCATAGGAAACATACCTATTACATGGTTGTGTCTAATATATTAGAAATACCATTCTTTCTGTATTCTGCATGCTACATGGATGGAAATTATATGAGAAAGTTTATCTCCTGGCAAAACTTTTCCTTCTAAAATATTAAATATGAAAGTTTATATGGCAAAATTATTTATGATAGCTTTCATCAGGTAGCTAGGTGATGCAGGGGTGCAGGGGATAGAGTGCCAGGCCTGAAGTCAAGAAGATTCACCTTATTGACTTCAAATCTGACCTCAGATAACTTACTATCTATGAGACCCTAGGCAAGTCATTTAACATTTGCCTCAATTTCCTCATCTGTAAAAGGAGATGAAAAAAGAAATAGCAAACCAGTCCTGTATCTTTGCCAAGAAAAAAACAAACAAAATGAGATCACTAAGGGTTTGGCATACTGAACAATAGCAATTTGGAGTTATAGAAGAAAGCTTAATTTTCTCTTCTTTTATTTAACCCTTCATTTTGGATAGTATTCCAAATTCTAGATTAACATTCATGAATTATGTAATCAATAATGTATCAAACTCAAAATAGTTCTCTGGCCTAATTAGTTTGAGAAACAAAAATAAAGAATAACATTTAAATCAATTCATAATGATCACAGGGAGAAAGCATATATTTATCAAACAAACCCACCTAGACCCTGTCTAGTTTATATCCTTAATCAAGGATCTGGGTTTCCTGGATTGAAAAACACTGAGACCTAGAAATCAGGAGACCTAGTTTTTAGTTCCTGTTCTGCAACTAACTAGCTCCAACCAAGTTCCCTTTTGCTCTCTAAACTTATTTACTTTTCTGTAAAAGAAAGGGTTGGATGGTCACTAAGGTCCCTTCCAGCTCCAGCTCCATAAGGTCAAAGTTCTGTGATTCTATGTAATTGGCTTCACTGGATTCCAGCCAACCAATGATGGGAAAGAAGATAAACTATACCATGACGATCTCAAGCACTTCATTTTTGCTGATGGCACCATTGCCATCTATGTCGTAGAGAGAAAACGCCCACTCCAGTTTCTGGTTGGTTTTGCCAGTTGTGGTCATGTGGAGTGCAATGATATATTCCTTAAAGTCCAGGGTTCCATCACTGTTTGTGTCGAAACTGCGGAACACATGCTGGGCATATGTCTTCGGGTCTGCATCTGGAAAAAATTTGGAGTAGATGCTTTCAAACTCCTGTTTGGTTATCCTGCCACTGGGGCACTCCTTCAGGAAGGACTGGTACCAGGCACATAATTCCTCCTCTTTGTATTTGGTATTCAGCTGCAGCTCCTCCAAGATCTCTTTAGACAGGGAACCACTTTTGCTGTTTCCCATGGGTGAGTGAGGTTAGGTACCAGGCAAGTAGTAAATGCTAAGTGATTGCTAGCCTTCTTTCTCTGTACTGTGGCTGATTTGACACAAGGTCCAGGGTTTTCACACTAAGACAAAGCCTTTGGAGATTAGAGAGATTTATGCTCCTTACTAATCTGATAGTCACTTCTCTGCCCTAGGTACTAATGTGAACAGTCTTTTGTCTAAGAAATGGTATCCTCTGAGTTTTATCCCTTCTCCCACATTCTTAGGAGTTCAGAATGTCAAGGTTAATTCTTATTTTAAGAGAAGAAAAAAAGAGCTTTGCAAAAGTAGTTTCCCTTTTGGGACAATGTATAAAAAACTTACCATTTGATGCATTAGTAACATCCTTATATTATCCTGGAGGATCCATGAGGACATACGTAAACTATGTATTTCTTTCAAGACTCTCATAGTCCCCGATGTCTGGGGCCATCAAACTATATAGTGTGGGGATCAAAATTGATGGAAAGAGGAATGACTGGCTTGAGTGCAGTATTTCCTTGTTCTTCTCTCCCTTACATTGTAGTCTCTTGTCATTTCTTCCTAGCTTTACTTCTTTGTTTGTTCCTTTAACAGACTCTCTGAAAGCCTCATATACACTGACATCTCCTTATTTTTTGACCATAAACTCCTTCTATAAACTCATTATTAATGCAGCAAATAATTTTCTTATACTTGCTATTCTTCACCTGGACCAATCCGCCTCATTTTATTTTTGAGAAAATTGAGGGTCAAAAAGGTGAAGGGCCTTTACCAACATTACACTTAGAGAGGAAAAGTCAGAATCAGGTCATGGATTCTTCTGCTTTAGAGTGGGCAAAGATAATTAATTCAGGATGCTAGAATGGGTCTTTAGGCAGCATCTTCCACATGTACCCTTGCTGAGTGCTGCCCAAAATTCTATTTTAAAAGTTTTTCATCTTTGATGAAATCATGCAATGCTACAGAAGAGGTTTCACAATGAATTATAAATGTCTGATATTAGTCACTTTTTAGCCAGCAAAGGGATAAAGTCAGAGATGAGGCAAGAAAGGATGCAGCACAAGAATTCTGCTATGAGAAGTATTTTTGATATTAGAAGAGAATAAAATTGAGCAAAGTGGAGCTTAGGCTTCCCCAAGGATTACAATTTTGTCTAGACCTTTTTTTGATAGTGTGTTATTCAGGGTAGAAGTAAAGTGACTACTTATGGCTGACTCCATTGCTGATTCCCTCCAAAGTTCCATTCCTGACCTGGGCCAGTTCTTCCTTTTTCTTACAGGCAATGTGATGGCTACTTCCACTTGTAGGGGCCTACCATATCATAATAGCCTTAGTGATGAGACTCTATCAATTGGCTTGAGCCATGTTCCAGCTCAGAGCTCCTAAGATTAAATGATCCATTAGTTTTAACCTCCTTAGTTGCAGGTATTTATTTTTGGTATGTACTACTATGCCCAGTAACACTCTTGTTGATCAATCTTATCAGTCAATAAAGCAATCAACAAAGCATTTATCAAACATCTATTATGTGCCAGACATTGTTTTATGTGCTAAGGTTACAAAGACAAAAAAAAAAAAATTAAACAGCAGCTACCCATGAAGGATTATATGGAAAGAGACAATATGTGCAATATGTGCATGTAGATTTACCCGGTGGAGATGTGAAAATCTGACTTTATGTAGAATTTAATTTAAAATTTAATATTCCTATTTCAAATGACCAGGCTTTCTTGGCCTTTTTGAGGACTGATTTTTCTTTTGACTGCAGGAAGAGTTTAACCTCACAAACTAAGAGCCACCATAAAGTCACTTTCGAGGTTGCAGAGCTAGTGCCTATTGTGTTAAGTTCTGTCAGAGTAATGATGACTTACTATTTTATAGTACTAGTAATTTCATGTCTCAGGCCCCCTAAAATGAAAAAAAAATGTTAAAGTGACTCTCCCCTAAGTGTTCTTTTTTTTCTTGTCTTTCTATAGATTGTATAAAACTGCCCTTCTTGGTGAGTAATATCATTTGCACTGCTTGTTTGGTAAGTGTGTGTGTGTGTGTGTGTGTGTGTGTGTGTGTGTGTGTGTGTGTGTGTGATATGACAGTAGGAAATGGGGGGGTAAGAGGTGAGGGATGAAGGAAGTGTTCTTTCACTGCTGTAAGACTTTTTATATTAAAGGCTTAATTAACAGACATTGATTATCAGATGGTATTGGATTTGGGTGTTTAGGAAAAGTTGTAACATTGAAATGAATGGTAATTACTTTTTCTTAAAAGATTCTTCCCTAGTAAGGGTTTTTAATAGTTAGTTAACTTCCTAAAGGAAAAGAGGGGCTGTATAAAAAACAAAACAAAACATATATATACACACATACACACAAATATAGTTATATAATAAAAACACACTTACACACAATATGAGGGGTTTTTTTGGTGGGTGGTGAGAGCACTAGTATCTGGAGAAATGAGGAAAAGCCTCATACAATAAGGGGAGTTTGAGTTAAACTTTGAAGGAAACCAGGAATTCTAAAAAAAATCAGAATTCTGGAGGAAGTCCATTAAAGATAGGGGAGACAGCTTGGACAAAGGCAGAGACTGGAGAGATTGAGTGTCCTCTATGAGGAATAGCAAGGAGGTCAGTTAGGCTGAATCCAAGAGTGTGTGAGGTAGACTAATGTGTAAGGATGGAGTTAGTTGTGAAAGTCTTTAAATGCCATACAGAGAAATTTGAATTAAACCCTAGGAATAATAGGGAACCAGGAGAGTATCAAGCAGGGGAATGACATAGAGGGTTGGAATTCTGCTTTAGAAAATCATTTTGACAGATATGTGGAGAATAGATTGTAGAGGAAACTTGAAATATTTTAATTTTGTAAAACTAGGGAGCACAAAGTATAACATTGCTTCCATTTTCTGCTAAGGATAAAACTAACAAGCATAGAACTTCTGTAACAATATAATATCTACATATCAGGGACTGAAGGGGCAAGGAGATGGCTTCTTCCTTTGGTGAGCACATGTGACTCACACGGTTAATGGGCTATTTGGAATTTTGCCTTATGTGCTAAAATGGGGGAAAACAATCATTATCTTACCAAAATCCTGTGGACCTAAGTCCAATAGCTAATTGTCCCCAGGTTTGTATAACCACAGCCTAAAGCCACTATTTGTTTTTAATTCCATTAAAGGCTCAGCCCCTCAGCAGCACTGTCAGAAGTTGATTCACTGAGCTGGGTAGGGAGTGCTGTACAGAGAGACAGGATAGGTGGTCCCAAGACTTTAGCTAGTAACTTTACAGGGAACACATGACTTTATATGACTGAACCTTAGGGTCCAAGAAATATTTTGTGATTCTGTAAGTCATAGAAATGGAGAATGGGACACAAGGCAGACAATTCATGACTATCACCTTTAAATCCATATTCATTTAGATCCCAATAGAGATAACCAATTATCTTGTGGATAACTGTTTAGGGATAGCAAAGATCCTTAAACCACTGGCTCTTCATCCAGTCTGACCTTTTCAGGCAACATTCTAGCAGACATCTCCCTCTATAGGAGCTGTATCATCTTTTCAGCAGTCACAGTTATTGAAGAGCCAAAAATGAATTTTTTTTTTACTCTAAAATCAAATAAATATAAATAACACAAATAAACCAAATAAATATGGTTTCATCAAAGCTGATGGTACTAAAGAAATTACATTGCTACTTGATTTGTGGCTGTATCCTTAGGAGTCCTTGACCTTTTTACCTGTCTTGAACTTGAACCTTCTTATATATTGTGTCCCCTTATTTTCACAGATCTTTGCTTATAGTAGCCATTCAATGATTTTTGTTTTTGATTTATTGATTTTCCTACTGGAATAAAACTCCTTCTGGTGACAAATATGGCCACAGAAATGGACTGATGAGACTTCAGAGATCATCCAGTCTAATCCTTAACTAAATAACAATTCTACCTCTACTTGAAAATTTCTAGTTGTCACAGGGTCTACCCAAGGGAAGAAGTGAATAATTTTTTTAATAGGATAATAGGATTTAAAGCAATACTTGGATCAACCATCTCATTTTAAGAACTCCAGAATGCCACAGATGCAAAAGTAGCAAAGGAACTCAAAGTGGCATTTCAACAAGTGTAATGTTCTTTTCAGCAAGAACATGGTTCTCCTGAAACACTCAACTACTTTGCCCTTTCTCTGATCAAGTGTTCAAAGAGGAAGTGACTGGGAAGATAGAAGACTCCCATGGTATAGTTTAAAGATTTCCATTTAAAACTTCATTCTGCTTTCATTCTGCTTTTTATTGGTTTATGATCTTGAACAAATAGGGAAATTATGTATGATGTAGTGGAAAGAAGAATGAATTTGTAGTCAGAGAATGAAGGTTCAAATTCTGGCTCTGCCATTTACAGAATTTTCCAATTTTAGAGTTGGAAGGGATCTCAATACCCACCTAATCTAAAACACATGAGCTACTTACTTTCATGACCTTGAGCATTTTATTTAAAACTATCTGGGCCTCAGTTTCTTCCTCAAAATAAGGAGGTTGAATTAGGTAATTTCTAAAGTTCCTTCTAATTCCTGTACTCTATCTCAGACTGTGAGAGTTCTCTAACTTTTTTGAGATTTTTCTCTCTTTTTATCCTGTAGCCCCAGGATAGGTCTAATAATTTGTATTTTTCTCTAATCTTGAAACTATTATCCCAAAAAGATTAAGGGAAGTTGTAGTAAAGGTCTAGGTGACCAGCTCTTTCTTTCTTTTGGGAGAACATTAATTTTTAGATTTTGTCACTTCCACCCTTATCCCAGCACTTTTCTTCTCCAACTGGTGGCAGCAAATCAGAAGATTTATACCAAAATTCAGTTAAAGATTGGTAAAGAATTCTGGGCTAAAATGAAGGGCTATCAAATAGTGCTTACCCTTTGGTCCAGCAATGTGTCTACTAGGTCTGTATCCCAAAGACATCATAAAAAAAGGGAAAAGGACCTATATGTGTAAAAATGTTTGTGGCCACCCTTTTTGTTGTGGCTAGAAATTGGAAACAATGCATGTCCATCAGTTGGAGAATGGCTGAATAAGTTATGGTATATGAATGAATGTATCTGAATATTATTGATGTATAAGAGAGGATCAGCAGGATGATTTCAGAAAGTCCTGGACAGACATGAAATGCTGCTAAGTGAAATGAGCAGAACCAAAAGAACTTGTATACAGCAACAAGAAGTTTATGTGATGATCAACTCTGATAGACTTAGCTCTTTTTCAAAGAAGTGATTCAGGCCAATTCCAATAGACTTGTGATGAAGAGAGCCATCTGCATCCAGAGAGAAGACTGTAGGCACTAAATGTAGATCACAAACTAATATTTTCACCTTTGTTGTTATTTGCTTGCTTTTTTTTTCCTTTTTTGAATCTGATTTTTCTTGTGCAGCATGATAAATATGGAAATATATTTAGAAGAACTGCACATGTTTAACCTATATTGGATTACTTCCTGTCTAGGGGAGGGGGGCTGAGGGGAACATTTTTGTAATGTGGATGTTGAAAACTTCATGCATTTTGAATTTATAATTTTTAAAAAAAATTAATTCTGGGCTAAAGTTTAGAATGAAGAATGAAGTCAAAACATAGGAAGAAGAAACCAAGGTCAAAGTTGAAGCAGAAGGAAAGACATAGAGGGTTTGGAAAGGAGAGTGAGCAACTATTTGATCTTTCAGCTTACCCCAGGAAACAAGCAAAGAACCAGAGTGAAGGTTTCTAGGGTTAAAATCTCTCACAATATAGCCCAGTCAGAATTTGTTGGGCCCTAATCTTCTGCTGTGATTGATATATGCTCAGAGAGAACTTAGTTGTACTAGGAATACATGTACAGACAGCTGTGTTGATACTGCTGGGAGTTATGACCTAGAAGTTTATTTGAAAACCTGCATAAACATCTTCTGTCCAAGGTAAAGTTTACATTCCTTAGGCAAACAAGTTGTAGAAAATGATGTATTATAAACGTGTTTGTTAAGTCTGTGTTTAGGCCATAAACTCTCCTCAAAACCCCAAAGATTATTTCAACTTCTGAGATTTCTCTGCCCAGGAAATAACTACTTGATTCTCTTTCTTCTGGTCTCTTTTGTGGTTAAAAATCCAAATCTCCCTAGTGTGGTTTAGTTGCAGCCCACATTTACCTCCAGCCCTGATTATTAGTCAGATACACTCTTTCTTTCTCCCTTTCTACCTAGGACTGCATGTAGATCAGGAGATACAGCATGGCTGAACCTCCCTCTCTCACATAGGGCATGGTTGACCTTCCCTCACTACTTACAAGGAAAGGAACCAATTAATAAGGCAAAGGACATAAAAAAAATCTGGAGAGTGACAGAAAAGATCTGTGGAAGAGTATCTGTCTGACAGAGTTCCTTACACATTATTACTATATTTTAAAAAACTGGGCCTGTAGTTTCAGTGATATTGAAAGTTCCCCATGAAGAACTCCCTCTACCAATGAAGGCATGCAACTACTCTGAAATTCAGAAGCTGAGTAAATTGCCTTGAGGCGCTGAGGTGTTAAGTCACTTATACAGGACCACTCCAGTAATTTGTGTGGTGCCAGATTTCAAATCCAAGACATCTTGACCCTTACACCTGCTCCTATTCATTGCACCATGTTGCTATAGTAGGTACATAATAAAATGAATGAATCGAAGGAATAAGAGTAAGAGCAGGATAGAAGATATATAGGCCAGGATATTTAAAGGAGAGTTAAGGAAGGGAGCTGGTAGAAAAGAGTGACCCACGTGGGAGATGAGAGAGAAATGAAGGCCATATGGAGGGGAAGGAGACTATCAGATTGGATGACCTCTTGTATTGGTGGAACTAGGCAGTAAGTTGGGCTGCCCTTCAGATCTGTCATTGAGATGTGAGGGAGGTGAAATGACTGCCAAGTTGGGGAAACAGGAGAAATAAAGGCTTCTAGAAAGAACAACTCCACAACTGGAATATGTGTCTCTGTACAGTTTATTTTACATGAAATGACTAAACATCTGAAGTGTATACACCAACTTGCAGAAAAATATAAAGAAATAGAGTTTAAGTTCATGAAAATGATTTATAATAATACAGAACAATTATATATAACAAATTCAGAATTAAAACCCTTTAAACATTTAATTCTTCAGCCTTAATACACATTAATGCCAATATGGGAAGTAAAAACAGGTTACAGGTTCCAAAGAGATCAGAATTGCAACAGTGTTACTTATAAATTATATTACATTAATTATATTTACCAATCTATGAAGCCAAAGAGGACTGAAAGATATAGAATGTGAAGTAAACACATTCATACCAGAATGAGTAATGTTGGCAGGAGACACAGCTTTTTAACTTTAAAAACGTATAAAGTATTTAGCAAAAGTTACAGAAAACGGACCAAACAAGCAAGTTTATTTTGTTAGAAAATTCCATTTTGATATTGGAAGGCAATACGTTGATGTCTCCAGAATGACTACCCCCCCCCTTCCATCATTAATCTTCAGGGGGAGAAAGGTATAGAATCAGTTGAAAAAAAAAGAGAGTTGTACTCTGGGGAAACTGCTTCCTGCCAACAGCTATAAATGCTCTGTTTACTGACTTCTCTTCCCCTATTTCAGTTCCTTGCCCCCCACCAATGTCAGCAGCTGAATTTCGTCTCAGGATATCAAACACTGGGAGTGATGGTGGTAATGATGAATTGGAAGGAAAGAAGACTACATAAAGTTCTAAGGAAGACCCCAGAGACCTTCCAATCTGAACTTATTTTCCAGACAAAACCACTAGCATTAGATGAAGAATTCTTGGCATCAGTAGATAACAGATATTGGGATGGTATGTATTGTAAAACAAAATTAAATTATGTAAGGGTGCAATACGTCCAGACAAGGGCCCAGATGGTTCTCTTCAAATGCTCCAGTGTGCTGGCATAGGTGAAATTACTTGCTCCAAGATAAAATAGCAAATTATCAGCAGAGATGGACCAAAACCCAAGATCCCCAGATCCCCAGGTAGGCCACCTTCCATGAAAGCATACTTAGGCATCTCACTCCTCAATCATCAACCAATTTAGAAGCATATATCTCTGAATTCCTCATTTTACAATCTTGGTAATAAGAAGGATCCCTTGAACTGAAAGTGTTCAAGGAACAACTCAATACCTTTTATTACATGACAACTAAGCAAGAGGGAGAGATTAGTCTATCGTGACCAACCCCCAATAAATAGCTCCCTAGAGAAGCTCCAGAAAAGATAGGCTGTTCCAAGTCCCAAATCCTTAATAAGGGTGCTTTGATTCCATTTTCTGAATTATTTGCCCTTATATTCATGCTGTGATTTGAATGAGGTGGTTCACACTATACATGTTAGATAGAGGGAGGATGTACTGAACCTGGCAGAAATTAAGATAGACCTTGTAGAAAAGGTCCTAAATTTCTAACTTGGAACTCACTTGACTCCCTTATCCTGTGTTCTGTTCTCCTTGATTCTGAATATACCAATGTATTTCAGGGAGATATTTCAGGGTTTGAATGAAAGATCACTTTTCAATAGGTCTGAAAGTACAATATTATTTGGAAAGAAGGGGGTTATGTCCATTATTTTGAGAAAGATACAGGCAAGGATGGTTGCTGAGAAATCTTGAAGCATAAAGAATTTTCTACATGAATTATAGGTGTAGTGGTGAGTGACAGTGAAAATGGTTGTGAGGTGCCTAGGTTTCTCTATCTTTTTGGAGATTTAAGTCTGGAGGCCAAAACTTTTCCTGCACATGCCAAAGAATGTATATAGGAGACACAGATAGTAAAAACCGAGGATAGGGCCAGAGGGTGAGTCCTATTGAGGGAATCTACTCTATTTCTGATAACATTATGGGTACATTATTCTGTTCAAATCCTAAGAAGACTATTATTTCTGAACTTTTCAAATTTCAAAGATGAAATGGGTTTTCTTTCCTAAGAGTTAGCTAGAAACTTTGGGAAGACTGTGTCAAGTCAAAGATAGGGTGAAATATCCCAGATATAGTTTGGCTATGAGTAAAGGACTGTCACAAAACTAGAAATGATTCAATAAAGAGATAGTCTGGTTAGGTTCAACTCTGAGGAGATCACATCACAGAGATGAAGTAACTTACTTAGTCAACTGTTTCAAAGAAATGATTGGACTGGAACTCAGATCTTCTGATTTTAGTCTAGTGCTATCTTTTGATGTTCACTAAATGTCCTTCAGTGATAATTATGTAATAGGAACATAGAGACCCAACTACATAGGCATTATGGTATCAAGAGAAAGATATATAATACTGTGAAACACATGAAAAAAAAAAACTGGTTTTGGATAAACCAGTGTTACAGGAATTTTTTATTTCCTTTTTACTATTTGGGACTCAAGGCCATTCTTCCTGCAAATTTTGGTTAACTAAATAGAAATCTATTCTAATATTAACCTCACCTGATTGAAATCTTTCTTATCACATGTGATAACTTATCCATAACTCTTAGCATTTCTTAAATAAGAAGTCAGAAGCAGAAGTGCAACTGTCCCTTACTCTTTGGTGACTCATAAATTCTCTACTTTTTTAGTTAGCCTATTTGTGAATTCTCTAAATGTAGTTTATTCTGTAACCTGATTTAATTTATCTATTGTTTGATGAAGCTTGTTTCTTATGAGGATGTATGAGATTGTGATTCTACTTTAATCTGTTCAATTTTTATGACATTAAAAGAATTATGGGTTTATGGATCTGTCTTTTCTTTAACTTTTATGACTTAAGAAGATTTTAATATGTAAAATAATTATTTCTCTGTTACTCTGAAATAAATTTTTGCCAATTCTATAAGAAGCTTTGTCAGAATCTTCATGACTGTTCATGTTTTTTCTGAGACCTGAACCTATGGTCAAGCGTAGTAATAAAACTTAGGTTTTTACTTCCACAATTTCTACATTTTGATAAATAGATATTTGGCAGCAATTACTCACTACATGAACTCAAAGAGGAGATATTTCTCCCATATCTGAATTTGGAAGTCCAAAAATAAAATGTAGCTCATAGGCACCACTGCATTTGAAGAGGAAGTATATTTATAATTAGAATGGATAGGTTAGAAATATCTGTGAAAATGAGATGAATACAGAGGACTGGAAGCCAATTTCCAATGCAAATTATCTCTTTAAAATTAGGTAGGGTATTTTCCTTCCTGAAAGCAGAAGGATGGGAAATGATGATAGAGCAAGTTGACATAAGATAGTTCTTAAAGAACTTTAATGTTCAAATTAATTAAACTAGTGTCCTATTTACATTATTAAAGTGAGGGCTACCCACTTGTTAGAAATAAAATAGTCTAAGATTTATTAAGGCTCATAGAGGCCAGGAGAAAATGCAAATATTTGAATTTCACAGTTTGGACTTCCAAGTTCCAATGAACTCAGGCTCAGCCAATACTTTCACTTGCTTCATTTTTTTCATTTGATCTTCATTTAAAAAAGCAATTAGTTTTCAAAATATAAATGTGAACAAAATAATTTCTTGAATTTACTAATTGTTCATGTAGTCCTAACAAATAAATACCTGAGACAAGGGCCCAATAGATAAAATAGATAAAATTAAGAGGATAAAGCATTAGTCAGTCAATTAATAAAGTTTTGTCTTCACTTTTCTCTCCCTACCTCAATCTATTTAATTATACTATCAATTTATATTGGGGATGTTGAAATCCTAATTATCAGTAATTGAGCTTTTTATCATTGATAAATGGAGGGCTAGTTTGCTTCTAAAGGGGAAAAAAATCAAGTGGAGGGTTATCATGGCAACAGGACAATTCATGTTGAATGCCAGTGGCTTTTTTGGAGGACTGTTTTAAAAAAACCATGAAATATATCAATGTTCAGCATATTCCATACATAACTTTTGGAATATTGTTCTTTATGGTCTGAAGAAAGATTTGGATACATAACAGTACTCAACAAATACTTGACTTATTTAGTAAGCAAGAATTCATGAGCCGCCTTCTAATGGAGCTTGATGTTATTCATGTTCCTGAACGCTCAAGCACTTTCATCTGGTTTTAATAACCCAAGTTTCTTCTACTTACTCAGCTTCAAAATATTTCAATATTACTTTGATAGGCACTGTCACCAATAGTATGGATAGCAACCCATTCATGCCAGTCATTCTGTGACTCAATCAAATTTAAAAAAATGTTTTTTCAACATTTAAACAAGATGTCTACTTTCAAGAAATCTACTCTGTCCACCCTGATTGAAGACATGCTTCTATGATGGTAATTAACAGCTTTTGAAGTAGACATTAAAACTTCAATGATGAGGTAAGGTAAATGAAGCTGTAATTTTTGGGAAATGGCTGATCTATTACCCAGAACAGCCATTACTATTACTATTACTATTATGCAGAAGAATGATTGAGCTTAATTGCAAATATGTGAACCCACATTATTCTAATATCACAAGTTCTTGTGACGTTTTTAGGAAGCAGAACAGATAATACTTTGTCATGAGAACACAAATGACCAGTCTGTATCCTGCCAGTAGAAAGTAGGAAGCATGAAAAGGTATACTGATCTCACACTGAGAGAAAGAATTTAGGTCCCCTAGAGGCTAGAATGAAGGAAGCCAAAAACTCCCTGAAATAACCATATTAATAATATACTACTACTACCCAACCTTTGTTTAGCACTTGAAAAAATGTAAACATATTTATGGAGCCAAAGGTGATTCTTCATCCACTCAGTCCCCTTCAACCCTGCTCTTTCAGTCTACCCACATCTTATTTTGTAAAAGAAAAAAAAAACCAAGGAATTACAATTATATGGCCAATAATTAAATATCACTGAGGAACCTCAATCTAATCACCCATTCTCCATCCTTTTGGTAGTGACTGTTCGTATTGCCTGTTTTCCAAAATTGACTTTCTGCCTAGGATCTTAATCAGAATTAAAAAGAGGTAAACACCTTCTTATTAGTTTAGTAGCTTAACCATCTTCCAAAAGAAACAGTGGGAAGAGGGAGATATTCTGTGCTCATGTGAGCCATATAGAAGAATTCGCAGGACACAACTAATGAAATACTATGGGCAGTCTGAAAGAAACAACGAGCACCATCTTACATTCCTGCCCCTGTCTGGAGTGGGTAGATATAATTTATGTGTTACTTACACAGATGCAAATTAAAAGTCACAGCAGGGGAGAGAAAATACCTTTAGATTGCCCTAGATTTACTACTAAGTCTGATTCCCATTAATGTAATTCAGAAGAGCATCAATGTAGAATGGAAAATTTGCACTTAATACAATCTCCCAGAATCCCAGTTTCTTTATTTGAAAAATAATGGGATTGGATTAGATATCTTCTGAGGTTCTTTCAAACTCTAGATTTTTGGTCTTACAGAAGGGTAGATTAGTTGTTATCTAAGTTCCTTACAAGTCAAAGAATCTATGAAATTCAATGTTTAAGCATTAAGATGCTTCCTCTCTCCCTTAGATTATCATACTCTCTCACACACATGATTTAAAGGAGCTTTAATGGACCAATTTTCAGGGCTGCTGCTGTGGGAGAGATGTGTTATATAAAAATGAGGGAGAAGGTATCTAAAGTCCTGAAGGTAGCAATAGTAAAAACATTTCAATCAATCATCAGTCTTTTGATTTTGGTTTTGTTGGGAACTAGTTCTCAGGACTGAAGGTCAGAAATGAATAACAGATGAAAAGAGAACAAATAATCTTTGTATAGTGCCAATTAAGGTGGAAGGGATGAGATGAAGCAGTCATAGACAAGGGGAAAGTCAGAGTTAGAATCAAGTGCCATGTCCTCTATTAAAGAAATCAACAGGGTTTGGAGCAGATTCCACAGGTAAGAGACAATGACAGAAAACTTCTAAGGATATTGTTATCAAAGATCTGGATTGGAAAATTGTAACGAGTACTTAGTAAGATGGCACAGGATTGAATAGGAGAAAGAGCTAAATATAGGAATCATACTATCACTTCTTAAATCAACATCCATGCCTCAAAAAACCCAATCACTGTGATATAAACAGAGAGGACAGTTACTAGATGAGAACAGTAAACATGAATGATGGAGTGAGGAGGAAGGATGCAGATAATTCATAACTTCTCCTGAGTTCTGCTCCCAAACTACTGGAATGAGCAGAATGAGCACATGGTGAGATTAGGCAATTTAAAACTCAAAAAAAAAAAAAAAAAAAAACCCAAGCAAATAAAAGAAACCTTGGCTTCGATTGTTGACTTGATATTTCCCAAAACAGTACAGCATGAGGATATAGGTCCAAGAATTGAGAAGTATCGTCCATGCAGAAAGAAAATAAAAACGAAAACATTTGTGGCAAGAGAAGGGAAAGAGGAACACTCAAAATTGGGGGCTAGTTTGCCTAATGAGGTAGTTCCACCATTATCACTGTATGTTTTTAAAGAAGGGCAGAGTCTGTTTTTGTAATAAGAGAAGCAAGTGCTCCTTTCCAGGATTTCCTCTTAGGCCTCAGGAGATAATTCTATGATGAAATGTTACAGAAGATGTCGATGGGGAAGGCTCCCAGAACCAGACAGATCTTGGATAGACATAGAAGGGATGTTCTAATTATGAGGTTATCTCCCTCCAACCCCAACCCACATTTGAGTGTTCATTTTGGAGAAAGGAGTTAATAGCCTCCCTTTGCCATTAAACTCTATGGAGGGGGAGCCCTTAGGTTTACTGAGGTCTAGGCCCTGGTAACACCTCAAAAATCACTAGCATATTATACAGTTAGGTCTTTAAGTATGTCACATGAGTATAAACAGAGTACTGCCATGATCCAGAAAGTGAAGTCTCTCAAAATGGCATGGAATGGGATGTTGGGGGCTTTAGTGAAGATGGTGATAAAGACAAGGGTGTATATTTGTCTTCTGAGTGGGGTGGGGAATGGAGACATTCCAACTACCTCACCAAACAGGACAATGGGTGGGATGGCAGCACAGATTCTTCCCAGCATGACAATGGGCCCCAAAGAGAGGGTCTCTTCTATTGTTAGGATCCCCAAATCCCAACAATAAACCCATTCAAGGAATGACTCAAGCAGTCTAGATTTCCATATCTACAGGTCGGATATCTCCGGTTTTATGTTCTTTTACCCACAGCTCCCTGTCTTTAGCAGGATCCACCTTCCTCAGCAGTTGATCCACAGGTTCTACTGTCTGAAGGAGACAAAGAGGAAAGGACAATCAGGGGTCATACATAAGTAGAAAAGGCTAGAGATCTCTTCTATATTGGGAAATTAGTAAAAAAAAAGAAAAAGCACTAGACCTGGAGTTAGGAGATAGAAATTCAAATCTCAGCGCTAATGCATATTAACTGTGTAACTGAACAAACCAGTTCCCTTCTCTGAATCTGTTTCCTTATTTATACAATAGGAATTATACCTACATCTGCTGTTCAGTTGTTTGAAGTTTTCTTGGCAAAGATACAGGGAGTAGTTTGCCATTTCCTTTTCTAGTTCATTTTATAGATGAAAAAACTGAGACAAACAGAATTAAGTGAGTCACCTAGTGTCAAAAAGCTTGCAAAAGTCTGGGGTCAGGTTTGAATTTAGGAAGATGAGTCTTCCTGATTCCAGGTCTGGTATTCTATCTACTATGCTACCCTTCAATACCTTCACAACCTAACTGATAGAGTTGGGGAGAAATGTTTTATGAAACTTAAGGTACTATGGATATGCAAGTTATTATTATTATTATTATTCACTGAAACAACTGTACCCCACAATTGTTGCTCCCTAATAAAATATTCTGAAATCTCAAGGGAAAGACTTTTTTAATGAATGGAAAGAAAACTGGAAAAATAGTCAGAAGGACTAATTGCGCCAGTACTGACTATTTAAGTAATCTTCAGTAAATCATTAATTCTTCTCTGGTTGCAGTTTCCTCCTTGAAATGAGAGCATTGAACTGAGAATCCTTTCAGTTTTAACTTTTTGTGATTCTATGAATATATAACTGTCAAGCTTTTAGAAAATATTAATAAGATGAGATTGTATTTAGCAATAGGTCATGTTACATTCTTCAGAATTCTGTACTTCATGACCTCCTACAAAGCTTTTGGTATTGCAGGCTGTAGTTAGACCCACCAGTGTTAAATGATTCCTTCACCCTTAAATGTCTATGGATGAAAATAGCTGTTAATTTCTTTCTAGTTGCTGAGCCAAAAGCTAACAGCTTCTGTCTGTCAGCTGTAGCTATCCAGCTATTAGCTCATTGATGCTCTAATCTATCTATGACCAAAGTCCACCAAGGTCTCTTGGCATCCAAAATTTTTTCCAGTCTTCCAATCCCATTGAGGGTCAGATAAACATTAAATAAATGTTTGGGGACTTGATTGTCTCTTGTGGCTATTTGTTTTGTCTTTGCAGCCTTGTTATGAGATAAAAAAATTTTCTCCTGACCAGTCTCATTAGGTTTGTTTTCTCATCTCTAAAATGAAGATAATAATATTTACATTAAATTCCTCCCTGGTTTGTGAGGAAAATGATTTCTATATTGTAAATCATTATAGAAGTGGATATGATTTCCAAGTTCCCCAGTATATGGGCGGAGAATGGTTTATGGAAAACTGAGATGATACTGCTTTCATTGGATTATGGATTTGATGTTGGAAGGGACTTTTGAGACTATCTAGTCCAACCTCTTAATTTTCTATAGTAGGGGAAACTGAGACCCAGAGAATTAAGTGACTTGCCTAGGTTACACAGGCAGTAAGAAGCAAAGCTGGGATTCAAAGCAGATTCCAAAGTCTGTATTCTTTCCATTGTACCATGCCATTTTCTACCTATTTCTCACACTAAAAACAGATTTATTTGCTGATTACTAACTTGGTCTATCTTTGGGTCCTTGGTGCATTGAACCTGCTCCCAATCCCTTGTTGATACATTTTCCTATTTGCTAGGTGAAAGAAATCTAAATTTAGGAACTCACACTTTGGTTGAACATGTCAGTCTCATGCCGCAGCTGTGTATATTGGCACAGATGTTGCCGAATCATCTCTACCCGTTCTACCTCCAGTCTCTCTAGTTCCTGCAGGGAAGAGAAATTCTCTGATGTCTTTAATCATTTTTATCTGTATTTGAAGATAATTATCTTTACTGAATGCGAGTCTCAATATCAGCTCCTGGACACTAAGTATTAAAGCTTATTTATCAAATTCTTGAATCTAATCAGATTCTACTAAACCCTTGAATTCAAGAATTTTTGACAGATTCTGAACTTGGGCCCATTTTAATGCCACATAGCTGAGAAGGAAATAAAGTTCCTGGTCTCCTAATCTGCTCTCTAATTAGCTCTACTCTTCTTTCTTCAGTCTTAATGTTGAAGAGACTTCACAATTCTGTATCTTTCGTATCATCTGAGTTTTCTACCTGAAAAACCAAGTTATTGATTGCCATCAGGCAAAGTCATAACAGTACTGATAACAAATTTGTGTTATCTCATTGCTGCCTGGCAAAACTTGCCTTTCTTGATTGACTGTCTAAAGCTTACCCCATCCATCAGTCATTCATATTGATTCTCTTTCTTTCCAATCTTTCAGTAGCTATTACCTTTTTCTCCTCCTGCTTACCCTTTCTAACCATCTACCCTTAAAATAAACCATCTACTTGATCATCACTTCAAATTGTTTATATAACAATTTTATTTCTTATATATATATGTATATATACGTATATATATATATATACATATATATATATGTATATATATATATATATAAAACCTCTTTCCTTTCACTGCCAAACTCATAGAAAATAATCCTCTACATTTGTTGTTTCTATATATTCAATTCCTCCTTAATCTTTTGCAATCTGGTTTTGACAGATTATTATTCTATTATTCTACTAAAATTTCTGTCTCCAAAATGATCTATCGCTGGTCTCTTAACTCATCAATAAATTGGCATTTTCTTAGTCTTCATTCTTTTTTTAGCTTTTGATACAGCTAACCATCCATCTTACTGGACATTTTCCACTTCTTTGGCTTCCATGATACTGCTCTTCTTCTATTCCTTCACAGATTCCTCGGTGTGGGTGCTTTCTCTTTGACTTTGTTTTTCAGTCCCTCTGTCTTTCTATCCTTCCTGGGAGATTTAATAGACTACTATAATCGATTCTTGTATCTATTCCCTCTCTTTTCAATTATATATCACCATCTTAGTTTAAGCCCTCCCCAGCTGTCATCCTACTGTTATTCTCTATCTACTAAAATAAGCTAATTGGTTTCTCTGCTTCCATTTTCTTTCCTCTCCAATCCACCTTCCACACTGTTATGAAAGAAGTCTTCTAAAAGCTCATGCTAAAAAAAAATCTTCATGACTCCCCATTGTAAACCTGGCATTTCAGAGCCTGCACACAATCTGGCTTTCATAATATCCCTTTTCTACGCTCTAGCCAAACGTTCCTACTGGTTCTTCCCTTAACTTTATCTCCTTCTCCAAGTATTTATAAAATTCTGTACTTGGAAAATATTCTTCTTTATCTTCTGGAATCCTTTTTAGACATAGAAGTATAAGATTTGGAGCTGGGAGGTATCTCAAAGGTCACCTCTACAATCCCCTCAATTTTTTAGATGAGGAAAGTAGACCAAGGTTATAAAGTGCCCAAGGTAGTAAATGGAAGAGAACCCAAATAAGAGGAAGATTTGAATCCAAATCCTATGACTTTACAATCTTCAGGGCTGTCAGATGCCACATCCTTCATGAAGTCCTTTCTGTTCCCTCAGTAATTTATGTTTTCTCCCTTTTCAGTTTCCCTCACATAATTCTTAATTTGTACACATGACATTTATTCCCAGGAAAATGTAAACAGGGCAAGCTCTGCCCTGTTTTTCTCTGCCTATCATGATTCTTTACATATAGGATATAGTTAAATATGTTTGTTTGTTAGTTTGTTTTTTCCAAAATGAACTCAATTGAGGCAGAACTCAAAAGTTACAGTTTATATTATAGAATACTTGAATTGTGGGAGATCCCTAGGGAGACTGATTTTTGGGTAGCTTCTTGTTTTGGGAACATAAGGAAATTGTATGATCAGAATTCAGTCTGTTCACAGTGCACAACTAGGCCATTACCAAAGTGATTAACTGGAAGGGTGAAGATGGGGGGTAAGGGGAGACTAATTAGGAGATTAACTGGGGGTAAATTAGGCCATTATCCCAGATGGAGGCCTCTAATCTCCTCTGGCCAGCTGACACTTTGAGAGGATAGGACAGCTAGGTTAATAATGGGCAATTTTTTACAAGATGTGATGATGTGAGCTCAGCTGCACACAACTTGTCATTTCAAAATGATAGGACATTAAATTCATTGCACCATGCCCACATTTGGAAAGTAGATACTCTAGTGCTGTGCTCTTGCCAGAAAGAAATCAGAGAAGCATGAGGATGGGCAGACCTGCTTTCAATAATCTGAGTCCTTTTGAGCAGTGAGGGAGTATTATGTGTCATTTTGTACACGTGTTAATGTTGGAAAGTTTTTGAGGGAACAACCGGTCCTAAATTTGCTTCCTTGTTTCTAAAACAATCCCTTCTATCATTGGGCTTGAGGTCTAATATATCCATCTTTTTGTCTTCTAAGGTACATACACACACACACACACACACACACACACACACACACACAAACACACATACACACATTCTTCCCACTTGGGTCTAGGGGCAGTAGGCAGTTACTTTACTCTTTCCCAATAAAACAAGTTCTGCATTACGCTAAGACCTAGAACTGCCAAGAGAGGCAGCCTGGAAAGTTACCCTTACTGCTCTAAGCACAGATGGGAGGTGTTGTAGAGTTTCGTCAGTCACTAGTTGAAAAGAGAAAGTGGGTAAAGAATCCTTATAAAAACAAAATTATATATAGGTTTTAAGCACATGTGTAATCATACTATCTGGTGATTTTATTTAACTATTTTGGGGGAATCTAGTTAACTAGTTGGGAAAGTTGTTTGAGTGTTTGGGGAGAATCACTTGAGAAAATCTCTCAAAAATAAAAAATAAGGATCTAGTAGAAAAAACACTGGGTTTAAAGTCAGAAGATCTGAGTTCAAATGATGGCTGTTTCTCACTACTGTGTGACTTTGGGCAAGTTACTGAGTCTCAATTTCTTATTTGAAAAAAAGGACAGAGTTGATTAGTTGATTATTAAAGAACTCTTTCAGCATTAAATCTTAAGCTTATTTGGTAGGGAAAGATTGATAGACTTAAAAAAATTTATCTTAGACTGATGGCTAGATCTGATGATTCTGTGGGAAAACTATCTTACATGTAGTTCTGTAGCTTAGAATCTATTATAGTAGCTGAAGTTCTAGCTGGCAGGAGTCAGGCCTCTTGGCCCTTTCCATCCACTTTACTATTCTGCTCAAAACTTCTATGAGTAGAGCCTATAGCACAAATCACTGAACTCCCTTCACTGAAGTTGATGATACCCATCCCCTGAAGAGAGTTTGGAAGGTAGTCACAGATCCATACCAAAGTAGTTGTCACCATCTCTTCAAACCACTTAGACTGGGCCTGATTATAGAGATCCACACAGCGCATCAGATCATCTCCTGAAAGCACAGAAGGAACAAAGTTAGTTTCCCTTCATGGCCCTAGAGAGTTATTTTCCTCATTTTTATGGCTATCTTTTCTCTTTTTCCCATGGTCATATGGAGAGTAGGGACTCAGAGTTAAGACAGTATCTCCAGGACTATTGAGGTCAGTGATCTAACATAGATGTTGGAATTATAAAAATACATACACACACACATATAATAAAAACATCTAATGAATGAATATATATATAATTATATTTAAATTATAAAATTATAAAAATTAAAAATTAAATTTATTATAACCAAATATGAAACCATGGAATCCCTCATTAAATGAACTTTCACAACCACTCCCAAGACCTACCAGTCTTGTTCAGTTGCTCAATAATTTTTCCTTGGATCATTTGGGTAAATAGTTCATTGGTTCCGTACCATGTTAATGTGACCAAGGTTATAGTTTCAAATTAGCTTTGCTCTATTCTTGTGTCACAGACTGTTTCAGTAGGTGGAAGACAATGACTAGCCCAATTTCTATTACTAGGAAGCTCAAGAAATAGGTCTCTTAATGGTAGGTTACTTTAAGTTCCATTTATGATGTAGTAGGATATTGAATGCAGAATTTTTTTAAAAATCAGATTTATATCCTGACTGTTGTTTGCTAGTTGTAACTATATACAAATCATTTAATATATCTAAGCTTCACCTTTCTCATCAGTACATTGAGATGTTTCTACTTCAAAATCCAATGATCCTATAAAATACTACAATTCCTCAGGTTTCTGGGCATTTGAGGTACTATAGAATGGTATTTCAAGGGCATGAAATAAGATCCCACTGGGGAAAGGGAAGAATGAAATTTAATGAAGACTCAGATCTTCTCAGTTCTACTGGTTTTGAGAACTCATTAAGGTAAATATCAATAATTGTGGTAAACTTGTGGCACATCACTGTAATTGCCTAGGGTTAAGGAATAGATATTTTAGAATTATAAATGACCTGGGAAATGAATTAGTCCAATTGTCTTAATTTGCAGATCACAAATTTAGATCTCTGGAAGATATCTTAGACATCATCTTGTTCAAGAAATTGTGACTTGCCCAGAGACATAACACAGTAGGGGGAAGAGCTGAGATTTGAAACCAGACTTTGGCTCCCAACATATACATACTTGCTGATTATGATAGTTTCTTTTGGTTCCATTATGGCCATTGCTTTAAATTCCCATAAAAATAGTGGTAGTCTATCCATGCTAATGTCTGTTTCATTTCCCTTATATAGTTGGGTTTTTTTGGGGGGGTGCATTAATAAGTTAAGCTAAAGCTATTTAAATAGGTCGGCTGTTTTCTTTGTATTTTTACCCTTTCTACTAATTTGTCATTGCTTTTAATTTGTGTTTTGACACAATAATAAATCTAATCACATTTGGATAGATGATTCTAAAATTTCTCCCACAAGTGGTAGTTTCTTTCTATTTTTATGCAATCACTTTACTTTTAGGAAGGTGGGACATAGAAAGAGGACTTGCACAAGACCACATAAAGGTTGGGATGGAAATCTGGGTCTTTTGACAATAAAGTCACTGCCCTTTCTTGCATATAACATATCTTTATCTTGGTGGAATTCTATTCATTTTATCCCAGTTTTAGTATTATTATATCTAAGAGTAATAAAACAACATTTCTATCACACTTTTTATAAATCGGCCTTTCTACAAAGTCAATCTGGCTCTCCATCTTCATGACTTGAGAGGGGATTGAAAGGATTCTGTACTTCTGGAGATTAGTTAATTTTTAACACTAGGGGGTAGTAGAGACTTCATTTGAAGAACTAGAGAAAATCAGATCAGGGCTAAGGGCTTCTTTGTTGCAGCTTAGTTAAAATCAAAGTCAAATCAATACTTGCTTGATTCAAGGCATCTTATTTGGGCCTTGAGATACATATATATTCACATTTATTCAAATTTGCACTATCTTAAGTGATAATTATGTAAAACATGGTAATTGATTCCAGCCCAAAGGAAATATACTGTGTGAATTAAAATTGGTATCCACTAAAGGGAGATGCATTATTCACACTGATTAGAATGTAGTCTTATTTAGGTCTGGGAGGTGGTATCTTCTGTTTGGCTGTGAACATCTCTTGATGAAGAAGATGATGGAGGGAGAAATCTCCCTGAGTCCCATTCCCTAATCCAGATGGTAAATTTGCAAAAATTCAATCTTGTCAAGGAAAAGAGGAGGTGTCTGTCCAAGATTCTCCATTTTTTGGCTGCCTATATTCTTTCTGGGAGCTTTCCTCATCACAGAACTCTCTAACTTTTCCATCAGCAACATCAATCGGAAATTTAATCTATAGGACCAGCCTTATTATGAAGCATCTGGTTTCCCTAGAGTAGGTCTACAGAACTGAGAGAAAAAGATGAGGTATTTTGGGAGGTAAGGATTAAATTTCTTTTGGTCTTTCCATTTTTCCCCTCCTGCTCCAAATCTCTCATTCAGTTTCCCATCATCTCAGAACTCAACCCACTTAGATACCAAAGCTGATCAGAATCTTCAAGACATATAAAGGAGGGCAGGGAAAAATAGAAAGTTTTGCCCAAATTAGGATATGATTCTTAAATCTTGGGAACTCACCAGCCTGTGTAGACTTCCGTCTAGCTTTCTTAATGTCCTCTTCAGTTTTGTTGCTAAGTTTGATTTCCAGTTGCTGGGTTTTCATCTCCAGGTCTCTCTGCCTCTCTGTAAGGGCCTTCCGTGCCTTAGATCAAATAGAACAGAAGGAAAAACAGTGTTGTAAGATCTCAAAAAGTGACCTAGTTCAGCCCTCTTTACAGATAGGTGAGTTATATTCCCCATTTCATAGATGAAGCAAGAGAGCCACAGAAAAGTTCAGTGATATTTTGAAGGTCATATAGCTTATCTAATGGCAGAGCAAGTAGAGAGAAATCATGTCTAGACATCCAATTTAAATTCTTTTTCCATTTCACCATTCTGTGTAGTCTATCAGACCTTAGATCTGGACATATCTAGCATTACCCTCTGCTTGGGGTCATGTGGCAAGAATCACATACGAGAGTAACAAATGGTTGGTAGAATTAGAGATTATGTGTTCAGAAATAAATGTTACATGATTCATAAAGTAATATGTATTAAAAATAAATTTACTAGAAAATGATGGGGTTTAGTGGCAATAAGAAAGTTGTTAACACACCTGTCAGATTGGCTAAGATGACAGAAAAAGATAATGATGAATGTTGGAAGGGATGTGGGAAAACTGGGACATTGCTGCATTGTTGGTGGTACTGAGAATGGATCCAATTATTCTGGAGAGCAATTTGGAACTACGCTCAAAAGTTATCAAACTGTGCATGCCCTTTGATCCAGCAGTGCTACTACTGGGCTTATATCCTAAAGAAATATTAAAGAAGGGAAAGGGACATGTATGTGGCAGCCCTCTTTGTAGTGGCTAGAAGCTGGAAGATGAATGGATGCCCATCAATTGGAGAATGGCTGAGTAAATTATGGTATATGAATGTTATGGAATATTATTGTTCTATAAGAAATGATCAGCAGAATGAATACAGAGAGGCTTGGAGAGACTTACATCAACTGATGCTGAGTGAAATGAGCAGAACCAGGAGATCATTATACACTTCAACAACAATACTGTATGAGGATCAATTCTTATGAAAGTGACTATCTTAGGCAATGAGAGGATCCAATTCAGTTCCAGTTGTTCAATGATGAACAGAATCAGCTACACCCAGCGAAAGAACACTGGGAAATGAGTGTAGACTGCTTGCATTTTTGTTTTTCTTCCAAGGTTATTTTTACCTTCTGAATCCATTTTTTCTTGTGCAACAAGAGGACTGTATAAATAGGTACACATATATTGTATTTAAGATATACTTTATCATGTTTAACATATATGAGATGGCCTGCTATCTAGGGGAGGGGGTGGAGAGAAGAAAGGGAAAAGTTGGAACTGAAGTGTTTGCAAAGGTCAATGTTGAAAATTACGCATACATATGTTCTGTCAATAAAAAGCTATAATAAAAAAGGGAGTTGTTAAAATCCCCTTTTAATCGGCCACAGGTTTTAAGTGAAAGAATTCACTTATTCCCAAATCATTAATTGCAAAATTAAGGTTGTTGTTGGATAGAAACCAGTTTGCTAAGAGACTGACTTCTATAGGGGCAAAGACCTATTGGGAAATGGAATCTTATGCTGAGTGCTCACAAATTGCTTGGGCCATCTGAGAAGAAGCTTAGCTGAAGGAAACTGTTATATGTGCATCCTGGTAGGGAGTCACTGTAACAGCCTGAGCTGATCGAACCTGAGAATTTAGAATTTCTATGGGAATTGATTTGCCCCTGAATAGTGTTACTTCTCTCATCCTGGGAGGATTGGCCCTGTCTCTAACTCCTTGGAGCCTGGGAGATCTTGATCTTTGAGATCAGAAAAGGGGACACAATCCCAGAGTGATAATCTTAAAGGGAACACAGCTTAAGTAAAGGGAACAGTTTCCCTCCTGCTTCAGAAAACAAAAAGAATCCCCACTCTAGCATCTAAGAGTTATACATACTGGGAATTTCCCTTCCCTCCACTACTACTTTCCTGTCTCCTTTTGTATGTGGTTTCGCCCTTTAGATTGTAAGCTTCAAAGAAGGCAGGAACTGTTTTTCTTTTTAATTATTTTAACTAATCATCTCTCCAGGGTTTAGCACAGTGCCTGGCACTAGTAGGTACTTAATAAATATTTATTAGATTATATTAGAAAAAAACAATTCAATTACCATGTCCTTTGTTCTCTGACTTTTCCTTATCACAAAATCAAAAAAGGGGAAGAACTATATTATGGATAAGGGTTATTAATAAGGTCATCTGTCAACTCTTAAAAAAAAAAAAAAGGAAAAAAATAAATGTTACTCTAAATTCTAGTTTCAAATCTGCCACTGACTTGCTACACAGCATGTAACATCTACTTACTAACTCAGTGTTTGATGTTGATGGTAGTAATAACAGCTAACATTTACATAGTGCTTCCTATGTTCCAGGCACTTTGCTAAGCTCTGTGTAATTACCTTGATCTTCACAACAACATTGGGACCTAGTTGCTTTCATGAACTCTTCATTTTACAAATGAGGAAACCAAGTGAAGTGACTTGCCCAGAGTTATATAGATTAGGAGGTCAGATTTAAACTCCTGTCTTCCTAACTCCAGGCCTAGTACTCTCACCACTGTGCCCCTCAGAAAACAAATTATTAAGAAAAGAATTCTGTATCTGCTGGAAAAATTGGAAAGTAAGCTGGAAGAAATTAGACTTTTCCCTATATCTTATGCTTTATTCTATAATAAGTTCAAAATAGATATATAACTTTAATATTAAAGATCACACCATGAAAAAATATTAGAAGAGATGAAGATGGTATCTTTTCTCCTGAGAGTTAGCTTTCTCATTTATAAAAAGATAGGCTTATGGGGCAGCTAGGTGGCTCAGTGGATAGAGCACCAGCCCCGAAGTCAGGAGGACCCGAGTTCAGATGTGGTTGTTGAGGGCGGTAGCCCCTTGGTATTCTTTGTTTGATCTCCAACTTCTTTTGGTGCTTGGACCTTTGATACAAGATCTGGTCAAACTAGTTTGGGCTATCTGAGCTGGCCAGGATTTTACAGCCCCCATTCTAATCTACTCAGATAGACCAAATGCCATCAGGAAATTCCTTTTTGGGAAGAGACTTCTGTCTGTCCCCAAAAGATAACAAGAGAGTCCTTATCTTATTTACATCACTCTCAGGAACCTCCCTACATCACTGCATAAAAGAGAGAACGGGAATCTTCTCTTTGCAAAATGGGCCTTGTACCATGCAGCCATTTTGCCCACCGGCTCTCCGTCCGGTGTTTCCATTCTAATCAATAAAGACTATGTTTCCATACAGCATTAAGTAGCAAATTCCTTTGCTGCCGAACCCGCCATTAGTTACTTTGGGGAAGGAAGGAGAGAGAGAAAAGGAACTGACCCAGCTTTGTTTAGACCACAATTTACTCCTCATCATTTACTCCTCATTTACTCCTCATCATGGTCTCAGACACTTAACACTTCCCAGCTGTGTGACCCTGGACAAAGTACTTAACCCCAATTGCCTCAGCAAAAAAAAAAAAAAAAAGATAGGTTTAGACAAAGTAAATACTGATATACCTTTTGGTTCTGTTTTTAACATTGTACAATTCTTTTAACTGTATAACTCAGGAAGCCCATTCCACTTAGGAGCATAAATCTGAAATGCATTTGAAACCTCTTCCAGACTTACCTTCCCATCACCATTTTGTCTTTATTTGTTGCCTTGCTATTGCTGCTTGCCCAGATTTTTACTCTGTTGACAAGTTACCTCCTAACAATTCAAAGCATGTTTTATTAATTGGGGAGGGAAGGGAAGGGAAGGGAAGGGAAGTAAGAGCTAGGAAGGATTGCATAATCCTATACTGGATTTTAGGGCCCAAGAACCTGAGTTTGATCTTGTTCCTACTATTGTTACAAGTAGGACCTCGGGCAAGTGAATTTAAAATGAGAGATGTTCAATAAATATTGTTGAATGAGTACAAGAGACACTTGTAGGAAGAGGATTGCTCTGTCCTATTTCTGTTGGCTATGGGTTGGGCTACATCAAAGATTCCCCTCTTCACTGTCACTGTGGGACTCTGGGAGTCTTGTCTCCCTTACTAACATAGGCAGTTGTTTCTAAGCTTCTCCATCTACCACTTACAAGTTTACCAAGCAGGTAATCCTCCCCCTGCTCTGGGACAGCCTACCTTCTCCACTGAGGCATACCGACTGGCCAATTGTTTCCGCAGATCAGCAATATGATGATCACATTTCTTCATGTCTTTCTTGAAATTTTCACGGAAATTCATCAGGGGCTTTTCCACTTCACTATGGAGCTGATGGGAGGAAACAGTGGGAAGGAGAGAGGCTCAGTGCTCCAGGGTAACAGCCATTTAGAATTAGATTAGAAGAATTAGATAAAGAAAAATTATCCTGGGCTTTAGTTTCAATATGATACAGTAAAAAGAGTACTGGACTTGAAGTCTGGAAACCTAGATTTGAATCCTAACATTCAATTCTTACTAGAAATGACCTTAAAGACTAATGGCAAGATTTTTACCTTGTCTGAAGCTCAGTTTTATCCTCTGTAAAATGAGGAAGAGGACTAGATTTTCACTTCAGCTTTGTAATTCACATACTGGAATGTTTCTTTGCTCCTATTGATGAGGGGAGCCCTGAAACTCTTTCTCTTTTTCTCTCTCTGATTTTGGGAATGAGCCATGAGGTAGAACACTTGAGAAGCTCCTTGAAGGGAATCAAGATAAAAGTGGTTTATCTAGGTGGGGCTAGTTGAGTCCAGAGCTGGAGAATTCTAACCCTATTGAATTAAAGATTAGTTGAGAAAGCCTCATTCAATTCCAGCTCAAGCCCACCCAGCCCCCATCAAGAGCAAACCCCAGCTTGTAGCCAAAGCTTCTATTATAAAAAGAGCCAATTTTAAGCTCAGTCCTTGCAGAGGACCTAATATGCCATACCAAGGAAACTCTCTCTTTCCCCCTGGCATAGCAGCAAACCTCTGCCTGCTGAAATGATATTCTCTTTCAGTGTTATCTTCTTTTTATCTGTCTCACCTATTTCCCTAACAAGACTTTATATCTCTCTGTTGGGATTTCTCTACTAGAAACTTTACTTCTCTGTCAGGACCCTGTCACTAAGGAATTCAGTCTTTCTATTCATGCATAGTAAAGGCTGACTTCCCAATGCCAATAATAAACTTCTTTTTATCAGTCTAGCTTTTCGGGTTTGTGAATTCCTTTATGAAGGACCTCTACACCACCAAAAGGGGGTTCCCACAACTCCCTACCTTGCACCGAATCCTAAGGGGATTTAGGGGAGCCAAAACTCTTCATTTGGTTCCCTGAACGCCGAACCTGCCACTAAACTCATCATCTATCTCCCTGACCACCAGGAACGCTAATCTCATCATTTGTGTCATCTCCTGACTTAGTCCTCTTGCCAAAACTTCCACAAGGAAGGCACCAAAATCAGCCAAGTTTCAGTTCTCTCCAAGTTATATTTTCAGACATTTTCTATCATGCCGGAAGCAAGGCTATCCTTCCTCCCCCCTTTATACCATTTTCTCCCATTTTTAGCTTCCTTTAATGTGTTGTCTTTTACCATTAATATGAAAGCTTCTTGAGGTCAGAGACTTTCTTTCAGATTATATTGATATCCCCAAGCATTTAATAAATGCTTGTTAACTGGCTTGTTAACTCTAGCATTAACATTCCTCCTCATTGCCTGACTTCCCCTTTTCCTTTTCTTCTTTCTCCACTGCTCCCTTTCTTCCTTCCCAGAATGTAGAGACCTTCTATGGCACTTTTATTCATCTGAAATCTGCATATATCCCTCAAATTCAATGTTTCATAGTTGAGAACTTAGTTTAAGTCCTTATGAAGAAGGGTCCCCGAAACTCTAAAACTCCTTGAAGAAGAAAACCTCAATTTTGCCTCAGTGAGGGACCACGCCTGAGGGACAAACAGTTTCATTCTGTTAGCTAGATGGGCAAGGTTCAGTCCAGAAACTCATTGAATTCTACTCAAATTCCAACCCAAGCTGAAACCCACATAGGCTCTTTTATATTAGGAGCTTTGGCTACAAGCTGAAGGGGGCTAGTGGGTGGAGTTCTACAAGCCGGGTTTCAGTTTAGGCTGGAATTTCAATAGAATTCAATGAAACTGTTTGTCCCTTGGGCGGGGTCCCTCTCTGAAGCAGAGTTGAAGAGATTTTCTTCTTCAAGGAGTTTTACAGTTTCCGGATCCCTTCTTCACTTAGGTCACAAAACAGGATTATTAGCAGAGGGCTACTGAAACAGAATAGGAGCTCAAAAGGAAAGGAATGTAACAACTTACACTGTACTTTCCCTTCTTGAGAATTAAATCAGATACTTAAGAAATCATGAACTTTGACCTAGATATGGAGGAACAACTTAATTGGTTTGAGGAAAATATATGTACAATCTCTGACCTACAAAGAATTAACATTGATTTTTTTTAAAGTATGGAAGAAATATAGAGTTGTCCAGAGAAAGAATACGTGGGGAAAAAAAAGAATGGAATTGCCTAATGTCTTTTCCATCCAAATCAAAAGGGCTTTAATTTGAAGAGGAAAGGAAAGGGAGAAGGCTCTTCAGGTATGTCTATCAAAATAGATGCCATAAAGAGCAAACTGTGTCCACAAGTATGCTTAGAAAGTCATGGGAGAGAAAATCCAACCAAGAAACTAGGATTAAAAGCCATGGTAATATATGTCAGAATGAATCAGCCACTACTCAAATTGCCTGAAATTCTCCATACTTTATTTTTTTCTCTCTTTCAAAAGACAAAAAATAGTCTTGGAGCAGATCAAAGCTTTGTTTGGGCAAGCATTTAATTAAATGAGGCAGGGAGCATATCAATATCTTTAGAATTCCAAAGGAAAAAAAAAAACAAAAAATGGGATCTCAGCTTGGGAAAGAGAAGTTGGTGGGAGTTAGTACAATGGGTGATGGAAGAGAAGACATGGTATTTGTGATGATTTAAAGTGTTGTTAGGTTTTGCTCAACCTTAGAGAATTGGGAATAATAGATAGAAAATGTTAAATAGGCCAATTTTAGCTCTCCTTAAGAAAATACTTCCTAACAATTGGAGTCATTTGAGAATAGAATGGGTTTCTTTAAAGGTATAATGACTTCCTCCAAAGAACTTCAAATGTAGGCCAGATGACAAATCATGGGGGATGCTGTGGAGTAAGATTAACTCAGGTGTGAAGTACTAAGCCAGAATTAGAGATATTCAAAAAGTTTCTGATTCTAAGGCAAGCTCAAAGTGAGTTTAAAAGTGTTTTATACTTAGCCCTTATATGGAAAACCATAATTATTATAACAGAAATTAAAGTTTTAGGCAAGAAAGCACTACACCACATTATTTGTATATCTAGTCCTATGTTTTATTTTAACTATTAGCAAAGTAAAAATAGTAAGAATGAACTAGTGATTTATGCTTATGCTTTCCTATTAACAAATTATATCTTTATGTAGAAAAAATATATTTATATTATTTTTTTTAATATTTTAAAATATTTTTTAAAAATTTAAATAACCCATATACTGATTTGTACACTAAACTCTATCGAGATATTTGCATTTCTTTAAAATATTTTTCTATATGGTATTTGGACTTTAGTTTAAAAAACAAAAGTAGTGACTAGGGCTAACTAGTGACAGCCTTTCCTTTTAACAAACATTATATTGTTTGTTATTTTGTAGAAAAAATATAAATGACTGGATCATGTACTTTTACTTTTTATTACAGTTGTCCATACATTGGGTTGGCCTATTTTCAGGGTCCAGATTAAGAGGCACTACCTGAGTCCTAGAAGGACTCAATCATTTTCTAAAGAAAATAGTTCTTTCCAAGTTCTTGAAATTTTTCTAAGGACCTCTATGTTTACAGAACAGTTTTTTTTTTTTTTTTTAATAAAGTAACAGCAACATAGCATATTAAAATTGGCAGAAATAATTTTGTCTGGATATTTCCTTTTCCCCTAACACTCTGCTTTACAAAATTTGTTCTCTAGTTTTAGACTTTTAAGTCATGGTCTATGTCAAAGGAGCTTTCTATGGTCAGAAAGCAGCATGAAGAAAAGCAAGCAGGCACCTGAGCAGCTGAGTCTGTTCCACTAATCCCAAAACACATCATAAACTCTGTCCCTGTTTGTCCCATATGAGACAGACATATATGCCACAGACAAACTTGAAAGTATAATATGATAGTATCATATACTTCTCATTGAATTGAAACTTAAAAGAGACCTTAGAGATAATTTAATGAGCTCAAAAGTAAGAAGTATTAGAACCTATATTCAAACCTAGGTCTCCTTGACTAAATTCAGGGCTCTTTCTTATAGTTTCACCAACTGAAATTTTGTCTTGGGGAAAATGTCATCGTAGTTACAGCCTGATTTATTTTATGAATAAGCAAGACATAAAGTCCCTTTAAATATCAAAGGGATGTTATAATCTCTCTCTCTCTCTCTGTATATATATATATATATATATATAGGTTTGAATATAGGTTCTAATACTTCTTACTTTTGAGCTCATTAAATTATATATATATATATATATATATATATATATATATATATATATATATATATATATATATATATATATATATATATATATATATATATATTTATATACAGAGAGAGAGAGAGAGAGAGAGAGAGAGAGGGAGAGAGAGAGAAGATGGTCACCTTGGAAGAGAACTTGAGATGGACTTCAGCTTCATCAGCCAGACTTTTCTTTACCTGGGCCCAGGCTTCTCCTAGGGAGCTGTGAAAACAAAGAAATAATAAAGTAGAATTTAGAAAGAAATTACAGTATTCTCATGTACCGCATAAGGGACAAAGCTTATATGAGAGATACAAAATTTGGAGATTTAGAAAGCAATGACACAAAGGCCAGATAAGCCATTGAAATCAAGAGTACAGTAAATATACAAACACTAGAGGGCAGAGAAAATGTCCAAAACTGCACGTTAATAGTCTGTACTTAGGAAAGTAGGCAAATGAACTCAGTCAGCATGGGAAAGAATAGTAGCAGCAAGGAAAGGATTTTGTCCATTATATTCCTTAGGTGTCTTATAATTAATCCTCCTCTTCTGGAGAGAACTAATACAGAGAAAACCTGGAAAAGATGCTTTGAGCCAATATGCACCAAACTGAATTTACTTACTTTATAGTTAACACTTAATAGGGTATTTTTTATTTGTTTTTTGTTCTGGAGGGAGAAAATGTTGCATTCTTTCTTTTATTTTATTAAACCAAATTCATTACTTACTTTATTAAATAGGTCCAGCTCTAAATGCCTTTTTGGACACTTTGACAAATCATATTTATCCTCAAAGAATGAATATTTGGAAGCTCTAATGATTTAAAAGAGTGCTACAAAAACTTGTAATTGGGGAAAATCACTAAACAGGAATTCTAGAAATGTGAGATTGAACTATAGCACAGTTGGATTAAGTATGTAATCTCCTGAAAGAACTATTTTTCAGAATAAATAATAATAATAAAATTATATATTATTACATATTCCATTTGTTATAATATATAATTATGTACATTATATATAATAATAAAAATAAGCATTTCTACAGTACAAAACTCTTTACAAATATTATTTCATTTTATTCTCATGACATCTTTGGGAAGAAAGATACTATTATTGTCCTTATGTCCAATATTGGTAAACTGAGGCTAAGAGGTTAAGTAACTTCTTGTAGCTAGTAAGTGCTTAGGGTTGGATTTGAATTCATCTTTTTGACTCAAAGTTTAGCACCATCTAGCTGCCTGAACAAGTTTCATTTGCAAGGGTTCAAAAAACATATTACTTTGTAGTTACATCTCAACAGTAGAAGGAGGAGGATCAGGTAATTCTAATCCCTAGTTCTGAGCAGTCATTTATCACATAAAATATTTGACAAGGAAATATGGTTCAAATTATTTTGAAAGGGGATGGACCAAGCCTAGTCCTTATGGCTGTGATATGATTGCTAAGTGCACTTCAGAATACATGCAGCTATGACTGCATCCTATCTACTAAGTACATGATGAAGAAAGGGATGGACTTTTTATTGGCTGTTCAGTGGTCAGGAGTTCATACCAAAAAAACAACAACCAAAAACTCCCTGAGGAAACAGTCGTTTTTCACTTCTTGGGAGGTAGGCAAGAAGAAAAAAAAAAAAACAAAAAAAAACCAACCTGTCATCCTAGGAAGTTGAGGAGCCTCACACCCTCTTGCCCAAAAGATAAATTGTCCCTCAAGGAAGTCTTTTGTTGCAATTCCTACTTCTACCCAGCAGCTAACATGAAGACTCTCTCTTGTGGTGCTATCTCTTTACCACGTGATTAAAAGACCAGGACAAAAAGTCATAGCTACTCATACTCTGAAACCATATACAGATTACAACATCCATAAGGACTAGGCTTGGCCAGTCCCCTGTTACATTGTCACAATAAGCTCCTCCTGGCTCTTTCAAAAATTTCATTATCTCTTTTAGGGTACATTTAATCTATCAAAATATTTGCCTTTTGTTTTCAAATGACATCATGAGGCAACATATTGATTTGTTCCTGAATTGGATTTAAGCAAGACAGAACTGCACAAAATCATCAGCCTCACTCTCTGTTCCAGAGTCATTGAAGTCCCATGGCAAGACAAAAGTCAAGACTATTGGAGACGGCCCAGGATGCAGTAGATGACTTTGGCAACTCTAAGTGCTCCATAGTACCACTGGAAGAAATTATTCTCATCTGCCCATTATGCCTGAGAAGTCTTCAAATGCATGGAATAGACATTCCCCCTAATTTACTGATAGCTTTGAGGCTTGCCAGTTACCTTCTACCTGGTTTAGCCCATCTGCTGAGATGGTTTTATCAGGGTGTAGCTAATGCACATGTTATAGGTTTTTGGTGAAAGTTGGGTAAGAGGTGGACACCAAAGGAAGGCAGGTGAGCAGTCCTGAAAAAGGCTCAGGAAGCCCTCACAAGAGAGGTGCTAGTTCTCTCTGAACATTCCATATACCATTTACTAAATAGAATCCTTGCCTCTTGCCTTTGTCTAATGGCCATATCTTACACTTGAAAAAGCTAGCTTTCGGAAGTTATTCAATTTCAATCAATATCAATTATATTGATAAAGTTCATTAATATTTTGCTTCACATTTCTTTTCCTACTTGTTTTTCATTTTGTATCACCCTTTTAAACAATGAATTCCATTGACCTCATAAGTGAAATCTTTATTGCCTTGCTCCATGTTTCCTGGACCTGCTATCTTAAACCAAATCCATAAATCCATACCAAACAGTATGTTGATTTAATTCAGATCTGTCACCCATAGGGCAGTCTATCTTAAGTATAGAAAATCTCATTACAGAATAATGGAAGTTCAGAATTAGAAGAGACCTCAGAGACCATCTAATCTAACTGATAACTGACTTAGAAATCCCTTTACAACATCGCTACCAAATGACCCTATTGGTGAAAGGTTTTTAACACATAACATTAACTGGCAGACCATTTTACTTTTGTATAGCTTTCTTCATGAAGTTTTCCCACATCCCCTCCCCCTGAATAATCAAGCAGAAATCTGTCTTGAAACTTTTTATATACATTGCTATTCTGCAGCAAGCGACCAAGTGGAATAAATCCAAGCCTTCTTCCACAAGAAAGCCTTAAAATACTTAGAGACAACTCTTGTGTTCCTCCAAATGTTCTCTTTTCTCTCTCTCTCTCTGCTCTGATCTAAACATCTAAGTTTTTTCAACAGAGAGTCAACCTTCAGGACATTCATCTTCCAGCTTTAATTTGTAAAGAAGTCCCAACCCAGAGCAGATAGTTATGAATATTTTTGTACAAATAAGTTCCTTTGCCTCTTTTTCTTATTTGTTTATTTAAATCCCTTTGGGGCATATGCCTTCTTCTTCTTCTTCTTCTTCTTTTTTTTTTTTTTTTTGCATATGCCTTCTAATGGCATTACTATATTTAACAGTCTGGATGGTTTAGTAACTTTTTTTGACAGAGTTTCAAATTATTTTCCAGAATGGCTGGATTAATTCATAGCTTTACTAACAATGCATTACTATGTCGTTTTGTAGCCCCTCCCATAATCTTCATATTCCTTTTTTTTTTAAATGATCCTTGTCAATCTGATAAGTAGATCTCACACATCTAATTTGTATTTATCTTATTAGTAGTAATATGAAGCATTTTTTTTCCTTGTGATTGTTGATAGTTTAGTTTTTTTTCCTTTTAAGAATGACCTGTCTCTATCCTTTGACTACTTATCAACTGGGGAATGAGTCTTATTTTTACATATTTGAATCAGTTCCCTATATAGCTTGGATAGCAGAATGTAATTTGAGAGACTTGATGTAATACTAATTCTTATCTTAGCTTTGAGAATTTGGTTGCCTGATTATATACAGACAAAAGATTTTTTTCCCAATTAATCATTGCTCTTCTGATTTTATTTGAGTGAATTTAAAAATAGTATGTAATCAAAATTACTAATTTTCTCTTTTGTAATTTTTTTATCTCTTCTTTGGTCAAGAACTATTTCCCTATCCATAATTATGAAAATTATTTCCTCTCTTTTTTCTTTAACTTATTTATGATTTGAACTTTTATGAGTAGGTCCTATAAATTTTTGAAGCTTACTTTCATAAATTGTATAAAGTGTTGGTCTAAACTTAATTTTGCCATATTGTCTAGCAGAGGTTTTTTTTTTTTTTTTTTTTTTTAATGAGTCCCTTGAGATTTAGGTTTGGGATTAATAATATCACACCCCACACCAAAATAAGGTCAAAATGGATACATGATTTAGGCATAAAGGATGATACCATAAACAAATTAGGAGAACAAGGGATAATTTATGTATTAGGTCTTTGGAGAAGGGAGGAATTTATGACTAAAGAAGAACTAGAGAACATTATGAAAGGCAAAATGGACAACTTTAATTACATTAAATTAAAAAGGTTTTGCACAAACAAAATCAATAGGAACAAGATTAAAAGGGAAAAAATCTTCACAGCCATTATTTCTGATAAAAGTCTCATTTCTAAAATATATAAAGAACTGTGTCAAATTTATACATCATTCCCAATTGATAAATGGTCAAAGAATATGAACAGACAATTTTCAGATGATGAAATTAAAGCCATTTATAGTTTTATGAAAAATGCTCTAAATCACTACTGATTAAAGAAATGCAAACTAAAACAACTTTGAGGTACTATTTCATACCTCTCAGATTGGTTAAGATGATAGGAAAGGATAATGATAAATGTTGGAGGGGATGTGGGAAAACTAGGACACTAATGCATCATTGGTGGACTTGTGAAATGGTCTAACCATTCTGGAGAGCACTCTGGAACTTATGCCCAAAAAAGACTATAAAACTGTGCATACCCTTTGACCCAGCAGTGCCATTATTGGAACTGTATCCCAAGGAAATCATAAAGGAGGGAAAATGACCTACATGTGCAAAAATGTTTATAATAGCTCTTTTTAATGGTAGCAAAGGTTTGGCAAATGTGTGGATGTCAATCAATTGGGGAATGGCAATTGTTGTTGTACATAAAAGTAATGGAATATTATTATTCTATAAAAAATGATGAACAAGCTGATTATAGAAAGGCTTGGAAAGATTTACATTAACTGATGCTGAGGAAAACAAGCAGAACCATGAATACATTGTACACAATAACAGCAAGAATGTACAACAATCAACTGTGAAAGGCTTGGTTCTTTTCTCAGTAATTCAGTGATCCAAAGTAATCCCAATAGACTTTGAATAGAAAATGCCATCTGCATCCAGAAAAAGAACTAAGGAGACTGAATGTAAATTAACACATGCCATGTACACTTTTTTTCCCCTGTTTTTTAAATTTCTCCCATGATTTTTCCCTTTTGTTCTGATTTTTCTCTCCCAACATAATTCATAAAACAAAGTGTATTAAAAATAAACTTAAAAAAAGAAAAGAAACAATGAACAACAAAAAAAGAGATTTAGATTTGGATTAACAAACTTTATACTATTTCCTCTTGATTTGTATGTTGTATTCCCCAACAGGTAAGCAAAGGCTATGCACAGTTTTCAAATGGAGAAATACAAACTATTAATAATGATAGCTAAATCATTTAGTCTCTCTGGGCCTCTGTTTCCTCACTTATAAAATGAGATTAGATTAGAGATCTCCTAAGAACTTCATCTTTTACAATTAGGAGATTTATGTATACCAAATTGTCAAAAATATGGGGAAAATTCAGGGTTCCTAAGGTGGTTGGAAAAATTCTACTGCTGTTAGAATTATGATTTGGCTCAAATGTTTTGGGAAACAATTTGGAATAATGCAAGAAAAATGACAAAACCATTCAGACCTTTTGAACTAATAATCACACTGCTAGGGAAGTTATTGACAGTTAGAAAAGATCTATCTATGCAAAAAATATTCACGGCAGCATTATTATTTTAAGAATTCTGTTCCTGGAGTCAGAAAAACGAGTTCAAATTCATAAACTTAATCATGTCATCTCTATCTGCCTCAATTTCCTAATTTTGAAAATGGGATAATAATCATAGCACCCATTTTCAGGGTTGTTATGAGATAGTTTTTGCAGAGTGTTGTGCAAATTTTTTGTGTGTGTCTTTTTTAATTAATTTATTTGTTTATTTTTGGCATTTGTTGCTTTATGAATCATGTTGGGAGAAAAAATCAGAACAAAAGGAAAAAACCATGGGAGAGATTAAAAAACAGGAAAAAAAAGAAGTGAATACAGCATATGTTGATTTAATTAAATCCCCTTAGTTCTTTTTCTGGATGTAGATTTTCTGTCCAAAATCTATTGGATTGCTTTGGATCACTGACCCACTGAGAACCAAACCTTTCATAGCTGATCATCATGCATTCTTTCAATTCTTTGCTAACACACACACAAAAAAAACCATCTGCAATCATTTTTGCACATTTTTGTAGGTCTTTTTCCTGCCTTTATGATTTCTTTGGTGTACAGACCCAGTAATGGCAATGCTGGATCAAAGTGTATGTACATTTTTATAGCCCTTTGAGCATAGTTCCAGATTGCTCTCCAGAATGAGCTTTCCAGGAAAAGATAATGATAAATGTTGGAGGGGACATTAAAAAAAATAGAAAAAAGAAGTGAACATAGTATGTGCTGATTTACATCTTTCCAGATGTAAATTTACATCTTTTCCTTGGAATACAGAACCAACAATAGGTGTTGTGCAAATCTTAAAGCACTACATAAATACTAGCTATTATAGCTATCAACTTCATCATCATCATCATCATCATGATTGGCTGTCTGCAACACTGGGAAAACAGAGAAGGAATACAAATAATCCCAATAAGGCTTAGTTTGGCTGGCTTATGGGGCGAGGAGAGGGCTAATTTATTTTAACTTAAGGAAATGGGAAGTTATATTTTTTTTCCCCACCTCAGAAAGAGACTAGAACTGGAGGGCAGAGTTTTTATGCCCCTCTCCACCCTCCCCAAGCAGGATTTAAAAATCTGGTGGTGGTGAAGAATGGTTATTATTAAATTTGACTAGGAATGGTGCCACACAGACTCTTTAGTATAAGAAACTATGTGATGCATGCAGAACTTTTTCAGTGGTTATTCAAAGAACTATTTAAAATTTTGTCAAGCCCTCACCAGTAGATTTGCTTGGGACAGCAAATATTAAAGTGAGGGGAAGAGTATAAGATAGAGATTCAATAATACAACATGAAAAATTACAGAGCAGCTGGACTTCTTGAATGAACCAATCAGAATATGTACAAGGCTTGGATATCTCAATCAAAAGTATTTTAACCAAGTATGAAAAAATCCATAATCAGTAGGGAAGGATGATGATGACTTTATCATATTTTGTGGGGCTGGTTCAGAATCATAAGATAGTTTGTATTCAGGAATAAAGGATCTGGCAGCTTATTCCACAGCTATAGCAACCCAACCTTTGCAATGAATAGAGGGAGATTGATGCATACTTTTAAAAAATAAATTAATATGTGTATAATTTCATACCTGCCAACCAGGAAGGCCCTGTAATACTTTTTTTTCCTCTGTAGAGGAAAAAAAAACTATAGGTGGGAAAAATAATTTTAATTTTTTAAAAATTTACACGTCCTGTGAAATCTGATTTATATAGAGATATTAAGGTGCAAAAGCAGCTCAGGTTTCAGTATTAGCATCTCTCAAAACACCAGAGAGTCATAGATTCCAGAACTGCTTTTAGGAAACAAGTAGACATAATCAAAATTAAAGTACAGACCAGAGGCAGAGAGCAGTAGCATGTGTGTTTGTGTAGGTCATAGCAGCACATGCCTATTTGTGGAATGGGATGCTCATGTAGGAAGCATATGTTGTGCTCATTGGCAGAACTGAGGGTGCTTGGAAATAGCCCAGTTGGAAAAGGCTTCTGAGGGCTGGTAATTGTAGTATGTGGGTAGGACTAGGGTAGTCCCATTTCTGGACTGACTGAGTTAGAATTTTATTTGCCACTGACCACAGTGATTCCCCAAACTATTCATGCATGAATATCTTCCTAGGCAGTACTTGATGAATTTGTGGGGTAAGGAGGTGGAAGAAGGAAAAGGAAGGAATGGGAGTTAATTTCATTTCAGAAACCAAAGGGGAAAAAATAAGGAAAGGCAAGCCTCGGATAGTTCAATCTTAGCTTAGAAAACCATTTAGAGGATGCTGTTTGTTTAAATATTTAGACTAAGTATTTGGTTCAACTAAAGACACATTTAATTGGAAATTCCTGTTTTGTTTTTTTTTTTTTTTTCTGAAGGAATTAAATATAGAACAATGGAAGGCTGAATTTTCTAACAATTAAAGTTATGCAAAAATTAAAAGAAAAAATAATTAAAAGAAACAGTGAGTTCACTATCCCTGGAAATATTCAAATACAGTGTTTTTTGGATGTAATCTTTGGTGATTACTTTGATATAAAAAAATCTTCAGTGAGGAAACACTGCCAATTCAGTGGAGGACTTGCCCTGTAACTTGGGATAACTGTTATATTCCTCCCCTGGTTTTGGAATGTTGCAAATGGCCAATGGTGGTGATGATAATGATAAGAGTTGCCTGGGATATTGAGACATTACAAAGTTTCCTCAATGTCACATAGATAGAACATCAGTGGCAATATTTCAACCCAAGTCCCCCTGATTTTGAGGCTCATTTTCTAGTTATGTATCTCCATTTGATAATGCCTTATCAGAGTGAAAATAAGAATGTGAGGGGCAGTAGGTGCAATGGATAGAGTACTGTCACTGGAGTCAGGACCTGAATTCAAATGTAACCTTGAACACTTACTATCTGTGTGACCCTAGGCAAGTCACTTAATTCCAACAAGAAAGAAAGAAAGAAAGAAAGGAAGGAAGAAAGGAAGAAAGGAAGAAAGAAAGGAAGGAAGGAAGAAAGGAAGAAAGGAAGAAAGGAAGAAAGGAAGAAAGGAAGAAAGGAAGAAAGGAAGAAAGGAAGAAAGGAAGAAAGGAAGAAAGAAAGAAAGAAAGAAAGAAAGAAAGAAAGAAAGAAAGAAAGAAAGAAAGAAAGAAAGAGAGAGAGAAAGAGAGAAAGAAAGAAAGAAAGAAAGAAAGAGAGAAAGAGAGAAAGAGAGAAAAAAAGAAAGAGAAAGAGAGAAAGAAAGAGAAAGAAAGAAAGAAAGAGAGAAAGAGAAAGAAAGAGAGAGAGAGGGAGGGAGGAAGGAAGGAAGGAAGGAAGGAAGGAAAGAAAGAGAGAGAGAAAGAAAGAGAGAGACAGAAAGAAAGAGAGAAAGAAAGAAAGAAAAAGAAAGAAAGAAGCAAATATTTTATTGCCTGGGATGCTACAGAGGCCAATTCCTGTGCTGGGAAGAAAGCTTGATTAGATGACCTTTCAAATTCCAAACCTAAGATTTTATAATCTTTCAGTCAAGGAGTTAACCAGGTTAAGCTGCCTTCCCATTATCACAATGTTCAGAGCACCCTAACTCTAGAATTCGTTGTCATGTGGAAGAGAGGCTAAAAACATAATTAGGAAAAATGGATAGAAGTTAGAAAAAGACAGAAAAGTTTCCTAATACTTAAAGCTGTTCAAAGGAGAAATGGACTACCTTAGGAGCAAGGAGTCTTTCCTTTATTCTTTTCAAGTAGAAGTTAGAGGATAATCTGTCAGGCTATTTTGGGGGGATTCTTGGTCAGGCAATAGGTTGAACCAGAGGGATACAGAGATTCTATAAATCTCTGAGCTTCTTGAATTCTTCTGTAGGTGCCCCAACCATCCTCATGTGCTGCTACTTAATCCAAAGGAGTTGGTTATTATACTGAAGGATGAAGTGTTTTCTAGGGGCTTAGGATTTATTGAATGTTGGAGGAAGAAAATATGGAACGGTTTTGAGCAAAACACTATGTGATGCAAAGCAGGGAATATAGAAATACTCTCAAACTTGGTTTATAGCTTATTGCTATAAGCTTTTCCTCAAAGAAAGGGAGGTTTTTATAAGTACTTTGGGCTAATGCCCAGCTTTTCCAGATGGTAGTGCCATGCTGTCCTACCAGCCATGTTAACCAAGAGTGGGTACTCTGCATAAGAAAGTGACTCTGCAGGCGGACCATTTTCTCATTATCTTAGAGGTGTTGGATGTGAAAATGAGTCCATAGAAGAACATGATTTATAAGCCTTAAGTCAGAGGTTCTGATTTTGAAATGTATCTCTGTTCAAATCTGATCTCAGTTTCCTCTTGTATATAATGAGTGTGTTGATCTGTATCAGGGGTTTTTATTAATTAAATGTACCATGAACCCCTTTCATAGTCTGATTAAAGCCTATGATGTCTTCAAACAATGTTTTTAAATGTATAAAAGAAAATACATAAGATTGTAAATGAAATTATATTGAAATACTGTTGTCAAAATGTTGAAACAGAATTAAACATGTTTACAAACAACAGGTTAAGAATCCTTGGTCTTATGAGCTCAAAGGTCTTTTCTCATTTAAGCTATCTTATTAACAAAGACAGTTCCCAAAGTCCCCATAGTTAGTTTGACAAATAGGAAGCTTCCACAGGGCTCAACTATAAACAAGGCAAGAGATTAAGTTGTACAATTAACAGAAAGCTAGAGAAAAAGAAAAATGGAAAACCTCCTTCTCAATATCCTTCTACCTCTCTCCCCACCATCATCAATCACCCATCTCTCTTACCCCAAAACTTACCCTTCTTCTTGGGCTGCTAAGGAATTCTGAGAGAGCTTGGCTAAATTCTTGGCATATTCTTCTTCAATCTTAATTCTGCAAAGACATAAAACCCAATGAATCATCTTTTCAGCATGGTAGTTTGCCCAATGATACAAGAGACCAAAAGGATGTGTCGGCTTTTTCCCCTCTCTTCCTACCCTCATTCTTTATCAGATATTTTTTCAACCCTTCCAGAAACTTGGTTTGGAATTTAAGTTAGTCTTTTTACCCTCTCAAAGGTTCAAATTGCCCAGTTTCTCCACTTATTAGACTTTGGCATTGTCATCTCTGTGGAAATATAGTTAACAGTAGTATGCATTTGGTTAATTACAATGTTCCATGAAAAGACACTTGCCTTGACATCTTCCTCCAACCTAGCTCTTTATATACTTTAGAGGTTTACTTGGGTTTTTTTTTTTTTTTTTTTTTTTGGCATCTCTGCATTATCCCAAAGGTAACTGCTTACTGCTATCAATGATCCCTGGTGCTGCTACATCCCTGAACATCAGAAGTAGTTATTAATTTGTTCTTTAAAATCATAGTTTTAAATTGGAAGGGATATCAGAAATCAAATGGTCAACCTTCCAAAAGAAGCCCAGAGAAATTAATTAATTACTAAAAGTTAGACAAATAGTAAATGGGGAAAACAGGATTCAATCCCAGACCCTCTGACTTGAGGACCAGTATGCTTCCCTCTAAATTACCTTGACTCTCTATTACCAATGCTTTAAGCACCAGCCCACTGCTTGTCTAGTCATTCCCTTTAGATTAAGGGGCAGGCTCCTGGAGCAAAGGTTACCTTTCCCTAATGAATTCTGACATTTCCTTCTGCATCTGTTTGCCTTTCAGTTGCTTTTGAAGAAGAATCTCAAACCCAGCCATAGTGCCATTGCCTTGGGGATCCTTCTTATCAGCCTGAAAAGGAAAAAGATGGTGCATAAAGAGCTCAGAGACTAAGAGAAAATCTGGAGGATCACAACTTTGTTAGTCCTTAGCATCTGTTTCTGTGTTTTAAAAAGACAAAGGTGGTGTGGGTTGAGGAGGACATGAAGGTGACAATTCTAGAAAGAAATATTTAAAACATCCTGGTGATCAAGCAGATGGAACACTTTGGTCTCCAAGGGCCTTATTTTCCTTACTTCATAACTAGCTCAGCTCATTTCCTAGAACATGACAGAAAATTTACAGCTTGATTAACTTATTCCAAGTAGGACCTATATGGTGATCTGTTTGTCACATGAAAGATTTAGGAATGATCTTTTTTTTAAATTTTGCTGAGGCAATTGGGGTTAAGTGACTTGCCTATAGTCACACAGCTAGAAAGTGTTAAGTGTCTGAGGGCAGATTTGAACTCAGGTCCTCATGACTTCACAGCTGTGGTCTATCCACTGTGCCACGTAGCTGCCCAGGAATTACTTTTTTTTTTTTTTTTTTTAAAGTAAATATAGAAGAGCACATGTTCATAAGTAGGCCCTGTGTTTTGAAATTTAGAGCCCTTAAGACAAACAAACGAACAAAAAACATTTAGGGCCCTCACAGACCATGTGGATACTGGCTTCCCTTCAGATCTTGCCCTAGGACAATCGAAGTCCCATAATGCATGCCAGCCCTCAGAATTTTCTCCAGGCAGACAAAATTCCTTGCCTTTTCACTAGGCTCCCTGGAGCCTCAGTACAAATTGCCAAAAGAGAGGATGAATGGTTTAATCAAGGGCTCCCCAAAGCCTTTCCTCAATGGCTAAGGAAAACACCTTTCCTCTAATCAGATGATTCTGATGAATTGACTGACAACTTAAAACCCTGTTTCCCATTCCCAATGGCCACTCCCTTACTATAATCCACCTGAAGTCTACTCCAGATCTGAACATCCCTCTCCAAATCTGCCCCCTCTTTCCACTGTGCTCTCTAGAAGGCCTATGATTAACATACATCCTTTCATCAGAAACCTTTTTTTTTTTCTTATTCATTACAAAAGATTTGGCTCTCTTCTGACAACACTGATTTTTTTTGACATTATTTCTAGTACTAGGTATTCTAGTCTCTCATATTCCTAATTAAGTGGTCACAAGGAATAGGAATATTCCATGCTCTATAGTGCCGTGTTCTCCCTCTCCACTAAACAATTTCTTTATTTGAGGGCTTTTTACCAGTCCAGTTTATTACCTAATGCAAATCCTGATGGCTGTGATGTATTTATTGACACTTATTTTCTTCTTCAGTGAATACTGGTTCATAGTCTGTCCTACTAGGGAACTTCAAAATACATCTTACAAATTCTTTAATTTCTCCATTCTCTCGGCTCAAGTGTCCAGCCTACTCCACCCCACTTCACCTACACACAGATATCCTTGATCTGCCAACAAATGTTCCACTTTTATTTTCATGAACTCTAAAATTTCATTTAGGACCCTCATAGACCATGTGCATGCTGGCTTCCCTTCAGACCTTGCCGTAGGGCCATCTCCAGTCCCATAATGCATGTCAGCACTTAGCATTTTCTGAGTGAACCCTGAGTGAACCAATTTAACTCTACATTATCTTCTATTCTTGAATTCCTCACTCAACTCCAACCCTGCATTACCTATGGCCTTCACTCCTACATATGTGATACTGAACAGCCCTGAAGAAAATCACAAAACTACATTGCTGGGTCCATTAAAAGTTTATGCTATCTAATCTCCAACTGATACAAGACAAATGTTTTACTCCCTCCTAATAAATTCTTTCCTCTTTCCACAGCAACTGTTTCAAACTTTTTTCATCTTTTTGCAAGTCTTCCAACATCATTCTTTCTCACAATATTCTTAGAGGACCTTACTTCATACTTAATTGTAAAAATGGAGGACATTCTTTTTTCTCTTCTCTTTCTTTGCTTTATCTTTCCTTGTTTAGGACTATGGAATAAAAAGAATTTAGTAGAGTGTTTTCTTTCTCAGTAGTTAAGAATAATTTGTTTAATATAGGTATTAACTGTTCTTTAAATGTTTGATAAAATTTGCTTACAAATCTATAGAGACAAGGAATTTGTATTTGGCACTCCCTATAGAGCTCATTCTTTATCTTTTTATGAAATTGAATATCAAATGCAGATATCAAGTAATGTCTATTTGATCTGTTGTTTTGGATATTTTATATTTTTATGGTAATCTATTTCTTTTGTGATCTCTTTTGTTGGCATATAACTTGGGTAGAAGAGTCTAATAGTGATTTTTATTTCTTCTATCTTTGTTGTAATTTTACCTGTTTTTATTTGTTGAATGAACAAATTTGTTCAAATCAAGTTGGCTAAAATTTCATTAGTCTTTTTTTAGAGAATCAATTTTAGGTGGGTTTATCATTTCTACAATTTATTTTTTCTATAATTTTTAAGATTTTCTCTTTTGTGCTTATTGAGTTAGTTTATTAAAATGCATAATCAATTAATTAATCTTTTCTTTTGTTAACACATTGCTAAATATAAAAAAAATTATTAAGCATTTATTATGTGCCAGACTTTGTGTTTTAAATAGAATATATAATTTTAGGGATAATTTGTTCTCTTAGGGCTGTGTTAGCTTTATCCAAAAATTGTGGCATGCTATCTCATCATTATCATTGTCTTTCACATAATTATTATTTGTTTCCGATTTTTTTGTTTGTTTGTTTGACTCACTTCTTATTTGGGATTTCATCATTAAGCCTCTATTTAGGTTGGTGTCTTTTTGCTGTTCTGAATTGATTACTATTATTATTTTGTTATGGTCCATAAAGAATGTGGTTAGTATTTTTGCCTTTGCATATTTATTGCAGAGAAATTAGGCTCTGTAGTCTAATATATTGCAAATTCTGTAAAAAGGTAATGTTGTGGAACTATATTTATTTTAAGGGGTCCCATTTGGAAGGCAACTAAATTTTCTAACTTTTCTGCTGTTTTATATTTTTCCTTTATCTTTATCAGATCTGTCCAATTTTGAGAGAACAGTAAAGTTCTCTTATGAATTTATGTACAATGACATTTGGGGCACATAATTTTAATCCTGATATTGGTTCATTGTCTATTTGGTTTCTTTAAGAATGACAAAATTTTCTTGTTTATCTTTCCTTATATTGTAATATTTAAAAACAAAATAGTCCCTGACCTTAAGAACATATATCTATTGTGGGGAAGAAGTGGAGAAAAAAATGTGTATATAGGAAACTAATTTAACTCTTGCCCAAGTGAACATTAGTGGTTTCCTGAAGGACATCACTGGGATGTTGTATGTTGTGTTGATGTAACTAATGATTTACTGAGAGACCTCTAAGGTTGTGACACTGTGTATATTATATATCAAAAGCAGAATGGTTTTCAAAATGCTTTACAAATGTCATCTCTCTTTATTCTCACAACAACTCTTGGAGGTAGATGCTATCATTCCTCCTTCCTTTCCCAGAATTGAATAGTGTTTATATACTCTTCTAAAAGTCCCTCCCCTTGTGGCAGCCCTTTTTGTAGTGGTTAGAAACTGGAAAATGAATGGATGCCCATCAATTGGAGAATGACTGGGTAAATTGTGGTATATGAAGATTATGGAATATTATTGTTCTGTAAGAAATGACTAACAGGATGAATACAGAGAGGCTTGGAGAAACTTACATGAACTGATGCTGAGTGAAACGAGCAGAACCAGGAGATCTTTATACACTTCAACAACACTACTAAATGAGGATGTATTCTGGTAGAAGTGGATATCTTCGAGAAAGAGATCTAATTCAGTTCCAATGAACAGAATCAGCTAAACCCAGAGAAGGAACACTGGGAAATGAGTGTAAGCTGTTTGTATTTTTGTTTTTCTTCCCAGGTTATTTTTACCTTCTGAATCCAATTCTTCCTGTGCAACAAAAAATTCAGTTCTGCACACATATATTCTATCTAGGATATACTATAACATAAAACTGCCTGCCATCTAAGGGGAAGGGATAGAGGGAAGGAAGGAAAAAATCAGAGCAGAAGTGAGTGCAAGGGATAATTTTGTAAAAAATTACCCATGCATATGTACTGTCAAAAAAGTTATAATTATAAAATAAAAAATATTTTTAAAAAAAGTCCCTCCCTTGTCCTGTTCCTTAGGGGAATATGTATTCTCTAATTAGTTTTTTAATGTTAATATTTTTTTCTAGTTTAATTGTTTCTTGGTGACTTATAATGCAATTCAATCTACCTTGCCCAATTTTAATTTTCTGTTTTTTGAAATAGCTTTTTATTTTTCAAAATATATGCAAAGATACTTTTCAACACTACTGCAAAACTTTATGCTCCAAAAATTTTCTCCCTCCCTCTCTAACTGTCCCCTTCCGTAGACATCAAGTAATCCAATATAAATTAAACATGTGCAATTCTTCTAAGCATATATCTACATTTATCATGTTGCATAAGAAAAAATCAGATCAAAAAGGGGAAAAAATGAGCAAGAAAACAAAAACAACAAAAAGATCAAAATAACTATCTTGTGCTCCACATTCAGTCTCCATAGTCCTGTCTTTTGGATACAAATGACAGGCCAGTTCCAATAGACCTGAATTACCTCATTGTTGAAAAGAGCCAAATCTATCACAGTTGATCATCACCTAATCTTGTTGTGTACAATGTTCACTTGGTTCTAAGTCACTTCACTTAGCATCAGTTCATATAAGTCTCTTCAAGCTGCTTTGAAATCATATTGCTGATCATTTCTTATAAAACAATATACTCCAAAACATTCATATGCCATAACTTATTCAGTCATTCTCCAATTGATGGGCATCCACTTAGTTTCCAGTTCCTTACTACTAAAAAAGGAGCTGCTACAAACTTTTTTGCACATGTAGGCCTTTTTTCCTTTTTTATGAACTCTTGGTTCTCCCAATTTTGCCTTTCTCTTCTTTGATTTTTGAAGTCCTTTAAAATTTTTAAAACTCTTTTTGGGCTTGTTACTCTTTAGGTAGAAGTGATTTTTTTAAACCTTTACTATCTTCCTCTGAATATGAACCTGACTCTTCTTTTATACCAATTGTTATCTACTACATATGATAAACCATCGTAACTATCTATTTCCTTTGCTTACTCACTTTTATTTTTAGCAGCTTATTACAGTAATCAGATTTTATGATGACTACTGTGCTAAATCTACAAAGAAGAGTAGTCTGTAGGGAGTAGAGTTGACCTCAAGAACTTCTCATGGCCTCAGGAACTTTCATCCCTTAAACTCTTATATAATAAACTGTATGTGGATCAGAGGGCTGAATGGGAGAGGATTATATGAGATAATTGCTCCTTTTTTTTTTTTTTTAACCTTTTCTTCCCCAAGAGCACTCTAAGCCCTAACCTACTTTCTTAACATCAAGCCTAGCAGTGTTGACCAGGCATGAACCCAGGATATAGTTGTGTTCAAGGAAGAATAAGGGCATATCTATCTGGTGAATGCCATACCAGTACTTACAGGAAGCAAGAGCATTTGCAAGTCAGTTTGGCTAAGGGCCCTAACTGTAGCTTAGTGGAGGAAAAATAGGGCCTGAGGTTAGGCTCCCAGACAAAAAGCCCTGTAAATATCATTGGCCTAATTTAAACTTCCCGACTTGGGGTTCACTGCTCTAGTCACTATGCCATTTAGCTGTCTCAAATGGAAAGTGAATACTGATCTAGAGATTTTAGAGATAAGAGAAAGAGGTGTAAACTTGAGTGGTAGATGTAAGATTTCCCCAGAACTGCCTGCACCCATGCCAGAAAGCAGCTCTTTACTATGTCTCCTGATTCCTAATGCTTGCTCTAGCAGATCACTAAGAATAGTCTTCTTGGATGAAATTTTTCTTTCCTTGATTGAGCTAAGAATTCATATTGCTCCCGACTTGAAGAATATATATACTCTTGTGCATTCCTTCATACTAAGATGTAAAATTTCAGGACCAGAAAGATTTACAAGTGAATTCTATCAAATATTTAAAGATCAACTAATCCAGTATTAAATAAATTACTTGGAATAATAGGCAAAGAAAGGATCTTCCCAAACAATTATAATACTGATATCCAAACCACAAAGAGTAAAAACACAGAAAGAAAACTAGACCAATTTAATTAATGAATAAGGATTCAAAAATCCTAAATTAATTACTAGCTAAAAGATTACAACAATACATCACAAAGATTATATATTTTGATCAAGTGGGATTTATTCCAAGAATGTGGGGATGATTTAACACAGGGAAAACTATTAATATAATTAATTGTAGCAATAATAAAAGTTTAAGAATCCATAATTATTATCAATAGATGCAGAAAAAGCTGATGATAAAGTACAACAATAATTTCTATTAAAACATTTGAAAGTATAAGCATAAATGGATTTTTTAAAATTGATAAAAAGCATTTATCTAAAACCATCAGGCAAGTATTATTTGTTCTTATTTGTAAGCTTTCCAGTAAGATCCAGTAAGATCAGATATGAAACAAGGATGCCCATTGTCATAAATAGTATTAGATATTTTATTGTAAATAACAGCACTAAAGAAGGAAAATAAATAGAAGGAATAAGAAGAGAGAATGAGATAATAAAACTATCTCTTTTTACAGATGATATAATTATATACTAGGAAAATTCAAAATAATCTAAAAAGTTAATTGAAACAATTTTCTATTTAAGTCAACAAATCAAGTTAACAAACATTTATTAAGTGTCAACTATGTGTCAGATACTATGCTAAGCATATAAAAAGATAAAACATAGTAATCAATTTCAAGGACCTCACAATTATTAGAGAAACAACATGAAAGAAACTCTGTACAAACAAGAAATATATAATATGAATTAGAGATAATCAGTAGAAGGAAGGTGCTAGCATTAAAAGTGATTAGGAAAAACTTCTTACAGAAGGCAGGATTTTGACTGAGACTTATTAGGAGGTGGAGATGAGAGAGAGAGTTATAGGCATAGGAGACAGCAAGAGAAAATGACCAGCATAGAGAGATGGACTGTCTAAAGTAATAAATCGCAAGGAGGCCAGTATCCCTGAATGACAGAATATGCAGAGGGGTGTCAATGGAAAAAAGATTTAAAGGTAGAAAGCAGTCAGCTTACGGATAACTTGTTTGATAAATGTTTGCTTACTATCTGTGATTATCATTTGGCAGCAAAGACATAAGTTAGCTGAGCAAGCTAACTCTTATCCTTCCAACCTGGACTGGGAGTACTTGCCATACTGAACCAACAAGGATATTGGCTTTTATCCAGAAGACCTAAAAAACCATCACAATCCTAGACTACATATGTTTGATGTATCATATATAAATGTAATTTAAGGTAATACTCCTTTTGGAGACAAGAAAGTAGAGGAGTGAGGTCCCAACTATAGCCCTTCTCCTGTTCTGGCCAAAGGCAAAAATTCCTCTAGATATCATATAGCTAAATATATACCTGCAATTAGGTCAGCCTAGCCCTATGTTGTTCAGTATATACTCTTGCACTAAATACGAAATATAGACAAAAACATTTCTTGTTAATGGGTACTAGGGGGAGGATCAAGACAAGATTCCTATAGAAGAACATTCTACTGCTGAACTCTGAAGAAAGTGTGAGTTTCATTGAAGGAAGAGTGAAAAGATGGTACATTCTAGATATAGTTCACAGCCTATGCAAAAACATAGGGAATAATCAGTCCCAGGTATACTTTGTATTCTCCCATAGCATATTATTGCCATTGATCTCATTGTTGAACCTTTGTACTACCAGATCACTAGAAGCCTTAGGAGATTTAATTCACTCAATTTTGGAACTACCATTCTGGGACTCCCTGTCCTGATTGGTTAATTTGTGAATACAAACTTATATGACATACTACTTCTAGCTTTTTCTAGCTATTTTTTATGTTTGTTGATGTCCATTCCCCCTATCTCCTGCTATTTAACTTGTTCACACATGTTCCCTGCTTCCCTCCCTATTTAGATTGCTTTTTTTCAGGGAATTATAATCAAATCAATAAATATGTGCCAATCATATTCCCTATAGCTTTCCTAACTCTAGCTCTGAGAATAGTAATCTTTTTTTTTTTGAGAATAATAATCTAATCAATATTACAATTTACTCCATGATTCCAATTACCATTCCCTCTTTCTTTCCATTTAAAGTCTTCTCTGACTATTAGGCCATATTTGTATGGTTGTCCTCAATTTAAATATAAATTCTTTAAAGGTAAGAACTATCTTGCTTGCTTTATATTTATAAACCCAACTGCACAGAATAAGCAATTAATAAAGTATTTTTTGATTTATTCATTCACTGGGAGACTGGGTTTGGACAGAGTGAAGTTTGGGGTCATTTACCCAGAAGTAATCACAGTAGCTCCATTCAGTGGGCTTCAATAGCTGCTGCTCTGGCATTGTATCAGGATGTGGGAAAGTCACACAGTTTATCTGTAGTGGAAAAAGAGATAACAGTTTTACCAAATGGTGAGGAAATTATAAAAGAGATGAAAACACAGCAACAGATTCCTGAACACTCTTTGCAAGATCATGTTGACTCTATTTATAATAAGATTGGCAAAGATGGTAAAGGGGAAAACCAATGTTGACTGGGTAGTGAAGAGAAAGGCATACACTAACACAGGGTTAGGGTAGTCATACATTTGTCTAATCAATGTGGAAAGTAATTGGAATTTTGCTTAAAATATGGGTTAAATGCTTATAATTTAGACTTAGAGAGTTGGAGGCACATATCCCATGAAAAATTAAAATAGAAAAAGTAGTCAAAGCTATACTTTGTCTTGCAAAGAAAATAGGAACCAAATAGTCACCAATGGAAGATTAATTTGATAAATTTGGGTATATGAATGCAATGAAATAGTACTATTCTACCAGAAACTATGAATATGATAACTATAGGGAAACATGAAAAGAGGAGAAAGAAAGAAAGAAGCTTTTATATAGTGTCTACTACTATATGCTAGGCACTGTGACATACACTTTATACATATCTTGTACCAATATGCATATTTTGTTTGAAAGGCAAGAGCAATTATAATAGTCATTTTACATTTGAGGAAATTTGAGGCACAGAGATGTTAAATGACTTGTCCAGGGTGCTATTATGATCTTCATTTTACAATTCAGAAAACTAGGATAGACAGAGATTAAGTGATTTAATCAAAATCTCCCAGCTATTAAGTGTCTGAGGCCAAATTTGAACTTAGATTTTCTTGATCCCTAGCTGCCTCAAGACAACATAATACAGAATGAAGTAATCAAAACCAGGAAAACAATGTAAATAAACATGTGTATTGTGTGTATAGAAAATGTGTCTAAATACATATACATAGACACACATACATATATACATATGTACACACACACAGAGAGAATAATAATGTAAAAGGAAAGAACAAATAGAGATTGGATGATATAATAATCAAGCTTAGTTTTGGAAAAGAGTTGAGAAAGTATACATCCTTCTCTGTAAATATGGATAATTATGGGCATAACTATGGACATAAATTATCAGATATGATTGAGAGGGTGATTATGTTTTGCTTGACTGTTTGTTTTTTCTGCTTCATTTTTACACCTTATTTGAAATAATGGCTAGATGAGAAGGGATAGAGAGAATATACATGAAAATGGAGGTGATAGAGAATAAAATAGAGCAACAAAAAAATTTAAAAATAAATCTTAGTAAATAGAGGATAAACTTAAATTTATCTTCAGTGAAGTAGTGTTGAAATCATAGGCATCACAATAATACACACACAAACACACACATAAATACAGATTTGTGTCAAGACACTTTGGCATTCTTAACTTTCCCAGATTATTTATTTCCCTACATTCACCATTCTCTCCTTTGGAGATAGAATGGTTTGATTCTCCAGATGTGCTCAGTCAATTACCTCCAAAATTACAAATGCCTTCCTTACTCCATATTTCAAGTGCTGTTATATGAAAACCAAAAGTTAAAATCAATCAACAATGGGAACAAGCTTTGGGGCCTCAGGGATAATAAAGTAATATAGGTCTGAAAGGAAGCAAAATTCAGGTTTAAAAATTGAACTGAATTCCTTTCTTCTTCCTTTCTTAGGAAGGTAATTAGGACTCTTGGAGGGAAAGAATAAGCATTTATTAAGTACCTATTATGTGCCAATCATTTAGAGGGCAGGGGAGGGAGCAATAAGGATCAAGTGACTTGCCCAATGTCACAAGCTAGTAAATGTCTGAGACTGAATTTGGAGTCAAGTCCTGATTCCATGACCAATGCTCCATCCTCAGTATCACTTAAGTGCCCCAGGCATTATTTTACATATATTATCTTATCAACTTCGGAAAATATCATTACTCTCCTTGTGTAGATAAGAATGAAAGAAAGACTTATCCAGGATGACATTGCAATACAGTGTTTGAGGATTTGAATTTAAGTCTTCCAGACCTCAAGTACAGTAGTTTTACTTACTATGTCATCTAGCTGCCTAAAGAATGTTAAATCTGACAGATTTCTCACTCCAAAAGACAGTTAATTTTCTCAATGGACTAAGGAGAAACTATCGTTTTTATAATGAGCAGAGTTCTTTCATGATCTTCTAGCTATTTCTGGGAACTAATTATACTTTTTCCTTTAATTCTAGAAGCATATACAGAACCTTTGTCCTTTGTCCTTTTCCTTCTTTCTTCAGTTATCTCTCCCCTACATCAATGTCAAAGAAAAGAAATAATGCTGCCATAATAACCTCACACTTAAAAAGTATCTATTATGGAGAGACTTACATGAACTGAGGCTGAGTGAAATGAGCAGAACCAGGAGATCGTCGTATACTTCAACAACAATACTATATGATGATCAATTCTGATGGGCGTGGCCATCTTCAACAATGAGATGAACCAAATCAGTTCCAATAGAGCAGTAATGAATTGAACCAGCTACACCCAGCAAAAGAACTCTGGGAGATGACTATGAACTACTACATAGAATTCCTAATCTCTCTATTTTTGTCCACCTGCATTTTTTATTTCCTTCACAGGCTAATTGTACACTATTTCAAAGTCTAATTCTTTTTGTACAGCAAAATAACTGTTTGGGCATATATACATATATTGGATTTAACTTATACTTTAACATATTTAACATGTGTTGGTCAACCTGCCATCTGGGGAAAGGGGTGGGGGGAAGGAGGGGAAAAGTTGGAACAAAAGTTTTTGCTATTGTCAATGCTGAAAAATTATCTATGCATATATCTTGTAAATAAAAAGCTATAATAAAAAAATCTCAAAAAAAAGTATCTATTAAATTAAATTTGTTAAACCTAACTATCTGTAGTAGATAGGAAGAACAGAGACATTTAACCATTGGCCAAGTGAACATGGTCCCATTCAAATTACTACTATTATTTGTAGAGTGGGAATTCCTTGGGAGGAAAACTATAGCAGTTGATGCACATTGAAAAATTAGGAGGCATACAGAAGAGGAAAACCAGGAGCCATAGGTTCATATTACAGAAAATCATATAATGTCTATTTCATATGTGGTCTGACCAAACAAGGGTATATATCCCTTAAAATATGCCTCTTTTAAAATTGTGTTGGCTTTTCTGGCTGACATAATTCTACATTAATATATAGTAAGCTTGTAGTTCATAAACAAAACAAAACAAAACAAAAACAACAAAAATCCTAGTCCATTTTTTTCAGACAAACCCCATTCAGACAAATTCTTCCTTTCACTCATCATATATTGTTATATAATTTTAAAAATTTAGATGTGAGAGACTTCACATTTATTTTTATTATATATGAAGTTCAGCCTGATATTTTATGCTGATAAGATTTTTTTTGAATAATATCAGTTATCCAGACTTAATTATAGCTCCTTTGAACTCTCAGCCTTTCTTCTTCTTATCCATAGAGTCATAAGCTCTGAAAACTGAGCTTTCATTTATGTCCTGCCAGAGGTAATGAACTAGTAATGAAGAGCAACATATATTTTTTGGACATGATCAATATGGGAAATTGTTTGGCTTAACTATGCTTATTTGTTATGAGTGCTTGGAGAGGTAGCCAAGTGGTAGGATTGATAGAGTATAGAGCTTGAATCAGGAAAACCTGCATTAAAATTCTGCTTCAGTTACTTATAAGCTATGTGACTCAGGCAAGTCATCAAAACTTTCTAAGCCTCAGTTTCTTAATCTGTAAAATGGGCATGATATATAAAAATCAAATAAAATAAGATAAAATCCTTTTCAAACCTTAAAATGCTATATAAATGGTATAATAAGCTATTATTTTTTGTTGTTGTTGTTTTATGGAGGGTATGTGAGAGAAAATAAATGTTTGTATTAACTAACGGTTTTAAAGTGAGCCTTTATTGCTCCAAACAAGTCTACCATACCAGAGAATGCTCTGGCCAGTTCCATGGGGTATTATTTCGTCTCAGATTCTGCCACCTTTGTCCAATATGAACACCTGTCATACCTTTCCAACATCAGCTCCATTACAAGTATTGACATTCTCCATTCAGATTTAAGATGCTTGAGGTACTCACTTGTATTTGTATTGGCATTGCTTATAGAGTATATGGCACAAAAGGAGTCCCTTAATAAATCTCATTCATCTATTCTATTCTACTTCTAATATAACTATTTTTTCTTGTCATCAGAAAAGCTTAAAAATTCTTGCAGAACATTTCCCTGTCTTAGCCTAGTATTTTGCAGCAAATTTCAACAGAGTACTGTGCTTCACAAAAAACTTTCCTACTGCCACCATCCCCAGTCTTCAGAGGGAGTTCCCTTTGGTAATATTTCCTTTAAGAGTAATGACTCTCAAATGAGAAAGGCTTACAAAAGGATTAATCAATGGTCATGATCAACTGCAAACTACTGGGAGACTGCATGAATGACCTAATTTCAGAGCATGTGAACATAGATTTTATAGACTTCTTTCTCTTGCAAAATAAACCATTATCATTTGGGGAGACAAGATAGAAATAAGACTATATAATGGTGTATGCTGAGAAAAGGGAGTATAGACAATAACAATATAAATATGTATGCATATATTACTTTTAACATATATTTCTACCATGTTTAACATATATTGGACAACTTGCCATCTAGGGGAGGGCATGAGAGAAGGGGGGGGAATTGGAACACGGGGTTTTGCAAGGGCTAATGTTGAAGAATTGTCCACGAACATGTTTTGAAAAAATAAAAAGTTTTAATTAAAAAAAGAAAAAGCTTTAATAAAAAAAATAGAAAAAAATAAAATTGTTTGAGGAAAAAAAAAGAAAAGGGAGTGTAGAGAATACTTCATGGGGCCCATAATATGTAACTGAGCTTACCAGGTGATATATGCTCTGCTCCATGGACACTTAACTCACTCTATTTCTTTCAGCCAAAAAATACCACACATTTAAGGATCATCTTATTTCCTCTTCAAGAAAATAATGGCTAAATAAATACAGTCTTGGTAAAGTAGAAATGGCAATTGAATTTGAAGTCAGAGAACCTTGGTTCAACTCTTAACTCTGTTGCTTACTATTCAAGTGAACTTGACTCGCTAGCCCTCAGTTTCTTCATCTACAAAATTAGGGAATTGGGCTACATAAAATTTAAAGTCCCTATTAGCTATGAACATACTCCAAATCCCATGATCCACTATAATTTGGCCAAGGGAAGGAATGTATTACATAGTTCTACTTTACCTGGGCTACTTTTTACAGAAAACAAAAACTAATTGGAGACATGAGGTCAATGACCTAACAGTGAATGTGAATGAATAGAATATTCATCTTTTTTAAGCCCAGCTAAGACCAAATCTCAAAAATAAAAATTTCCAAGAAAATTTTTATTGGAACATAAAAATCTCAAATGGAGAGAATGTGACCTGGATTTATAATAGTGATAATAAAATCACTAGAAAGGTGATTCTTGTCTGATATTGCTCCTTTAATCATCTAGACATAGGCAGAACTAGTTTTTTGCCAGATAAGGTTTGCTTGCTATCAGTAAGGTCCATTCTAGAAGCACAAAACTTAATGGGAATGCAAAAGGAATGACAATAAAAATCAGGAGAATTACTTGGCCACAGATCACCTGTGACTTCCCAAGACTTAGATGTAACATGAGTTTTGTACAAAGACTCAAAATCACAATACTTTGACATCTCTTTAGGATAGGAAAAATATAGGGAACTATATATGGTGCTTATTTAAGATGGTTGTAGATTCCATTCTTGGTATTAATGCACTATATGATACATTATATAGGGCTTAAACTTTGGTTGGCTAGACTTGGATACTTGGGTGTACTAGAGCTATATCTAATGGACAACAAATAATTGGATCATTCTGGTTTGGGTTTTTCTCCCTAGTAAGTCTATTGCCTTTTATCCTAGAGAAGGAAATGAACTGAAAGTAAGAACTGATGATAAAAAGTCAAATGTAAAGAGAGAAGTAAGGCAACTAGAATAATAATGGGCCATACAGACTAAGAGAATTTGCTGGCCTCATTTCTGCCTTATTTTAGTGCCATTCTCTCCCCTCACCACTTTTAGCTTTCCTCCTAAACCTTCCACCCCAAAAGTGGCTGAAGTCTATTGTCATTCAGGGAAGCCAACCCCAGGCTTAAATACCTTTGTTATTTCTCCATTAACCTCAATAATTTGTTTCAACTAATGTTTATTATGCAGTGTTCTAGACCCTGGGGATAAATACAAAGACAGATATTAAATAATAATTGATCTCAGGACCTTAAATTCTTGAACATATATAACTATACACATATATACATATACTTATATACACAAACACAAAATACACTGTTTACAGGGGAGATGGCGAGAGAAGCATTAACTGGAAGAATCAAGAAAGCTTTGGATTTCAACAGAAAGAGAGCATTTTAAGTCTGAGGGACAGGTGATGTAAAGACATGGAGGCAGGACATGGGATGGTATGCACAAAGAACATCAAAACAGAACAATTTGGTTGGACAGAGTTCAGAAGAGAAAGTAATTTATAATCAGGATGGAAAGTTAAGTTGGAGATGTTATGGAGGACTCAATGCCAAATACAAGAATATTTATTTTATATTAGAGGTAATAGGAAGTAATTAAAGCTTCTCAAGTAAAGGAATGGCACAGTTAGCCCTGTGTTTTAAAAAAAACTTTAATTTGAGTATAGGCCAAGCAACCTCTTCCAAAATTCCCCTCAAATAACTTTAAAATAAATTAAAAGAAAGAAGGGGAAAATGGTTTTGCAAAACTAATCAACAGTGATCACGCCTAACAACCATATTGCTTTACCTCTTCAGTAAATAGAAGAGACATATTTCTTAACTCTTCTTGCCCTCTGCCATTTATGGGAGTTGTTTGCCTATGAGAGTGGATAGTAAAGGGAACATTCTATGGCCTGGGATAAGGTGGGGAGCAAATCACTCAAAGATAACTGAGGGAGACTATCAGTGGTTTTCTCTAGCTGCCCATTATAGGCATTTTCTTTCATTTCTCTTTTTCTCATTCCCTTTCTTCCCTTCTCTTTATTTTTCTAGTCCTTTTCTCTTAATTATTATTTTAGAGCAGGGAAAACATTAGAGTAGTTAGTAATCAGAAGCTCTGAATTTGAATTCTATCTCTGACAATTACCATCTATATGTCCAGGGGTAATTATTTTAACCTTTTCTAGTCTATTTTCTCAAATGTAAAATGAAGATAATTTTAATACCAACCTCACCAAATTATTATGAAGAAAGCATTTTCATAAATTCATAAAGTGACATATATATTATATATATGTATGTGTATATATATATATATATATATCAGTTAGCTCTTTCTCTTTTATTTCTTTTGACAAAAATATATTCAAAATCTACTATGTGTTAGGAGGGGTTAAAGGCAGGGAAGGAAAAATGACACAAATACTGTAGAAACTTAAATCTTAGTCCTGTCGGTGACTCACTAAGTTACTGCACATCCTTATTTTAAGTATAGTGATGTTTTAATTTATCACTGACCTCAATTCCACAATATTCTTTAAGCAAATGAACAAACTAAGCCACATTGGGCCTAATTTTTTTTTTAAATTAAAGCTTTTTATTTTTCAAAACCTAAGCATGGACAATTCTTCAACATTAGCCCTTGCAAAACCATGTGTTCCAATTTTCCTCCCCTCCTCCCACACCCTCCTCTAGATGGCAACTAGTCCAATATGTGTTAAACATGGTAGAAATATGTTAAATCCAACATATGTACACATTTGTACAATTATCATGCTGCACAAGAAAAAAAAGAGAAGCAAAATAAAATACAAGCAAACAACAACAAAAAGAGTGAAAATGCTATGATGTGAAGCACACTAAATTCCTACAGTCCTCTCTCTGGGTGCAGATGGCTCTCTTCATCCCTCAACAATTGGAACTGGTTTGAATTGTCTCTTTGTTGAAGAGAGCCATGTCCATCAGAATTGATGATCTTATAATCTTGTTGCATTGGGCCTATTGTTATGCAAGTACTTTGAAACTGTCAGTAAATGTCAGAAGTTGAACTTAAAAGGTTCTCCTCATATCAACGAAGGAAATTCTACGGGATCATTCAGACACTCAGCTCTGTTTTAGTAGGGTCTAAGGGAACCATGACAATACCATCTTAGAGAAGGTTTCTCTAACTCCCACAGCTGTTTTTCTCATTTCAGAAGAATTTAAAGAGACTATATATTTAGTCACCAAACTCAATGACAGTTGGATAATGGCAGAATTCTTTGCCCACTTCAAAAATTTATTCTCATCTTATTCCCAAACTACTATAGGTAGGTGTTAAGATCTTCCAGAGAATTGGAATCCAAGTAAAGAAATGCACTGGCTACTTCAGACAATCTTTAGGAGATCAATCCTTATTTGTTTTCTGTCACTGAGGAATATATCCATAAAGATAGTGTTAACTCTGTTAGAAAGAAGTCATATGGTCCTACTTCCAGCTTTTATCATTTGACTTCACGCTCCTACTAGGAAATCTGTTCTTAGGAAAAATTTTCTTGTTTTTTTTTTTTTTGTTTTTTTTGTTTTTTGTTTTGTTTTTTTTTTGTTTTTACTGAAGTTATCCTATTACTGTAATTTAAATATTATTTCAGTTAGGCACATGGCTCATTCCACCCCCTTCCTTTAATCTTTTCAGGATTTTTGAGCAAGTTCTTTCCTGGTGCCTACCATTTAAAATGGCTTTTTTAAAACTATGGTTCAGATATGGCAGAAACAAAAAATGGGATTTTGAAAGGAAAAGATAAAGAAGAAAAAAAACTTTGGCTAAATCTGTGTCTTGGAACTTCCCTGTTTTCTAGCTGAGTTTAACCTTTCCATACTTACTACTTCTTGCATTACCATAGAGATTACTCTGCTCCCGGCATTGATACTGACAAAAACAGTTAATACTTACTGTGATGGTGCTTTCCTTGTTCTGTTTCTTGCCTGGAGATGGAGATCCTGGGTTCTGGCAAGAGAGGAAAGAAGCATCATCAAAGCTGCTATCCATATTTGGCATTTTATATATCCTGCTTTTCAGAACAGGAACAAATGCCTAAGCCTGGTGCCAAGGAAGCCCAACATGTTCAGTTTAACTCCTAAGTCACCATGCTAGGACAATGGAAGACAACACCATGCAGCTCCCATCTTAGCTCACTGTGGCACAGGTAGAATGCTACTTTATTAAGGCAATTCTCTCAAACTAGCTCCCTACCTATTCTTACCATCAGATTGTGATTTGGAGAGTTAACTCCTCAGCTAGCTATCCTTAACTACTCTGCTATATTCTCTACTGTATAATACCAATAGAATTCACTGAGGACTAAAGCATTCTTTGCATTGTAAATGGTTTCTTACTCTGAAATATCCAGGTTTGGATATCTGGAAAAATATTATGAACAATATAATTCAGAATTCAGATTTCTGTGCTGTCTCTGAATTTGATGAACCACAAGTATTTTCAACTAAGCTTTTTCAGTTTTTGTCCAGTCTATTACTTTTTTCTTATTTTCTTCCTTTTTCCAGGCAGGCAGTCATAATCCCGGTTACTTTGAGTCCACATGATTTCTAGATGATTTCTGAGGTCTTTGTATTTTTAAGCTTGGATAAGAAAGAATGCTCAGGAGAGAGCAAAATTTACTGGTAGCATAGACCACAGGGGATGGACAGAGTCAGAAACCCAGTACTGGGACTTTTACAATCCAATCTGTATTTTATGAAGTGATTGAATATAATCAAGGTTCCCAGAGTGGAACTTTTAATGAACATTTCAATAGTAAGAATGAGACAAAACATTGCACAATATTATATATTTATATAATGGCCTAATGTTTACATGTTTTCTTTTTTCTTTTATTGGGTAGGCTAGAGGTAATAAAAAGAGAATTGCAGGTTTTTTAAAGACAAACTAGAGGTCAACAAATATTTGGTAATGTAAATTGTATTATGCAAAAGTCATGACATATGAGGTGCAATAATAATAAACAAAATTAAATACACACATATCCACACAATACATGTGTGTGTATATACATACATCCATACAATGTTATTTGCACATATATGAGTGTACATATCATTTTAAGGTATACAAAGTTCTTTCTATATTTCATTGATCATCATAACAACCCTGGGAAGTAGGTGCTATTATTATCCCCATTTTACAAATGAGGAAACTGAGGCTGACAGAGGGTAATGAACTTATTCAAGGTCATGCTGATAGCAAATTAGACCTCAGATCTTTCTCGCTCTCAGTCTAACACTATAATGACAATGATCCTTGATTCCCCAAAATGAGCCAGTTCCTCCTTTCAAAGAGTTTACATACTACTTGTGAGATACATGGCATAAATAATTAAATTTAAGATAATATGAAGATTGTTAACAACTAGGTGAATCAGGCAAAAACTGACAATATGAGGAGGCCATTGAATTTACTCATGAAGGAAGCATATTTTATAATTGAAGGAAGCATGTTTTAAGCATAGAAGCCAACTTTGGGAAGCAGCTGGTAGGACAATTTGATTGTAATGTGAAATAACTCCAGAAAAGTAGGTGCTAGCTAGACTAAAGAGCAGTGGTCCTCAAACTTTTAAAATAGGGGGGCAGTTCACTGTCCCTCAGACTGTTGGAGGGCTGGACTATAGTAAAAACAAAAACTATGAACCTCAGCCCAGTGCCGGAAGTGTGCGTTGCTAATGCGAGTTTAGGTCGAACTTCACTTCCGGTCTGATTTTGACATAACCCGGCAGGCCGCATTTGGCCTGCGGGCCGTAGTTTGAGGACCCCTGCTATGGAGGGTTTTAAATGTACCATAGAGGGAAGTTTATATTCTATCTTAGAGGCAATAAGTATCTATTGCAGATTTCTGAACAGGGTAGTTTTGAATTTTAGAAAGATCAATTTGACCACTGTTGAGGACTAGTCCATGATTGGACTATTTCAAAAGTCCATAATAAAAAAAGAAGTAAGAAGGTGGGGGTGGGGTGGGGAGAACAGAACCAAAAGATAAGTAAAAAAATGAATAAGGCTTGGCAACTGATTTAATATAGTTGGGAAGGTGAGAGAGAAAAAAGATTCTAGGTTGACTCAATACACAGGTTATTAATCTGGAAGACTAAAGATAGTATCCTCATCAAAAACAGCAAAATTTGAAAGAGGAGCAAAATTTGTAAGAGAAAAAATAACTGAGTTCTATTTTAGGTGTGTGGAGTTTGAGATACTGATTGAACTTCCAGGTATCATGTCTAGCATGATGCAGGATTAGGGTTGAACACTTAACCATTAGATAAGTCATTTGCTCAGAGATAATAACTGAGTCAATGTTCACTGATGAGATCACTTGGGGAATAGTAATGCTTGTAAGTAAGAGATAGATTATGATCCAGTAAAGAAAATTAACAAGCAGTAGTCAGATAGGTAAAAGGAAACAGTGTCATGGAAGCCAAGGGAGAAGGGAATAGCTAGTAGTAAAGAGGGCAGTCCATATTACTATAATTGCAGAAAGGGAAAGTAAGATTGGGCCAGAGAAAAGATCATTAGGTTTTTCAATTAGTAGAGAACAACTTCAGTTGTGTGATGAGAATCAGAAAGTTGCTAGATTTATGTGCCTCACAGAGTCAATTTAAGATTTCTGAGTTCTTTTGGCTACAACTTGAACAATATAGCAGCCTAATAAGAGAATGTCTACTATAGTATTGGCCTGTAGTGCCTTTAGAGTGTTAGTTAAATGAGCTTAAAGGGGATTGTTATATTTAACATGTATGGGACTACCTGCCATCTAGGGGAGGAGATGGGGGGAAGGAGGGGAAAAGTTGGAACAGAAGGTTTTGCAAAAGTCAGTATTGAAACATTACCCATGTATATGTTTTATAAATAAAAAGCTATAATAAAAAATAAAATTTTTTTAAAAAGCAGACAAAAAAACAAACAAAAAACAAAAACGGGGGGGGGGGATTGTTAGCCAAATTAATAGTTCAATACTTTCCTAGCATCATTATAAGTGGAAAGAGATTATAAATGCTATGATGGTCTGGAAACAAACAAACAAAAGGAATTCTGCTTAGTGAGGATCAGAAGGGGAAAAGGTGACAGAGAAAAGTGGCTTTATGTGGTACTGATATTCCTGAATGGACCAATGACATAAAGGCCTGCAATCCAGAATTGTGAACTACCTTGAATACACAGGACTGATTCTTTGCCAGGTTGTTATAAATGTGCACCCACTCCCCCATACAGATTCTGAATGAATTGGTTGGGAGAGTGTGACTAAGGTCTGTGTTACAAATTTATCTTGCTCTGGACAAGAAAGTAAGACTGGTGATTTTGCACAGCCTTCCCTCACTTAAATACAATTCACTTGCAAGTCACGACATCTTCTCAGTGTCATGGTCCTGTTTGACAATAAAGGACAAACAACAGCAACAACAACAGGATCAGTCCTGCTACTGACTCTCTCAACAGTCATCCTATATAGGCAGTTTTTGTTGTTGTTGTTTAGTCATTTCTATCATGTCTGACTCTTTGTGACCCTTTTGGAATTTTCTTGGGAAAGATGATGGAATGGTTTGCCATTTTCTTCTTTGGCTTATTTTACAGATGAAAAAACTGAGGCAAACAAATGACTTACCAAGAGTCATATAGCTAATAAGTGTGTGAGATTTGATTAAAACCTACACCTAATTTCCCATTACTTCTTCCTGCTGTAGAACAATCTTCATGGATCATGTGTGTGGAGGTGAGGAGAGGAGTTAGAATCTCTACAGGTTAGGGAAGGAGATGCCCCCTCCCCCCAACTTCTTGGAAGATGTTTGTCTCCTACATGGCACCTGTGAGAGGACTACTTTTCAAGTATATTGTAGGGGAGATTCAGGTATAGGTTGGGGTGGGTAATGTTTGAATCTCCTTCCAGCTTTGTACTCCTCTGTTTTGTGATAATTCAAAATCTATTACCCTACAAATATTTCTGAAGATCCTTAGTAATTTTTCAGATCACTAATAGTCTCAAATTATCTGTGCTATTTATCCCTTGGCAACTTGGCATTTCAGTAGAAGTAAAAGTTTAATGTCATCTGCAGATTTGCAGATTTTAGAACACACTCCATTTTCTTGGTCATTTATAAAATCATGCTAAATAAGATTATTCCCTAGGGGACTTCACTGTATATTTTATCTAGAGGACGTCTCAACAGCCATATAATATTTTATCACTATACCCCTAATTAAGGCAATAAACATAATTATTAATTGCACTTGTAATTGGGAGGCGGGTTCAAATCTCTGTTCTGTGCTTACTAGCTGTGTGATCAGTTTTCTTTTTTTTTTTTCTTCAAGATATTATCTTTTTTTTTTAATAGCTTTTTATATACAAAACATATGCATGGGTAATTTTTCAACATTGACCCTTGCAAAAACTTCTGTTTCAACTTTTCCCCTCCTTCCCTCTACCCCTTTCTCTAGATGGCAGGTAGTCTCATATATGTTAAATATGTTAAAGTATATGTTAAATACAATATATGTATACCTATTTATACAGTTATCTTGTTGTATAAGAAATATCAGATTTAGAAAGAAGATAAAAATATCCTGAGAAGAAAAAAAAACAAAAATGCAAGCAAACAATAACAGAAACAGTGGAAATGTTATGTTGTGGTCCATACTAATTTCCCAGTGTTCTTTCTCTGGGTGTAGCTGGTTCTGTTCATTACAGATCAACTGGAACTGATTTGGAGCCTCTCATTGTTGAAGAGAGCCATATCCAACAGAATTAGTGATCAGTTTTCTTATGTGTTAAAATGGGTATAATAACATTTTACTCCCTATCTCACCAAACACAAAGTTCTCAGTAAAGCTTAAAAAGCAAATAGAAATGTCAACTGGTACAATTATGCTTAAGTGCATAACCACAAGACAGCTACTCTACAGTTACAATAATTTATGAAGCACTGACAGTTTGACCACAGTGGCAGAGGGATCCTAAATTTAATTAGAGGTTACTGGGTTACCTAATAAATCTAGGCTTAGACAAAACACAGTTTTCCTTGTTTTTTTTTTTACTCAATATCCAACTACCTGTCCTTTGGTAATTTGTTATGAAACATGCCACTTGCCCAACATGGTAACTCCTGTAAGAATTAAAATGATAATCAAAATAGATCATTTTTTCAAGTCTCAGATAAAATTCCATCTTCTATAGAAAGCCTTTCCTGATTTCCTTTCATTTTCTTTTTGTTCATTTTCTTTCTGTTGATTATCTCAATATTATCCCATGTTATTATTATTATATATTTATTATATAATATAGATTTTATTACATAAGAATATTATATTCTACATTTATATGTTATCTACCACATTGAATTTTGACTTGATCCTTGAGTTCAGGGACTGTCTTACTTTTTGGGGGATATATCTAGTGCTTAGCATGGTGCCTGGTACATAGCAGACACCTGCAAAATGTTTATTGATTGATTAATTAATAAATGCATACTAACTACCAAGTATTAAATTCTATGCATCTCTATGGTGATGCAGTACTAGATCAAATTATACTCTCCATCATTTTCTAAAATATTTCCTTAAAAAAAAGAATTGTGTGCCAAACATAATCTTTTAGACCTCTTCTAATGTCAAATTTATGACCCCAAATGAAACCAATCAAGAAAAGGCATCATGGAACAGTGGAAACAAGATTGGATTTGGAGTCAGGATATAGGATTAAAGTCTAATTCTGCTATTTATTATTTTTTTCCACTTTAGCCAAGTCACTTAGCTTGTCTGGACCTCAATTTATTCATTTAGAAAACAAAGGGGCTAGATTAGATGACCTTAAGTTACCTTACTTTTCCAGATTTAGGAACTTATAAAAATTAATCTTAAAAAGGAAAACAAATCACAAAAGGTTACTTGGGGGGCATATGACAGTGCAGTGTCCTGGACTGCAATGACATGCTCTTCCTGATGGTGATAATAAGGATCTGTGGGCTGATCAGCAGGAGTCTCTGTTTTTACTTTAAAAAAAAAAAAAAAAAAAAAAAAAAAACCCAAAACAAAAAACAAAACAAAACAAAACAAAAAAACACTGGAAGATAGAGTAACTTTGATAAACCCTTACTTAATCAATTGAGACAACTGCCTGAATCCATCAGATTCTGCCCATATCATTCATACCCTACCACCCAAGGCCCAGACTTGAAACCCACATCCCTTACCTGGAAATCACCAATGGGTTTTCGGAGACTCATGTGGACAGGTTCTGACTGATGCACTGGGGTCCCTGATGAGTGGTAGCCGTTCACTGTGAGGGACAGCGACATTAGTCTCTAATTGTACAGCATAACAAGAGGGCACACCCTCCCCATATCCCAAATTCTAGAGAAAGGTGCCAAGATCTTTAGAAAATGGTTAGGACTATTGTCTAGGACCTTCACAGTGCTAAGCTCCACCTTCAATTGAAGGGATAATAGATCCTGTAATGGTTACCTGCCTCCATCCTGAACTATTCTAGTACACCCAACTAGAGTTGCAAAAATGGTTTGCGAGTTTCATTTTATCCTAAAGGAAGGAAAATGGTATGTACTTGCTTAGGAGTGAAAATACTTTGGACATTTATGGCTTTAGAGATAACTTATTCAATGACAACTAAAAGCAACACTTTTTCAATGTCTATTAAATGGTTCCTATAGGTCAAGGGTTCTCCGTCCCCCCACCCCAACAGCTATGTGTTCATTCCCTGAGCTTCACAGGAACCTTGCTACAAAGTCTTGAACCTAGTTCTTTCAATCTGTAGTTTCAGTCCCTGTGATTTTTATAAAACTAGAATTACAGAATCCTAAAGTTGGAAAGGACTACAAAAGCATTTAATGCAACTAATACTTTCAGTGACAAATAGGTATTTAACCTCAGCTTGAGGACATCCAGTGAGGGGGAAACAACTTCCAAAGCATCCCACCCTACATATGGACAACTCTAACTGTTAGGAAGTTTTTTTTCCTATCATAAAGACAACCTGTCTCTTTGCAACTTTTGCCCAGGGCTTTTTGTCCTGCATTCTGGAGTCAAGTGGAGCAAATTTAATCTGTCTTCTTATGTACGTCTTGATTTCTCTTCTCCAACTTAAACACCCATATTCCTTTGACCAATCTTTGGTCACGGCAAATGACCATACAGGCCGCATTCCATTTCTTTGTTCTTCAGTTTATTACTAAAATCTGGCACTCAAAAAAATGAATACAATATTCTTGATTTGGTCTAAAAATTATAACTATGACCTCTCTTGTGCTAGAAACTCTTCACCCAGATTTTTTTCAAATTGTTTATATCTCCTTTGTCAAGTAGTTCTGAAAAAAAAAATTTTTTTTTTTTTTGAGGGTAGAGGGATGGGGAAACCAAGTCCATAAATCTTTGTTATTGTTGTTTAGTCATTTTCAGTTGTGTCCAACTTTTTTTGTGATCCCATTTGGGGTTTTCTTGGCAATGATACTGGAATGGTTTACCAATTCCTTCTCCAGCTCATTTTATAAGTGAGGAAACTGAGGCAACCAGAGTAAAGTGACTTGCCCAGGGTCACTCAGCTAATAAATTTCTGAGGCCAGATTCAAACTCAGGAAGTCTTTCTGATTCCAAGTCTGGTGCTGTATCTACTGGGTCACCTAACTGCCCCATTTATTTCACTAGCTATTTATAGTTCCATGAATAATTCTGTTTTTCTATTCTACTTTGTATAAGGAAATGTTTGGGTTTTTTTGATTCTTGTTAAGGTCAAAATTTAAAAAGTTAAAAAATTTGTTATATTGTTTTAGTTAAATTTAAAAACATTTAAGCCAATGTTTTAGCCAGTAGCGATTTGGGGAGATCATATTATCCATCATAATAGCTATTACTTGGTAGCTTTTTTCCTATCAATGAATCTGATTTGTATGCTATTTTCCTAAGTCACTGATAAGATGAAAAATAGTAAATAAAGAATGGTGGTGACCTTGTAAATGTTTAACACATGACTCTTGAGGTATAAAATGTGCACATGAAAACTTTTAAGTTTAATCTGCCTTATTAACATTTTCTCAATTCTAGACAATCAACAAAACTACAAATCAAGCCCTCATTTGTAGCATTTGCCAACTTCCAAGAAAAAAATACCCTGAAAATTTCACAATTGGTTCCAACTTTTGTTGGCTCCAGCACAACCCTAGTAATGGACTGAACACAGATTTTTTGGGCTTTCCATCAGAAATGACTTTTCATGGAGCCAGTGAGGCAATGATGACATGTATTTTAGTCCAACAATTCAATCACTTCTGAATCTAGCCTTTTCCTTGCCAAGATTTCCACAAAAAATAGATATAGTCAAATGCTTTGCTAAATCGCAATTAACTATGTCAATAGCATCCCCACACCTCTTCAGCCCTCTATTTAATCATCTAGCAACCCTTTCAGGAGAGGAAATGAGGATAGTCTGGCATGAATTATTAATTATTATGGCAATCTGCTGTTTGTGATCACTCTTTCCTTTCCAAGAAGTACACTAGATAGGCTCTTCTTTAATGATATTTTTTGAACCAATTATTAAGTTTCATTTAAGTAAATAGATTTAAAAATTTTCAATCCCTTAATTCACGTAGAATTTTTCCAGAAATTTTGTCAAGTTCATTCACTAATTTATAGAATCCAATCTGCTTTGAAAACCAAGATAGGATTTGTTTTTCTTTCATTTGGCACCTTTCCAACTTCTAATGGTCTTTTAATTGTGGCTGAAAATAGTGCAGCAATCAAATCTCCCAGTTTCCTTTAATATAAAAAATTAAACTCATTTGGGCATAGTGATCTAAACTCATTAAGAACTACTAGCTTCTCTTTTACTAGGCTTCTACTAATCCATTATTGTTTTGTGTTCTCCATTTCAAAGATTTGAGGGCACAAAGATATTATATCTTAACCTCAAAGAGTTTACAATGTATCAGGGGACAGGGGTGGAGAACAAAAGTAAACAAACAAATTTAACAAAGAGAAAAGATTCCAAGATACCACAAAATCTGTGTTAGAAAACATTTTTGCCAGGGGTGCCAGAGTAGACTTTGTGTGTATGTGTGGAGGGGGAGCACAGATTTGAATTAGGCCCTGAAAAAAGGTGAAAAACTCTGGCATTATCATTCTTGTTATTATAATTATTCTTATTAGCAGAGAGGAAGGAAGATGATAGGATGACAAAAAGAAAGATTATTCCAGGCATGAGAAATGATGACCAAATATTTGGAGACAATAAAGAGGATGAGAAAAATGAGTGGAAAGGCATCTGGTTAGGGTATGATATGACATAAGGGAAAGGAATAATATCTGATAAGTCTAGATAAGTTTAGAGATAGATTGTATGCGAGGGGGATTTGGGAGACCTTATATACCAGTCAGAAGCCTCTACTTTTTTTCTCAGGCAATAGAAAGTTACTATGAATTTTTGAGTGGTTAAGAGACAGGATCAAGGTACCATATTTAGAATATTACTCAGGCAGTACTGTGGAGAATGAATTGGAAAGCGGATAAACTGAAAGCAAGGATAATCACTCATTTAGTCACTTACAAGGTTATGACAGCACAGAAAATAAGAGAGTACTTGAATAAGTATTGCTTGCCACTCACATAGAGAAGGTCTATATACGAGAGTTGCTGGGAAGGTAGAAAAGAGCTGGCAATTAAATTGTTAACTTTGTTTGTTTAGTTATTAGCTTTCCTGGCAGTACTTAGTATGCTGTGCACACTGAAATTGCTGGACTCTTCCCAGCTTAGATATTAAATTTAATTTGGTTTTCTTCTGGGTTATACTTTAGGAAAAAACATTGGTAAAATAGAGAGCACCCAGAAAGATCATACATTTAAAGCCAAAGATCAGTTAGTCCAATCTCTCATTTTCCAGAAGAGACCCAGAGGTCACATAATTCATGAAGAAAGATGGATCCTCTGACTCCAAACCCATCTTTTTTACTGTATAGGTACCCTAGTATTCAGGCTTCTAGATAATTAAGACTATGTCAAAAGCAGATCAGTCAGAGGAACTGGAAATGCTTAGCCTACAGAAAACTTGGCAGAAGGAAAGAAGGCACAATAGTGGTTTTTAATTATGTGAAAAGCTATCGTATTGAAGAGAGTTAAAACTTTTCATTTGATCCCAGAGGACAGAAATAGAAGCAATGAGAAGAAGCTTCAAAGAAGCATATTTAGGCTTGTTGTCAGACAAATTTCCTAATAATTAGTAGTATCTAAAAGGGGAATAAAAGTGCTCTCGGGAGATAAACAGAACTCACTACAGGTCATAAGCAATCAATGACCACTTGTTGGACATATTATTGAGGAGTTTCTTGTTTCAGTATTACCTAAACTTTTAAGTCCCATCTTCCAAATCTGAGATTCTGTTGGATGCTGATGAGTTAACTATCTTTATCTCTGGGCTTCCAGGAGCTCAGCAATTCACTTCCTGAAAAGTTATATTTTATTCCTTTTTTTTTTTTTTTTTGAAGGAAATCAAGGTATATGACTTGCCTAGGGTCACACAGCTAATAAGTGTTAAGTATCTGAAATCACATTTGAATTCAGATACTTTTGATTTCAAAGCCTGAACTCCATCTACTGCACCATCAATATTTGATCCCTTAAACTACTTACTTATTATGCCTCATTGTAGGTCTGATCTCTTGCCATAACCTTGATAATTATTATTTTTCAAAACATCATAGGCCATCTGTACATTTTAAGATGAAGAAATTGAAGCTTAGGAAGGTTGTAACTAATTAAAGAATACAGAAGTGTAAGCAGAAAGGTTCAAATCCTTCCATTCTACCCGGGCCTTTATTGAATAAGTATTATTGAATAATACTTGTCTTTTTATTTTATTTTATTTTTTTATGGCAATCAGATTTATAAGTGAATTACAAATTCCTTCTCCATCTCATTTTGCAAATGAGGAAATTGAAGCAATCAGGGTTAAGTGACTTGTCCAGGACCACATGGCTGAATTTAATTCCTGGTTCTAGTGCTACTACTCTATCTACCCTATCTAGCTTCCTCTCACTGACAGACTTCATTTCTTAGTATTATCCCTGAATCTCACTGACTAATAGGATTTGTTACCTCTTTTCTTTTGGGGGGCATATGAGAAGCAGATGGGGGGAGGAATAGACCTCTGTCTCTTGTCAGCAGCAAAGTAAAATAGTGAATAAGATAAGGGATTTGGAATTAATAAAACTGAGTTCAAATGTAGTCTGGAGCACTCTCCATTTTGGTAACTCTGGAGAAGCCACCTATTTCTACCTTATTTTCCTCATTTGTAAGGAAGATTATGTGAGTTTGCAAAAAAAAAAAAATTGCTAATAAGGAGTTGAGACACAATTAGAATTCAGGTCTTCTTGACTCCAAATTCAGCACCTTTTTTACTACATCTAATTGTTAGGATCAGGGTCTTATCCACTGTCCCTCCTAAAAGGGCATCTACAGTGGTTCTGATCTCTGTCTTGCTACTGGAGTCAGATAGCTCCAGAGGAGAAAGTAGGGCAGGTGACCTTGCATCTCCTTCCCTCTCTTCAATCCAATCTATTTGCATATCATAACATCACCTCTCTGATGTCATGATTCTTTTCCAGATCTAAGGACAAACAGCAACTTCTGTAAGTAATTGTAGGTGTTTCTCCACTGGAATAGACCAGTAGACTCTCTTCTCTTCTCTTTGTTCTTTCCCTTTCCTCTGTCCACATAGGGTATCATGCCCTTACCTGCCAGTGTTCTGACCAAAGAAATGTAAATTTTGTCACTGAAGCTTCACAAGATATCTTAGGATTTATAAGCTAAGACAAAGTCTTAAGCCTAAACCACTCAGGCTCTCATTGACTGGCCAACAATAGGTACCAGGCCAAGATCCCAATTGGTCATTCTTTGGGCCCTGATTTGCTCAAAGTGAAAATAATAGCAATTATTTCTCTTTTAGCCAAAAACTATTAGTGTCCTCCCTTCTCAGATGGATTTTTCTTAAACTAAATAAAAGAAGCCATTCTCTGACTCATTTAAAAAAGCCAACCAGAGTTATCTCCAGTTGTCCTGCTCTATATTTTGCCACTGGAACCAGAAGGCTTGAGAGAAGAACATGAGACTGCTGACTTGGCACAGCCCTCCATCACTAAATCTCATTCACTTGCATGTCATGATGTCATCATCCTTTCTGAAAATGAAGGGCAACCAACTGCACTATCTAGCTGCCCAGGTACTTACAATTGCAGATGCCTAAGGCTCTGGTCTAACTCTGGCTTCCCTTGGAGAGTGATACTCTCCAGGGTAACATGTTGTCTCCTATCCACATCAGAAGAAATACTACAAAGAGAAAATAATTTTCTGTTCAACCCTTTGTCACAATGTAATAGCATTTATTGCATTGGTACCTATTCTATTCTTTCTGTATCAAAATCTAATAAACATATTCATGAAAATTAGCAGGAAAGATTTTTGGTGCACCAGATTAAATCAGTTTTCACTTACAATAATCCTGAATGAACATTCTTTGCTCTCTAATGGGAAAATCTGACCCATTTTTCTAGAGCCATTGGAAAATGGGGTTTGAGGGTATAGGAAAAAATCAGGGCTCATTTACAAGTTTAAAAAAGTAACTTAGACTTGGCAGAGAAAGATTGATCAGAGAAAAATACAAAAAGCTCAATTCATTTATTTCTCAAAGATGAGTTGTACAAAGATTTGTTCAATAAATACAACATTAAAAAAAAAAAAAAGGCGGTGTCTGCATTGTGGTCATTAAGGGAGACAAAAAAAGAAAGCAGACCTTACAGCTTTTCATCATCCTGCACTTATCAAAGCAATTGCTTATTTTCAGAACCCTCTCTCTCACATAAACACCAAAATTATTTGCTGAAAACTTAAATTTGTATAATTTCTTAGTTTTGGAAAAAAGGAAGAAAAAATAAAATTCTGAAGAAAAAACCCAAGCAAAGAAAAATAATAATCAATATTGGTGTGGCCTCTACAAAATGTTATACCCTTTGGTCTTTATAACAATCCTGTTAGGAAAGTGCTATTATTATTTTACAAGATTAAGATTATAAATTAAAACTGGAAATGTTCCCAGAGAAAAATCCATTTAGTAAATGAGAAGAGAAACTCAAAAGTTAAATTAACCTAACTACTAAATGCTTGAGGTAACATCTAAACTCAGGTCTGCTTCTCTGCCTCTAGGAAGTGAGGAATTATACTTTATAGGTAAAGTGCTTTCAGATTGAAACAGAATCCAAACAGTTAATTTTAAAGATGAGATAGGGATTCCAGATACACATCTTGCCTAGGTCAAGAGAAGAAATCCAGGGCAAAGAAAATGGAGGTAAAGGACAAAAACATTGACTGGAAAGCTGCTATAAACATTTTTGCACATATGGTTCCTTTTCCCTTCTTTGTGATTTCCTTGGCATACCTAGTAGTGGCTCTGTTGGGTCAAAGGATATGCATAGCTTGATGGCCCTTTAGGCATAGTTCCAGATTGCTCTCCAGAATAGTTGAATCATTTCACTCCATATCCCCTTCACTTTAACCTTTCTCTAGGACCACAGCCATGAGGTAAAGAGATCACCCTCTTTACTTCCCCTCACTTTAGTAATGTGGTAACTCTGGAGCTCTAGTTTTCTCATTATTCCACTCTTCTATTCAAAGTTCACCCAGTTAGTAGCTGTATTAAAAAGACTGGGAAGTGGGAAAGAGGATGTAAAACTCTCTGTATTCTGAGGTAGGGGTAATGTTTCATTTTCCACGCTGTTTAGTCTGGAATAATTTCCACACTGTTTAGTCTGGAATAATTTTACCTACCTTCCTCCCCTCCCCCCTCAGAGTAGGACTTTATTATTCTCCACTGCAAAACTACTCATTCTTTGACCTCTTTTTCATTTCTACTGGGGCTCTTTTTTGCCTCTTTAATTCCATTTATTGTACACTTAATTATTTTCTGAGCACCTAAACCCATCCCAAGAATTGCTGCCATCACCAATATCCCCACTTTCTCTGGCTAAACTATCAAAAGCAATTACTGAGAATGTAAGCTTGGGTAATCTATCTATCTCTGCTTTTCCCTTTTATAGAATGAATTATTTAAGGGAAGACCCAGGACAAGATGAAACAAGATGGCAAGATGTAGGGGTGAGATTTTTTTGGAATCTGAGGATTGGGTTTAAAAGCAGACTTTGATACTTAGAAATCATATGGTGAGACTAGGCTTATATTTAAAAAAAACTCAAAGAAAGGGAAAGGTATTCAAATGTGAAAAAACATTTATAGAAACTCTTTTTTATGGTAGCTAAAAATATGGGATGAAATGGGGTATTCTATTGAAGAAGGTCTGAAACTGTGGTTTATGAATGCAATGTATATTATCGTCATAAAAATGATGAAATAAAGGGACAATTTCAGACAACTTGACAGACAATTGTGAATTAATGCATAGGGAAATGAGTAGAACAAGAAGAACAATGTACATAATAACAACATTATAGAGAAAAATAACTGAAAAAATTTGAGAACTTTGATCAATAACAGACCACATGTCCAAAGGGAAAAAAAAAAAGAGAAAATACATTATTCAACTCTTGAAAAAATTTCAATGAGTTTTATACAAATCTGGCTCTAGGTACTAGACTATAATATATACTATATATACTAGACTATATTATAGGTACTCTATAATCCTGGACAAATTACTTAACTTTTCTCCATTATAAAATAGGTACAAAGTGCTTTACAAAGATTAAAGTGCTAAATAAATGCTAACTATTATCATTATGCAATAGATAATAATATTTGTATTGCCAATTCACAAGTTATTGTAAGGAAAAGGATTTGTAATTCTTAATGTACTATGTAAGTAATAACACTGTTACTGTTTCAGCTAGATACACAATTGAATTTGAGGATTTTTAAAGGTGCGATAAAGGCATCCTCATAAATATATCTAATTTGAGAAAACTCAGCCATGATCAGAGTTGCCCCCTTTGTACTTTGATCTTGAATGTTTAGCACTCAGCTTAATCATATTCCTCTTTTCCTTCTCCAAGAATTGGTGTTAAGTTTTTCCATAGTGGAGATCTGCCTGGAAGTGGGCCTCAGGTAGTGCCAGGAGATAGAAGTGTTCTTAATATCTATCAGTCAATCAACAGTCAATAATTATTTATTAAACTTTGATTATCTTTTAGGAATTGCGTATATGAAGCTTCTACCACAATTTCTCATCTACATAGATAGGTACATCCAAAATGAGTATTCATGCAGTTTAACTGAAAAATCTTTATATAGTATATTACAGAGAGGGGATGCAAAGGAGTATGGGAAGCAGGAGAAAGGTGTCTACTGGCTGTTAGATCAAACTGGGTGACATGTCTGTGCAGGATGTTCTGGTTGAAGAGAAGGGAGGAGGCAGCTTTCATCTCCTCTCCTCTGAAATCAGTAATAGGCATTCCCTAAGAAAAGAAGAGAATAAATGTGTAGAATTCTCTATTTGGGGCTCATCAATGAGTACAAAATGTTTCCTGAAGCTAAAGATGACAGAATATTTCACTATCATATTCATACATAAATAACGATCCCATCTCTCCTTTACTCCCTGCCCCTTTTCCCCTTTACTTAATTATAAAAACACCTGAGAATTGACATAGCACGAGATTCCAACACATCTCTATAGTGTAGACATAAACACTCCTACCTGTCCAAGTAGTGATGTAGACAGAATTGTTTTTAGTGTCTGTGAGGACACTGGAGGTTCTCTCTATTTAGTCTCCTCTTGACATCTGGGGCTTAAAGCTTTTTCCTATGACAATGCACTCAGAAATGTAGCAACTTTTTCATTTCCCACACCTCTGTTCAGTCACCAATATTTTCCACAGGAACAATGAAAACTACTTTATTGCAAGCATGAAAATTTATCAGGGTACAAATTATGTACAAGGAACAAAAAGTACAAATTTAAGTTTCACCCAGCTCAAAGAGTAGTTTACCTTAGAGATCTTTCTGTACTGGATGCCTCAGTCCAGTTACTCAAGTCCAGCCTGTTCCTGGCTCATGTTTCTTCCTTTCTATCTTAAGTTTGTACAGACAGTCCCAAAATCAAAAGTGGGGTTTGTTCCCAAAGTTTGTAGGGGAGTTATAGGTGACATGGCAACATTTTTCACATATAAATAATATTATAAATGAGGATCAAGTTATTAGGTCCAAACCTAAGTCATTTTACTCACAATATACCAATATCTGTAAAAGATTGTATGGAATAGATAAGTTCATATTTCTCTAGTACTTGATACTTTATAATCTAATTAGATACATACGTAGTACAAGTATTATTTACTTGTTTTACAGAAAAGTAGAGAAAGCTAAATGATTTAGAAAGTCCAAGGAAATAAACATCAGAACTAGACTTCAGAGTCTGATCTGAATCCAAGCATTTCTTATCTGAATCTACTTCTTTCCATGATACCATGTTGTCTACTTTGTGTATGTATGTGTGTAAATGTGAGATACATTTCAAATACATATGTGTATATATATATGAGATAAAATATTTCAAATATATGTTAGTTTAAGTTGTAGCCAAGACATTTTTTAACTAGTTGATCATTCCTAAATTCATGCCTTCATCCCTTAGCTGTGAAATGAGAATATTATTGAATTATATATCTTATAGAGTTGTTATAAGGAAAGCTATTAATAATCCTAAAAGTATCATATAAATGTAAATTTTCATTATTATTATACCTAAGTACTTCTTAAATAAGTAAAATCTTTCTGAATTCCAACTTAGGTCCTGAGGAATATAACCATTTTGCCAGCTAGATGGTGCAGTTGACAAGAGTGCTGGGTCTGGAGTCAAGAAGACCTGAAGTCAAATGCAGCCTCACTCACTATACTATCTATTCTCCTAAGTAAGTTATTTAACTTCTGTCTGCCTCAGTTTTTTCAACTGAAAAATGAGGATAATAATAGCACCTATTTTTGAGGGCTGTTTTGAAGATCAAATTAGATAATATTTAACAAAAAATTTTGCACCACACATAGTAAGCATTTAATAAATACATCTTCCTTTCTTCCTACCTTCCTTCACTCCCTTCTTCTATCCTTTGTTCTTTCCCTTTCCTACAAACACTTAATACACAAATTAAGTCACCTAAATATAAGATTTTATATTTGTGTACTTATTAGTTTCTAGCCTCTTCAACAGTTTTTAAGGTCTTATGCGATATAGTCTATCAGTTGGGAAGAAGCTAGGTAGAACAGTGGATAAAATACTAGACTTAAAATGATGAAGAATTTAGTACAAATCCAGATTTAGGATATGACTGGCAAATCATTTAAGATCTATTTACTGTAAGTCCCACATTTGATAAATGGGGGAAATAATAGCATGTACCTCCTAGCATTGTTGTGAGTATAAAATAAGATAATAATTGTAAAAACATTGCATAAACTTTAAAACACCATATAAATTTTAGTTACCACATCAATTTTTTTTTCCTTAAAGACAAAGTAGAACATTCATACTGAACTTCTCTGCACAAGAAAAAAGAAAAAGAAAAAACTGCACAAGCTTGAGGTATATTCTTATCCAAATTCTCTAGTTTCTGAAAGATAAGCCTCTCCTTATCCACTATTTACTGTTAATTCATTCTTTTTTTCTTTACTGCAAACACTAGGGATCACTTGTTATGCTTCAGTTTCCCTGAATTGTTCTGCCTCAGTTTCCCTGATGGCAACCTCCCTTCCTGGCCATTAGGACTGAGACAATTAGGGCTTGGAGCCCTGACCAGTGCCATTCCAAAGAGTCAAAAAAATCCGGATGGCTTATCTCAGATGCTTGGGTATCTTTTGCCTCAGATTTAGGGTCTCCTAGCTTCTTCCCAACTTATTAGAATTTATGATCCTTCCAACCTATCAGAACTGAAATTATGGTCCTTTCCTGGAACTTCCTGCTAATCAGGGCTCTACTCTCCTCCCTCCCACCCCTCACCCCCGCCTTTGTTTCCCTGATCACTGAAGCCCTCTAAGAATCTCTGGAATCCTTTGCTCAATGTTGGAAGGTTTGAGACAAAAGTGCCATCCACCTGGCTGGCTGAAATGGCTTAGCCAGTCAAATTCTCCCTCTAATAAAATATTTTTTAAAACCCCTCTAATCTCTATCTTGCCTCAGTTTCTCCAACATTACATAGTATGTAAGATTTATGCCTTGTGAAACAGATTTTAAAAGCTTCAAGAACACAGAAATTCTGCACTTGGAAATATAGTTATGAAATCCATAAATGACATATGATTATACCCCCAATTATAAAACAGAAATTCTCTACCAATAGGATTAGGGATTGGAATTCTAAGCATTGCAAAAGGAAAGGCTACTTTTTTCAGAGTAACTACAAGAGTTGTACCACAACCTCATACCCAGAACAACTGACTGCAAGGAATTGCAAGGACAGAATAAACACAGGCTTTTTTTTTTTTTTTTTTTTTTTTTGAGAAATAAGGTAAGACTATGCAGATAAAATATGTATCAAAATAAAAAGATATGATCATGAACTGGTACCTGTAACATGCCTCAGGTAAGTGAGGGATTTGGATGTAAGGATATAGTCAGTTCCTCGTGTCTGTTTTTCCTTAGCACTCCTGCCACCTCAAATAATTAATATGATTTAAAAAACACACACACAGAGACACACACACAAAAGCAAAAAGAAAACACAGTTTTGTATAATCTAGTTGTCCCTTTAGTTTTCATTTCTAGTGGTCCCCTTGAAGGGTTTGGTTTGAGGAAGGAATTGCAAAAGACCCTGCCTCACAGTTGGCAATAGTGCTGCACGTATATAGTCACACTTCCCTCTCTTTTTAAAAATCCTTACATCTTCTCTTTTTTTCCCCCTCTCCTGAGATTTTCCAAAAATATTTATTTTATGGGTGAAAACTTAACCTCCACTACTAATCTTAAGTTAGTTTTGTCTCTTCTTTTGGTGGGAAGGAGTGCAATTCCTAGAATCTTTGTGAACAATCTTAAGTTTTACTAGAGCACTGTCAACATTAATAATTGTGCCTCTTATATGGATGTTTCTGCTCCTTAAGACTCAAAACTCTTCTTAACTCTCCAAAATATCCAGAGACATTTTGTTTACCCAACAAAAAGTATTTCTTAACACAGATAAACCTTGTGTTAGCCCATGCTGGACTTTGAGTCAAGAGAATTAGATTCCTTAATAACTATATGGTATTTTCTGAGACTCAGTTTCCCTATATGTAAAATGTACATAATATGTGTATTACTTCACAAAAAATGGAAGCTAAAAATATTATTGTATAGTCAAAGGTAAAACTGGAATCTTTATTCAGATTTCCTGAATCCATAAATTAATCTTAATTCAGGATATCTGGTTAAAGATTCCAGTTTTACTTTTCTTCTATAACTATATTATTTATATTTAAAGCATTTAATTAATGTGCTTTCATTTGATGCCCATGACAACTGACAGATAGGTATCCCCTTCTACAGTTGAGAAAGCTGAGGCAAAGAGAAAACAGGTGACTTGTCTAGTAAATGTCTAAAACTCTGGTCTTCCTTATTCCAGCTCCAAATTTTATGCACTGAATTACCTAGCTAATTCTCTTTAATGTCGCAAACATTAAATTCACAAATTAATCTATCAGCATTATTTAACTACATAATAACTTCTAATAGTGTTTTGCTGGGTTGGCAGCTCAGAAAGAATCATTTTAATGCATTATTTTACAACTCAAACTATCCTGTATACTGTCTTTTCATGGAATAGTTTGGTTCTGAGTAATAATGTCTTCTCAGGCAGTCCACTTGAAAAAGGCCTGAGTCTGTTTAAAATTCTATGAGAGTAGTTACTCTAAATCAGTTATTCTAACTGAAAAGTTTTTCATTTTGAATGTGACAAACTATAACATATTAAAATGATGTGGACAAAAGACTATGATTATGAGACAAAGACAATTTATCTAATTATAGGAAGATGAGAATTAGGTTACTAATCATAAGCATCATTGTTCTCAGAGAGCATATAGACTATGAACCTAGAATGATAAAGAAGAGGGGAGGATGACAAGACAGATTTCAGAACCGCATCATTTAATTTTGAAGCTAGAAGTGATGGACAATATAGTTATTGCTGAGGTCTAAATCTTGTGAGAAGTATAGCTTAACAGAAGATAATCAGAGAAATCCTTCAGCAGATAAGTAGATTTGGAAGAGATGTCATGGCTAGTAAGGTGTTCACCAAGTCTAGTGTGCTTCATTCAGCTTAGCATTAAAACCATTTGCCATGTTCATTAAGATATTTTTTTGAATTATTCCTAAAATAGAGAATTTATGATTTCAGAGTTATAAGTGATCCCAACTACGTCGATGTTCCTTCTTCATTTTCTCCTTGGCATACAGGTTTTAAATGTATTTGGTGGGAGAATAAGACCCAGCTCTATGTGTCATTGTACTGTAATTATTACATTATGATTTGAAGAGCATCTTTTGTGCTATTATTTCTTTTGTCTTATAGTTAAGGAAATGTTTATATTTAAGATCTAAATGTGACATCAATGAGTAGGAGAGGCATATCCTCAAACAAAGTTACCCCTAGGAGAGAGTTTAAGTGTGATCTTTAGTAGACTTTCTCTGATAATCTCAACTGACCAGTTTGAACAAGATGGATTGAATGAGACAGCCCTAAGAATATTCATTCTTTTGTAATTAAAAAAAATCATACTCAGAATTTAATAAATAAGCTTTTCCAGAAATGTAAGGAAAAATGTATATGGAACCATGAATCTCTATCAGGTAGAAGCTATTTGTCTTTTATACTACTTAATAAATTCAACATGTAACTTTCAAAACAGTCCTGTGATTCTTTGTGTTTTTTTTTGAGGGGGGCACAGGGGAAAAGGAATACTATCCCTATTCTGCCTCTCATCTTCTCCATCAACTCAAATTTAAAAAGGAAGAAGAAAAAAATTTTCATCACTGATGTTAACCAGAAGAAAAAAGGTAGTGTGGGAAACAAAGCTTTGATTCTGATACAATGTATCTGAGAAAAGGATTTGGGTTTTGTGTAAAGGCTTAATATACAGAAATGATAGGCTCTCCTTTTGCATCACCAAAGGGCCCTTTAAGTATTAATCTTGAGTCTTAAAAATCTAATCCTTTTTTGTAACAAAATTATATAGTCAAAGCAAAAATACATTTCTCCACTCCATCATTTCTCTATCCAAAGTTGCAAAATGCTCATCACCATCAGTTCTCTGAAATCATAGTTGGCCATTGTCTTTTTTCTACTCAGCTCATTGCTATTGGTTCTTACAAGTCTTCCTAGATTTCTTAGAAACTTGCCTTTCCTAATTTTTTATAGTGTAATATATTCTATTACATTCATATACCATATTTTGTTCAGCCATTCCTTAACTGATAGAAACCCACTTAGTTTATAATATTTTTATTAATTTATTTTTTATTGAAACTTTTTATTTTCAAAACATATGCAAGGATAATTTTTTTTACCATTAACCCTTGCAAAATCTTGAGTTTCAATTTCCTCCTTCCCTCTACCTTCTTTCTTAAATGGCAAGTAATCCAATATATGTTAGTTTATAATCTTTTGTTACTATCAAAAAAAAAAAAAGCAGTGTGACTTGAAAAATTGTTTTCAAAACATTGTTTTGAAGCTTGTATTTTTTCCTTTAAAAACTTCCTCTGAGGAGCAGCTAGTTAGTGCAGTGGATAGAACACACCTTAAAGTCAAGAGGACCTGAGTTTAAAACTGGCTTTAAACATTTATTAATTCCTAGCTGTACAAGTCTTTTAACCCTAGTTGCCTCAGCAAAACAAAAACAAAAAGCAGAAAAACTTCCTTTGACTAATTTTGTCAAATTTTAGAATGAGTAGGCATCCATAATCTTTGTGTGAGGCTATCCTATGTAGATAAATCCAATTGATACAATGCCTGCAACTGAATTATCTACTGTGGTTTTTCTTTTGGTGGTTGGACTGGGAAATGAAAACATGAGAGCTCAGTTGGAATAAGAAAGATGTGAAAGAGATTTTTAAAAAATTTTCATTTTTTAATTTTAAGAAATAAGAAACACTGATAGCAAAAGTTTTATAAGCATGTAATAATATGTTATATGTCTGTAAAAGAAAGGATAAGGAACTGTGTACTAGGAAGTGATATGTCAGAAAGCATACCAGCCAGAAAGTCAGGTGTCTTGAGTTCTAGTCTTTTTTAGTACCAAGTCCTATAGCTTTGAGAAGCCCTTTTTTCCCCTTCCTTGGCCTTTCTTCACCTGCATAATGAGGTAACTGACAAAATACTTTCTCTTTCAGATCTTTTATTTAAGCTCTAAATTCTAATAATCCACTAAAAAAAAAATCAGTTTAAATTTAGCTGGGCCACACACTATCATGAAGCTAGAAAACAAAATTAAAACAGAATGCCTTTGTTTTCTTTCTGTTCCTTTGCTTCTGTGAAGCTTTCCCAAATGTGGTTTAGCCATGTAAGTCTGTGGCTTCCTTTTAATTTTCTCTTGACCTGCTTTTCTTCTGTCCTTTCCTGAAGCTCCATGTATTAGGTTCTGAACTTTTAATTTTACTTTGAAAAAAAGAAAAGCTTCTTGAAAGACTATTATCTTACTAATTAAAGGGCTTGGAGTAAGGGAAACACTAGAAGGGAAGGTTTCCAGTTAAGAAGAATCCACCCCAAACCACACACTTCCCTATAAAAACAATCAAATTCAACTATACTATTTTCTTTGTGATATGAACATGCCATTAGAAAATGAAGGTGGGATAGCTAGATGGCACAGGGGAGAGAGCACTGGCAGGAGTCAGGAGTACTTGAGTTCAAATTCATCCTCAGACACTAAGATACTAGGCAACTGTGTGATCCTGGACAAGTTGTTTAAAATCAATTGTCTAACAAAAAGAAAGAAAAAAATTAAGGTAAATATGCTAATTTGTTTAAAGGGAGGGCTTTGGTTTAATGACAGAAGTAGATTTGTTAGTGGGTAGTAATAGAGAAATATAACAAGGGGATAGCTCCTTGCAAGAAAAAGATATTAGTTTTCAGGGTTAAAAATCAAAGATATTAGAATATGGGGTAGAAAAGCTTCACATATAAAATAGACATTTCCTATTCAAGTTTAGAGGTTTAAATAGATCAATGAAATAGGAAGAAGATAGGGAGAAAATTCCTTGTTTTCCAGGATTTGAAGACTCCATTCTTATTTTTGTACCTACATACTTTGGTACTGAAGATTCCCAAAGAAATATGGGAGGTAAAACTGTTTAAATTGGAATGAATGACTTGAAGATGAGAAAGAAAGGCTTAATAAAGACAAGGTGATACAGTGGAGAGCAGATAGAGTACTTTATCTGGAATAAGAAAGACCCTGGTTCAATTCTGGCCTTAGATAATCTATTAACTGAGCAAGTCAGTTATCCTTTGTTTGCCTCACATTTCAACAATAAAATTGGAATCTTAATAGCACCTATCTTGCAAGTTTGTTATGAGGATTAAATGAGATAATATTTGTAAAAAGCTTTGCAGACTTTTGAGTACTATATAAATGACAGCTACTAGTATCTCCTTTTTGGAGATGATAAATGACATCAAAGATAAGACCCTCAAAAAAGAGGATTCTGTAGATCTTATGCTAATGATTATTATATTAGCTGAAAGTCTATATTTCAATTAAAGAAAGCATAATACTACTACAGACATTCCAGGTATCAAAAGTGGAAATACAAAAAGTGGATTCCATCAAAGAATCAGGCAAGGAAGACAATGATTCAACCCACTAAACAGAGGGGCAGCAGCTGAGAAAAACTCATATATATGGTTATTCATATAGGCACAAGTTCTTGTTGGAAGTAACCTAGAAATATTATGAAAATCTAAGCAAAAAGAAAAGATATAGACCTTAGGGATCTAGTGGTATTTTCATCACTGTTGTTAACTAGAAAAAAAAAAGGTAATAATGTGAAACAAAGCTTTGGTTCAGATACATTATATTTGAGAAAATGATTTGGATTTTGAATAAGCACTTAAAATACAGGAATGATGGGCTCTCTTTCAAACATTAGTTTGTATCACCAAAGGGCCCTTTAAGTATTATTCTTGTGTCTTAAAACTCTAATCAAAAAATTTTAACAAGAACAGAAGGAAATTTGAATGAAGTATTTGTATACATACAAATATTAACATCTACATTTTGTATCTACACACATATACACAAAACAACATTCTAGGTAGCATGAATGTAATAATAATGTAGGAAAATTTATAGCACAAATATGGGCATATTATTAAGCAATTAAAACACATAGCCTCAAATTCATAAATGCATAACGAGATGAACTAGAAGGAAGTCTCAAACAAAAAGGTAAAATTAAACATCATAGGTTATGATTCAAGAATAAATCCTTTATATTAAAGGAAGATATAAAGAATAGCATTGATTATGAAGAAGGAGTAGATCTATCAAGAGTGGGAGGTTATCATAGAAAACATTTGGGTGAAGATTAAGAGGCAGAAATAAAAGTCATATCATTAAAGTATACTACAAACAACCTGACCAAAAATAGGAAATACATGAAAAAAGAGACAAGTCTGTCATGAAGACATGATACAGCAATGATTCCAAATATCTGCTAGTGCTCTCTCTTGCAAAAGTAGAGAACTTTCTTTTTAGAACTAATTTTCACCAACAAAGAATAACTATATACTAAGGTAGAAATGATTGGAAATTTAGGAGATAGTGGCCACTCCATTTTAGTATTTGTATTGAAGAAGAAGAAAGTTAAATGTTGCCTTAAATGCATTCCAGATATTAAGGGAGAAGCAAGGTAACATATTGTGGACAAAATTTTATAGGGGAAACTGGATTAGGAAAAATGGGAAGCTTTCAAAAAATGAAATTCTGAAGACACAGAAAAAAAATGGTAGAGGAGGAAATTACTTTAAAAGATCAACATGAATACATAGACAACTGGTCATCCAGATTAGATTTTCAAAAGTCATTTACATAAAATAGAAGCTAAAGTAGGAAATGGAAGATGAATAATAGCCAGACAGTCTTGTAAGAAAAGAGTTAGTAAACCTAATGTTGGCAAGAGAAGATAAGGATAAATAAAAAGGTGTGGAGGGTTTTTTAAATTTTTAAGTAAATCAATATTGAGGGCAACTAGGAGAGAGAAAGTACAGCTCCTTGAAGCTTGTTTTACTTTTCTGGTTTCTCGGTTAAGGAGAACAAATTTTAGACTTATGAGAGGCTAATGCAATGTCAAAATACAAGTTAAGTAGGAAGTTCCAGTCATGAGGTTCTGATAAACTTAATTTTCCAGGATTGAAAAAACTGATTGATTTGTCTTTCCTGGTCTATCAGCTACTAATACCATTCCTTTCAATGTTACTTTGTACTTGTGTTGAAGGTGTTTTATATATATATATCTGTAAATGCAACACTGGCTCTCCTGTTTAATATAAGTTTCTTAAGAACAGGAACAATTTTACTTTTGACTTTATATTCCCAGCACCTGAAATATAAGTAAGGACTTAATAAATGACTATTGATTGATTTACATCCATTAGTCATGAAAAAATGGGCAAACAGAGCTACTGAGCCACTGTCAGTGATATGTGAAAAACTTCAGAAAATTTGCCCTTAAAGAGAGCAAATGTCTCAAAAGAGAAGAGAACAGAATCTGGAGAATTAGAGGCTATTGAACTTGACTTCAATTTCTGGATAACTTCTGGAACAGATCATTATAGAGATTGTTGGTGAACAAGTATGAAGGGAAATGGTAATTACAAAGAGCTAGATTAACTTTCTTTTTTTCTGACAGAATTATAAAGCAGTAGATGAGGGGAGTGCTATGGATAGAGTAAACCCATGTCTTAACAAAATTTTTGATACTGTAACTGACACTGTCATTGTGGAGAAGAGATACCTTTTAGATGATAATATAATAAGATGTATTCATGACTGTAGTTAAAAAGGAGGTGATAATGTTCAATTTCAAGAGATCTCCAGTAGCTTACCTCAAAAATCTGTATTAGACACTGTGTGATTCAACTTTTTAATCAATGATATAGATAGTATTATCATCAAGTTTGCTGAGGAATTAGTAAACATAGTGGATTTGTCAGGATCCAAAATGATTGTGACATGCTAAAGAATTGAGCTGAATCTACTGAAATTTAATTCAAGAGTGTAAGGGCCCTTTAAATGGGCGGACACAGTGCATCGGGATTGAGGCCCAGAAATAATTTCTGTGGATATTAGGACTGCCCTTGGGCGGGATCCTGGCCATATTGAGATAGCTTCGTAATGGGTGACTCTCTCGCTGATTGACTGTGTGTGTGACCTCACAGGCCCTATATAAGCCCACTGCAGGCAGCAACCGCCCTCTTTAACCTCCTGCTGTTCACCCTGGCTCCTAGCCTGGGTGGCCAAGCCAAGATGGGTAGCCGAAAGAGGTAAGGATTTTGGTAGTGAACACATGGGTCTTCTGACCAGGTGTTCACCAGGGAACCAACAAGTCAGGGCATCAGTTAGGGCATTATGTGAGTAGGTATAATAAAGGCTTTTAAGATTACACGTGGTTGTTCTTGAGTGCGCTACCGGTTATTAAGCTATAGATTCAAGAGATTGTGGCCAGAGACCTTAGAAGGCCTCAGAGGAGGCGAGCCGGGTAGAGCTCACACTGCAAAGGACAGTGGTCAAAGGTACTCTGGTGGGTCTAGGACAGACTAGTAATTGTAACTGCCAGGAGAGCACGTTACAAATGGCGCTCAACGTGGACACATAAGGAATTATCAGGTTTTGAAAATATTTAATATTCAGAATTAAGATTCTGAAAGATCCGGTAGAAACGCCACTTAAGAGGGAAGACAGAGAAGCAATATGGACCCAGGTAAATCTGGGATCAGGCTCAAGGACACAGCTGAACATAATGCTTATTATATAAAGAGGTTAAAGAGCCAGATGGAAGATCTTTTAACAAAGATCACCACTGAAGAACAGCAGGAAGCTTGTAATCAAGCTCCGAGAAGGCTATCCCCACACCCATTAAATATAGCTCGGAGAGGGAGCAACCTAGAGCTAGTGCGTATGTATGACAGTATAGAGTATAAAATGCCACAGCAAGAGTTGCTGGAATTGCAGGTTAAACTACAGATGGAGCTAGAGAAAGAAGAAAAAGCTAGGTTACTACAGATAGAACAGGAAGAGTTCAAACCAGTGGCTGAAACTGAGGAAGGAAATAAACGAACCACATGGACTAAAGTTGTAGAAATTCTTCTTAGCATTTTGTTGGTTTACCTCCTGCATTGTTGTTTTAAGGAATTTATTGATTACTCTTCCATTGAGAAGAAGTTTAGTTCTTTTTATGTGCAAAGCTCAGGTTTGATTTTAAATCAGCCTTTGGGGGATTTTCCAATTCTTCTTCCCTCTGCCTCACCTTCTTGGGCCAAGGGAGAAGGGGGAGGAGGAAAAGGAAGGGCTATAATACCATCTGCACTGCCCATTAATCCATTCAAAACTCCTGTGTCTTCATCTCAAAGGACAGGAGTAGGCTTTATGCCCCAAGGCAAAAAGGAATTGTGGGGTATTGAGTATAATCAGAAAAGTTTTAAAAATACAGTTCAGTTAATTTCTAAGAAACCTTACAGGGATAAGATCTTGCAGTTAGAGAGAGTGGAATTTTATACTTGTAAAACTGCTAGGATCGTCTTTGGAGAGTTGAAACTCCTCTTTTATTACCTCGTGGATTTTCCACTTCCACAGGTGAGCTTGATTTCCCAACCCCCTACGGGTACTTATAAAACAGTGTTTATGTCTAGAATGGGTTGGAAAATTGCTATTTTAATCACTAGAATAAATAGACAGTGTGTGATCTTTGACCCAGGAGGAAAATATCAGATTTATTGATTCACACTCCTGGAGTACAATTCGGTATCAGAAATTCAAACTTTGATTTTTAGGCAAAAGAATTCAGGGATATAGCCCAGTGTTCTAGTAAAGTCATTACTGCACAGACTATCCCCAAGATCTCTTCTAAACAAGAGAAGGGAATTTTGGGATATGTGATTGCTTACAATTTTAAATTTTGATTTTACATTTTTAAACATTTTTGATTTTACATCTTCAAAGTATTTTGATTTTACATTTTAAAGTTATTTTGGTTTTACATTTTTAATCTATTTCGTTTTTACACTTTTAAATTATTTTGGTTTTACATTTTTAAATTCTTTGCATTTTACCTTAGCAATGCACTTCGGGCATACACAGAAAGTGCAGCTAAGTGACAGACTGACTTTTGTTAATCTTTTTGACAACAACTTTGTTTCCACTGTGATGTGGAAAGGCCTGGATGGCATTTGGAAAGGCCCAAGTTGGGCCCCGGGGACATTCCTTCCTAGGTGCAGATCCAGCAGCAGAGTTCATCCCCACCAGAGACATTTGTAACCTGGGGATCCAAGAGAAGGACCAGACAACAGTCCAGAGAGACCAGCCAGATGTCCGCAGCCCTTCAGACGCTGATGGCAGCAATGTCCCTCCTGACCGTGACACCAGAGACAGCAGACACAGTTCCAGTGTTGCAGCTGAGATGGACTGTTTTGGCTGATACGCAATATAAAGAAAGACTGTAAATGGACAATGGGCCTGCTTGCTTCTCCCATGGCTACTTGCCATATGGTGGCCTGGGGAGAGGCTTTGCCCTATGCTTTCTATTGAAGGACTATGCTTTTAAATTAGTGGGTGAAAAACCAACACACCCACCTGCCATTGTTATTGAGACAATGTTACTGGACATGACTTTGCTTATGTGCACCTGTGAATCTAGAATTGTTCTAGAATTGTGAAAAGTGCAATAGAGAATTGTGATAAACTAGAATTGTTCTAGGATTGTGAAAAGTGCAATAGAGAATTGTGATAAGCTAGAATTGTTCTAGAATTGTGAAAAAGTGCAATTGAGAATTGTGATAAACTAGAATTGTTCTAGGATTGTGACAAATGCAATTGAGAATTGTGATAAACTAGAATTGTTCTAGGATTGTGACAAGTGCAATAGAGAATTGTGATAAGCTAGAATTGTTCTAGAATTGTGAAAAGTGCAATTGAGAATTGTGATAAACTAGAATTGCTCTAGGATTGTGAAAAGTGCAATAGAGAATTGTGATGAGCTAGAATTGTTCTAGAATTGTGAAAAGTGCAATTGAGAATTGTGATAAACTAGAATTGCTCTAGGATTGTGACAAGTGCAATTGAGAATTGTGATAAGCTAGAATTGTTCTAGGAGTGTGAAAAGTGCAACAGAAAATTGTAAGAAACTAGAATTGGTCTAGAACTGTGATAAATGTAACTAGAATTGTGACAACCTACCTCACTGATATTTGTTAACTAGAATTGTGATGTTTTACCTTGTTGACTTCCCACCTCAGTGTTGACATCCTACCTCATTGGCATCCAACCTCTTTGGCTTATTATCTCGAGTATGACTTTGATGAATGGGTTGAACACTTGGGCCACTGTTGAGCCTGGTTCTCATTGTCATACTTCTGTTTACTGATCTGCTGCTTTGTACCTCCTTGGGCATAACACTGTCATCTCATGGACCAAGTGAACTATAGCTGGTGCTAAAAGTTTAGCTTGGTGAGATGTGCGGTTCCCGCAAAACAAGAGAAAGGGAATTGTAAGGGCCCTTTAAATGGGCGGACACAGTGCATCGGGATTGAGGCCCAGAAATAATTTCTGTGGATATTAGGACTGCCCTTGGGCGGGATCCTGGCCATATTGAGATAGCTTCGTAATGGGTGACTCTCTCGCTGATTGACTGTGTGTGTGACCTCACAGGCCCTATATAAGCCCACTGCAGGCAGCAACCGCCCTCTTTAACCTCCTGCTGTTCACCCTGGCTCCTAGCCTGGGTGGCCAAGCCAAGATGGGTAGCCGAAAGAGGTAAGGATTTTGGTAGTGAACACATGGGTCTTCTGACCAGGTGTTCACCAGGGAACCAACAAGTCAGGGCATCAGTTAGGGCATTATGTGAGTAGGTATAATAAAGGCTTTTAAGATTACACGTGGTTGTTCTTGAGTGCGCTACCGGTTATTAAGCTATAGATTCAAGAGATTGTGGCCAGAGACCTTAGAAGGCCTCAGAGGAGGCGAGCCGGGTAGAGCTCACACTGCAAAGGACAGTGGTCAAAGGTACTCTGGTGGGTCTAGGACAGACTAGTAATTGTAACTGCCAGGAGAGCACGTTACACAAGAGTAACTACAAAATCTTGAACTTGGATATGAAAATTTCAGTTCCGAATTCTAAGAGAAGGAAGGCATAATGAAATAGCAATGGCTCTGAAAAAGACATGGGGGAGGGGGGACTTAGTGAATTGCAAGCTCAATTAGCAATGTAACAGAGCAGCAAAAAGGCTAATGAGAGGCTTCCTTAAGGGGGCATACATTTTGGTGATGGTGAAGTGAGAATTACACTGTACTCTGATCTCATCAGACTTCATGTAGAATATTTTCCTGGTACAATGGTTTAAGAAAAACACTGATAAGTTGGAGAAGTATCCAGAGGAAGAAGATGAAAAAAAAAAAAAAAAAAAAAAAAAAAAAGACCAGAATGGTGAAAGGTTATGAGTCCGGGTAGTATTTTGTAGGAACTGGGGATTTTTAGATAGCAAAAGAGAAGATTCAGAGAGCCATTGTACCTGTCTTCGGGTTTTTGAAAAGCTGTCATATAGAGAAGTGATTATTCTTTTTATGTTTGATATCAGAAAGAAGAAACAGGAACACTGAGTGACAGTTGCCAAGAAGGTAATTTAGACATGGCTTCAAGGGAGGAAAGCTTCCTAAACAATTAGAGCTCTCAGGGCAGCTAGGTGGCACAGTGGATAAAGCACCAGCCCTGAAGTTAGGAGGATCTGAGTTCAAACCTGATCTCAGACACTTAACACTTCCTAGCTGTGTGACCCTGGGCAAGTTACTTAACCCCAGCCTCAGGGAAAAAAAAAAAAAAAAAAAAGAAATGAAACAATTAGAACTATCCAAAAGCAGAGTAATAAATTCCTTCTAATTTGAAAGATTGAATGTTTGTCATGTTTGGTATAATGGATGCCTTGATATATATAGTCTAGACTAGATCACCACTGTGTGTCCCCTACCAGCTCTCAAATTGTGGGACTTGTTGATTCTGATTGTATAGGAGTGGTAAATAATATCCCAATTATTTCTTAAAAGAATGTACAAATTCTCTTTAAAAAGAATAGAACCTATAGATTTATGGAGGATTTCTTTAGTTTCTGGCAAAATTCTATTGCATATTATTTAAGGAATGGCTAGTGAACATGCAGAAAAGGGAAATCCCAAAGATCCCAAAGAGCAGTTTATGATTCTAATAGACTTGAGATGAAAAATGCCACTCCTGCATCCAGAGAGAAAACTATGGAGATAGAGTACAAATCGAAGCATGCTATTTTCACTTTTTTTTTTTTTTGCTTCCTTTTTCTTTCTTGTCATTTTTCCCTTTTGTCCTGATTTTTCCTTCCAATTTGAGGGTTTTCTTTGATTTCCCCTACAAGGATTTCAATGGAGTATGTGGGATTTTATATTTCATCTCTCATTACTTCACCATCTCAAATACTTTTTTGATCATACTTTAATTACACTAGAGCTTAATATTGTGCTTGACACATAGTAGGTGCTTAATAAATGTTTACTGACTGACTGAAATGTCTCTAACCTTGATTTTCTTTAAAATTTCTTATTTGAAATGTGCAGTTTACTATAATATGAAATCTTAGATCTAGATTAAAATAGAAATAAAAATGTAAAGCTTTTATATGTGAGATCAAATACTCAATAAGTGCAAGAAGATGAAGACAATTAGGCAGCAGTTCACCCTAAAAATAATCTCTCTCTTTCCAGTTATTCCAGTTTCAGGTGGCTCTGTACTCTATCCAATCCAATCCATCTATTTATACCCTTGATACTGTTTCCTCCAGAAGATTTTCCCTATGATGCCTCTTTTTAATCTTTAATTTCTCCCTATCTACTTACTTATTTCAAGTTGCTGACAAGCTTTCCAAATTTGAAAAACCAACCAAACAAAAACACTTCCTTTTATCCTCTTATCCACTTAAATTACTGTCCTAAAATTCCGCTATTCATAGCAAAATTTCTAGAAAATACTCAAGTTAAATATATTTTTATTTTCACAGACTTTTTAAAAATAGTTTTTATTTACCAGATATATTCATGGGTAATTTTACAACATTGACAATTGCCAAACCTTTTATTCTAATTTTTCCCCTCTTTCCCCACCCCACAGATGGCAGGTTGACCAATACATGTTAAATATATTAGAGTATAAATTAAATACAATATATCTATACATGTCCAAACAGTTATTTTGCTGTACAAAAAGAATCAGACTTTGAAATATTGTACAATTAGCCTGTGAAGGAAATCCAAAATGCAGGCAAACAAAATTAGCGGGATTGAGAATTCTATGTAGTGGTTCATAGTCATCTCCCAGAGTTCTTTCACTGGGTGTAGCTGGTTCAATTCATTACTGCTCTATTGGAACTGATTTGGTTCATCTCATTGTTGAAAATGGCTACATCCATCAGAATTGATCATCATATAGTATTGTTGTTGAAGTATATTATGATCTCCTGGTCCTGCTCATTTCACTCAGCATCAGTTCATGCAAGTCTCTCCAGGCCTTTCTGAAATCATCCTGTTGGTCATTTCTTACAGAACAATAATATTCCATAATATTCATATACCATAATTTATTCAGCCAATCTCCAATTGATGAGCATCCATGTATTTTCCAGTTTCTGGCCACCACAAACATTCTTGCACATACAGGTCCCCTTCCCTTCTTTAAGATCTCTTTGGGATATAAGCCCAGTAGCAACACTGCAGGGGCAAAGAGTATGCACAGTTTGATAACTTTTTGAGCATAGTTCCAAATTGCTCTCCAGAATGGCTGTATGTATTCACAACTCCACCAACAATGTATCAGTGTCCCTGTTTTCCCACATCCCCTCCAACATTCTGCATCACCTTTCCCTGTCATTCTAGCTAATCTGACAAGTGTGTAGTGGTATCTCAGAGTTGTCTTTATTTGCATTTCTCTGATTAATAATGACTTGGAGCATTTTTTCATATGACTAGAGACAGTTTCAATTTCTTCATCCGAGAATTGCTTGTTCATATCCTTTGAATCAATTGGAGATTGGCTTGATTTCTTATAAATTAGAGTCGATTCTCTATATATCTTGGAAATGAGGCCTTTATCTGAACCTTTGACTGTAAAAATGTTTTCCCAGTTTATTGTTTCCCTTCTAACCTTATCTGTATTAGTTTTGTTTGTACAAAAACTTTTCAATTTGATATAATCAAATTTTACTACTTTGTGATCAATAATGATCTTTAGTTCTTCTTTGGACATAAAATTCATTCCTCTTCCAGAATCTGATTCTGAGAGGTAAACTATCCTATGTTCCTCTAATTTATTTATAATCTCATTCTTTATACCTAGGTCATGAACCCATTTTGACCTGACCTTGGTGTACAGTGTTAAGTGTGGGTCAATGCCTAGTTTCTTGCCATATTAATTACCAATTTTCCCAGTAATTTTTGTCAAACAGTGAATTCTTATCCCAAAAGCGGGGGTCCTTGGGTTTGTAAAACACTAGGTTATTAGAGTTATTGATTATTTTGTCCTTTGGACCTAACCTATTCCACTGACCAACTAATCTATTTTTTAGGCAATACCAAATGGTTTTGGTAACTGCTGCTTTATGATATAATTTTAGATCTGGTACAGCTAGTCCACCTTCATTTGATTTTTTTTTTTTCATTAATTCCCTTGAAATTCTTGACCTTTTGTTTTTCCATATGAACTTTGTTGTTATTTTTACTAGGTCATTAAAATAGTTTTTTGGGAGTCTGATTGGTATAGCGCTAAATAAGTAGATTAGTTTAGGTAGTATTGTCATCTTTATTATATTTGCTCGCCCTATCCAAGAGCATTTAATATTTTTCCAATTGGTTAGATCAGACTTAATTTGTGTGAAAAGTGTTTTGTAGTTTTGCTCAAATAGTTTTTGATTTTCCCTTGGCAGATAGATTCCTAAATATTTTATGCTATCGGTAGTTACTTTAAATGGAACTTCTCTTTGTAACTCTAACTGTTGGATTTTGTTAGTGTCATATAAAAATGCTGATGGTTTATGTGGGTTTATTTTGTATCCTGCAACTTTGCTAAATTGGATTATTTCTAATAGCTTTTTAGTTGAATCTTTGGGGTTCTCTACGTATACCATCATATCATCAGCAAAGAGTGATAACTTGGTTTCCTCATTACCTATTCTAATTCCTTTAATCTCTTTTTCCACTCTTATTGCTAAAGCTAGCATTTCTAATACAATACTGAATAGTAATGGTGATAGCGGACAACCTTGTTTCATCCCTGATCTTAATGGGAATGGCTGCTATCTTTCCCCATTACATATGATGCTTATTGATGATTTTAAATAGATGCTACTGATTATTTTAAGGAAAAGTCCGTTTATTCCTATACTCTCAAGTGTTTTTACTAGAAATGGATGTTGGATTTTATCAAATGCTTTTTCTGCATCTATTGAGATGATCATATGATTTTTGTTAATTTGGTTATTAATGATAGTTTTCCTAATATTGAATCAGCCCTGCATTCCTGGTATAAATCCTACTTGACTATGATGTATTATCCTGGGGATGAGTTTCTGTAGTCTTTTTGCTAATATCTTATTTAAGATTTTAGCATCAATATTCATTAAAGAGATTGGCCTATAGTTTTCTTTCTCCATTTTCAACCTACTTGGTTTGGGTATCAGTACCATGTCTGTGTCATAAAAGGAATTTGGTAGGACTCCTTCCTTCCCTATTTTTTCAAATAGTTTATAAAATATTGGAGCTAATTGTTCTCTGAATGTTTGGTAGAATTCACCTGTGAATCCATCTGGTCCTGGAGATTTTTTCTTAGGAAGTTGATTAATAGCTTGCTCTATTTCTTTTTTTCTGAAATGGGACTATTTAAGCAATTTACTTCCTCCTCTGTTAATCTGGAAAGCCTATATTTTTGGAGGTTGTCATCCATTTCACTTAGGTTATCAAATTTATTGGCATAAAGTTGGGCCAAGTAACTCCTTATTATTTCTCTAATTTCCTCCTCATTGGTGGACAGTTCCCCCTTTTCATTTTTAATACTAACAATTTGATTTTTCTCTCTCCTTTTTCTAATCAGATTTACCAAAAGTTTATCTATTTTATTGGTTTTTTCATAAAATCAACTCTTAGTTTTATTTATTAGTTCAATAGTATTTTTACTTTCAATATTATTAATTTCTTCTTTTAATTTTAGAATTTCAAGTTTAGTATTTGATTGGGGGTTTTTAATTTGGTCTTTTTCTAGCTTTTTAAGTTGCAAGCCCAATTCATTGATCTTCTCTTTCTCTATTTTCTTCAAGTAATCCTCTAAAGATATAAAAATTTCCCTTATTACCACTTTAGCTGCATCCCACAAATTTTGGTATGATGTCTCCTCATTGTCATTTTCTTGAGTGAAGTTATTAATTGTGACTATTACTTGCTGTTTCACCCAATCATTCTTTAAGATGAGATTATTTAATTTCCAATTACTTTTTGGTCTATTTACCCCTAACATTTTGTTGAATGTAGTTTTTATTGCATCATGATCTGAAAAGAAAGCCTTTACTATTTCTGCCTTCCTGTATTTAATTTTGAGACTTTTATGTCCTAATATATGGTCAATTTTTGTTTAGGTTCCATGTACTGCTGAGAAGAAAGTATACTCTTTTCTGTCACCATTCAGTTTTCTCCAAAGATCTATCATACCTAATTTTCCTAATATTCGATTTACCTCTTTAGTTTCTTTCTTATTTGTTTTGTGGTTTGATTTACCTAATTCTGAGAGTGCAAGGTTGAGATCTCCCACTATTACAATTTTGTTGTCTATTTATGCTATACCACTTGGTGCATATATATTTAGTATTGAAATTGTTTCATTGTCTATGCTACCCTTTAGCAAGATATAGTTTGCTTCCTTATCTCTTTTGATTAGATCAATTTTTGCTTTTTGCTTGATCTGATATAAGGATAGCTACCCCTGATTTTTTTTTACTTCACTTGAAACATAATAGATTCTGCTCCAGCCTTTTACCTTTACTCTGTATATATCTCCCTGCTTTAAATATAGCTTCCTGTAAACAACATATTGTAGGGTTCTGACTTTTGATTCAGTCTGCTATCTGCCTCCACTTAATGGGAGAGTTTATTCCATTCACATTTACAGTTAAAATTACTAATTCTGTATTTCCTGCCATCATATTATCCCCAGATTATGCTTTTTTCCCTTGCCCCCTGAACCCCTTCCCCCGTATTAAACTTATGAGCCCCACTTGTGTCACGCAGCCCTCCCTCTTTAGTATCTCTCCCTCCTCCCTTTCCTTATTACTCTTTTCCTTTTCCCTTTTCCTCTCCCCCTTTTTAATGAGGTGAGAGAGAATTTTCTGTAAAGCAATATGTCAATTATTTTCTCTTTGAGCCAATTCTGATGAGAGTAAGGTTCACACAATGTTCCTTCCCCCCTAACTTCCCTCAGATATGATAGGTTTTCTTTGCCTCTTTGTGGGATGTAGTTTCCCTCTTTTTATCTCCCCTTTTCCCTTTTTCTGACACTATCCCCTTTCCATTTCTACTTCTCCCCCACCCTTTTTTTTTGTTATATCATTAGAATCAAATTACACATGTAGTCTTAATGTATATCCACAACAAAAATACAGTTCTCAAGAGTTCCTTTTACCTTTTTCTGCTTCTCTTGAGTCTTACCATTGGAGATCAAATTTTTTGTTTAGATCTGTTTTTTTTCCTTAGAAACATATGGAATTCTTCTGTTTCATTAAATGTCCATCTTTTTCCATGGAAGAAAATGCTCAGCTTAGCTGGGTAGTTTATTCTTGGCTGCATTCCAAGTTCTTGTGCCTTTCAAAATATCAGATTCTAGGCTCTTCAATCCTTTAACGTAGAGGTAGCCAGATCTTAATTGACTCTTATTGGGGCACCTTGATATTTGAATTGTTTTTTCTAGATGCTTGTAATATTTTTTCCTTAGTCTGATAGTTCTGAAATTTGGCCACAATGTTCCATGGAGTTTTTTTTTTTTTTTTTAGGATCTTTTTCAGAAGGTGTTCAATGAATTCTTTCAATGCCTATTTTACCTTCTGGTACTATTACCTCTGGACAGTTCTCTTTGATGATTTCCTTTAAAAAAAAGTATCTAAGCTTTTTTTTTTATCATAATTTTCGGGAAGTCCAATAATCCTCAGATTATCTCTCCTAGATCTATTTTCCAGGTCTGTTGTTTTGGCGAGTAGATAGTTGACATTTTTCTCCAGATGTTCATTTTTTTGGTTTTGCTTGACTGATTCTTGGTGTCTCAATGAATCATTCAATTCTATTTGTTCAGTTCTGATTTTTAATTTTTAATGATCTTCATTTTCTTCATTAGCTTTTTTTTACTTCTTTTTGTATGTGTCCAATTGAGTTTTTAAATGAGTTGTTTTGCTCTATGGAATTTTTTTCCATTTCACTAAATTTGTTTTTTAGTGAGTTATTTTCTTTTTCCAATTCACAAATTCTACTTTCTTGGGAATTCTTATCTTTTCCAATTCACAGCCTACTTTCCTGTGATTTCTTTACCTTTTCCAATTCCCTAATTCTGTTTCCCTGCACTTCCTATGAATTCTTTACCTTTTCTAATTCATATTTCAGGAAGTTGTTTACCTTTTCTAATTCACATTTCAGGACATTGTTATTTTCTTGCATAACTTCTCTTTCTTTTCCCCATTTTTCTTCTAATTCTCTTTTTAGATTTTTTATAGTCTCTTCTAGGAGAGTGTTATTTGGGGTACTGTCTGGAGGCTGTCTGCTGTTAGTCTCCTCAGGGTTGGAAACCCACTCTTTTTCTGCATAGAAGCTATCAATTGTTTTCTTCATTTCTTTTTACTCATTTTTTTTTAAACCTTCAGGGTCTGCTTTTAGTGCAAGGAGGTTACCAGCTTCCTCTGCAGAGCAAGGATGGCTATATGAACAATATTTGTCTTCTCAATGGGCTGCAAGGAATGGCCAGAGCTACAAGAGGGTTCTGGGAAGAGCTCCACAAGGAAGTGAGTATGCCTGGGTATCACTGCCAGGCTGTGTAAGTGCCCTGTGAGGAGCCCTGCTGTGAGGATTAGTGACCACCTTGGGGCTAGAGGTTAAGGAACAAAGGTATCACTGCCCCCCCCCACACACACACAAATGCCTGCTTTGAGTATTAGCAGTCATCCTGTCCCTCACCAGACTGGAAGTGTCTCTGCCTGGGGAGTGCAGTCAAGCTGGGGAAATTCCACTACCCCTGGCCGAGCCCCTCACTGTGCAGATGAGAGGCTGCCCTGGGCTGTGCCCCTGCTGTGTGTGACTGTCCCCCAAGACGAGCCCCTTGCTGCCGAATGCCGCGAATAGCTGCATTATGGTCTGCACTGAGTCACTTCTGGTACTGGGTGGCACAGCCAGATCCTCTTGGGCTTTGGTGTCCCTCAGAGTACCCTCTACCTCAGGCTCCAACTTCTCTGCTGGTCCACCACCGAAGCAAAGCAGTCAAGTTATGGCAGAGAGCTCTTTGTAAATCTTCCAACTGCAGAGGCCACACCACTCCTGTTTCTATCCCTGTTCTTTGCTGGTCTACTCCACCACCTCCGGTCAAACCTTTTCTGGAGATATTCCAGATTCTCTTCTGCTGGTAAGTTTTTGTACTTCCATTCTTCATGGGTTTTACCAGTCAAGTGCTGTTTTCGAGACTGAATTAAATAGTTGGTAGAAAGGGAATGAAAAAGAGCTTAAAAAGTTTCATCTGGCTTCTCTGCCATCTTGGCTCCTCACAGACTTTTTAAATGTTTGAAACCTGGTTTTCAATTTTGTCACTTCTTCCTTCAAAGTTACCAGTGATCTCTTACTTGCCAAATTCAATGGCCTTTTCTCAATCAATTTAAGCAGTATGTCATGGTGCATACCTTCAATCAGGAAGGTATGACTGCAAATGCTACCCTTCATTAACTATATGATTCTAGCCAAGTCACTTAACCTCAGTTATAGTTTTGTTATCTGTAATAATAATAATACATAATAATAATAATAATAATAAAGTTGAGTGGGACTCTATGAACTTTAAAATCTATTCCAGATCTAAAGTTAAGATTCTATGAATTATCATTCTTAACATCTCTGCAGTACGACACTACACCATTTCATCCCTGCAAACTCACTCCTCTAGGTTTTTATGACATTCTTGTCTTGGTTTTGCTTCTACTACTCTGCTCAATCTTGTATCTCCTATGTTTGACCATAATCCAATACCTTCCCCTATTTGTGGGTATACCCACAAAGGCATATCTTTGGCCCTCTTCTTTTCTATCTATATCTCTTCTAGGTGATGTAATGAGCTCTCATGGTTTTATATGTAAACTTCAACTTTATCTCCTGACTTGTCAGCACCAACCCCACCTTGTTAGAATCCTCAACAGGATGTTTCACAGATATCTAAAATTTCCTATGTTCAAACTGAAATCATTACCTTTGCTTTCTAAATGCATGTTTCTTTCAAACTTCCCTATTTCTATTAAGGGCAGGAAGAATGTCTTTTAAAAATTATATATACTTTGGAGTAAACGGCCTGTATGGGCATTTTCAATCCTGAAATTCTGTAACTGTGATATTTTGTTACTCATAATCATTGTAACAGAAGATGATTTCTATTAAAGAGATAGAACACTGTATCAGGGTGAGTTCTGTAGTCACCATTTCCCAAACTACTCTTCTTCCTCTTATTCAATTCTAGGCTTTATTCATTATTGATCTGCACTATCATTTTAGATATATGAACTGATGAACTAACTCTACATGTTGTCCATCCAACTCTCTGTCATGATGACATTCTTTAACTATTTCCATTTTCCCCATGTGATAATGGTGCCAATTTATTATTATTATTATTATTTTAGTAATTACAGATCTTATTTAGGATGTTCTGTAGTTTTCCAAGACTTGACAAAATCAGTGCTTCATCTACAAAAAGGAACATCTAGAGGACCTAACCATCTGCAGGCCAGTTTTATTTCATTTGTTCTCTGTGCTGGACATCTTCCTTAATAGTGGCAAGCACATTTTGCTTTATTTGATATTATTCTTTTTCATTATATTTACCAAGATATATTCCATAATCTGAACATGCATTTGGGAGGGAGGCAAAAAAAAAAGGCTTTAAGATTCTAGTATCAAATGGTTGTTAATTGTACTGAGACCTAGTATTCTCTGCTTTCTTCAAACAATTAAATTACTTTAATGATTTGTTTTCCTCAAGACTATGAATTGTGAAAGTATCCTTTGTTCCATTTTGTACTGTTATTAAAGATTTGATCTTTCAGATATCAATTCTTCAATCCCCTCAGTGCTGTCTCATGGTCAATTGGAACCACCTTTGTGTGTGTGTGTGTGTGTGTGTGTGTGTGTGTGTGTGTGTGTGTGTATTATATATACACTATATATAGTTGATCTATAACTGTTCTTCTCTTCTTTCTTTTTTTCTTCAGAGTCATTTTTAACTCCTTATGCACCAATATAAGACTTTGAAAATTGTGGCCCTACTGGTATTGAAGGAAAAAAGCAGTTTTTTCAAAAATAAACACTGATATAAATATTTCTTATTCTCCCAGTTTAAATGCTTTTGATTCAAATATTATTAATTCAGTCTCTTGCTAAATTTTATATGTCTTTTTTTCATTCCATCACTTTGGCCTTTGCTGTAACAATGACAGTGGCCTCCTTTCCATTCCTTAACAAGATATTCCACTGACAAGTTTTTATTGGCTGTTCTCCATGCATAGAATATTCTGCCTTCCTCAACTCTCCCTCCTGGATTCACTGACTTCCTTTAAGACTCAGATAAAGCTCTACTTTCTCCAAGAAATCTTTCCTAGTCCTTCTTAACACCCAATTTATCCTATTTATATCTTATTTGTGCATAGTTGTTTGCATGGTGTTAGTCTGTGAAATTCTAGAAAGCAAAAGCTATTTCTTGTCTTTGTGATCCTGGCATTTCCTTGTAAATGCTCTATATGTCAAACTTTTGCAGGAAATAGTAGTCTACAATATTGGAGTGCTTTAAAAAATGATGTATGTGATAAATATGGAGATGCACAGAAAAAAAAAAAAAAACTACATGAATTGATTCAGAATGGCTCACAACCAAGAAAATATATACAATAACTACAACAATGTAAATTATAAGAAAAACTACACACATAGACACCCCCCCCCAAATTGAATGCAACAAAAATATAAGGCTCAAGATGAATGAAACAGGAAACTGAGGACTTCTCAGAATAATCACTTCACAAAGTGCTAAAGTTCTGTTAATCATTAGGAAGAAGAACAAAAGATTTTTACTTAATTGCTTGGAGAAGAATCTGACTATCTAATGGCCTGGAGATATTTGGGAAGTCTACAAAATGGCTAATCTCTATTTGTTGATTGAGAAAAGCCTAAGGTAAAATCAAATCTCTTTAAACTATTTTAATTGATTATTAACCTTAGAAGCAAAATACTCTTTCTTTCGAAACAAGTCTTGCATAACTACGACCCAAGTGTCACAAAAGCCCACCTTTCTTCCAGAGACAGATAAAGGAATAAAGGTCTAGTTTGCCAATAATTTTAGGAGAATTAACAGGAGTGGGTGGGCAAATAGTTTCGGTAATTTTTTTTTCTCTCCCTGACCATTTAAATTATCTCGTAGCCTTTGAGACTGGCCCTCCTTTGTCTGAGGCTTCAGTGAGATGACTGTCCATTTCTCCCCAGATTCTAATAAAACTTCTATTCTTCACTTTAAGATATATCTGAGTATTTATTTTTTGAATTGTGGTTTGCCATACCACACAAAGAGAAGGACTAAATTGAAGATAGAAACCCTCAATTCACAACTTTCTTCAGGCAATTAAATGATTTTAATGATGTGTTTTCACACTTTTTTGTAGAGATAGCTGGGGGTGTCAGAGTTGTTATATATTGCACATGATAGCATAAAATGAAGAAAAAAAAATAAAAAAGATATTTGTTAGATTTAGGCATGAGGCTTCTAGGTAGTATAAAAGACTTTGTATTCTTTAATTTCTTGATCCTGGGTAAATTTTTCCACAATTCCTCCTAATGCTTATTTTAGTAGTCAGATCCACTAATTATTAAAGTTGATTTAACTTGAAATGCCTTTTTAGGTAGATTTTTTCTATCTCTTTAAGTTTTTGAATAGACATTGAAATATAAACTATAATTTATCTTTATAATGATCTTTTTATTACTTATATTCATCAAAAAAGTTTTGTGCTTGTTTTACCAAGCTGCTAATTTTCTTTTCATATCTTTTTCCTATAGCTCTCATTTGGTTTTTATAATCATTTTTAATCTCCTTTAAATTTTTAACTCTTTATGGAATGCTTATTGGGCTTGTGTCCAGACTGAATTTTTCCCTGAAATTTTGCTTACAGATGTTTTGAAATCATTGTTTTCACCATCGCCAAAATAGTCCTTTATGGTCAGGTTTATATTTTGCTCATTTATCTAGGCTATTTCTTGAATTTTTACTTTAAGTTAGTATTAGGTTTATTCACTTCTAGCTGGGATATCTGGCCTTTTGCTGCTTTCACTGCTCAATGCAGGGAAGGGAGGGGTGTTAAAAGTTTTCAGTACTTCCAAAGTAGTATCATCTGGAAAAAGGCTATTCACTAACCTCCTGGTCTGAGCTGTTCAAATTGGGTCTGTTAGGTATAGCCAAGTTGCAGAAGACTGTTGCTGAACTCACTGTTAGTCCACTGGGAGGTTTTGAAGATTCAGAGCAACCCAACCCCTTTTTGATCTTGATCTGCTCTGATTATTCCACTGTGATTTATGTGTGGGGCTAAAGACTAGAACTGAATCTCCTGCACTTAGAGCCTCAGACAATCAACACTTGCTGCCCTGGATCTATGAATTTGAAGTGAGCAATGGGCAATAGAGCTATCAGAGTACACATTTTTGATCTTAGTGCTAGTTCAAGGATTCCCTGGGTTCTCTTTTTGTCCCAATGTTCTGTCTCCCTTTCTTTCCCTAGGTACTAGGTTATTTCTAATTCCTGCCACTACTGACTACACTGTGTTTCTGGCAAGCCCCATTGTTAGTGTTAGTAAAGCTTTCTATCTGTCTTCCTAAACTGTTCTGGGCTGCAAAATGACTCACTGTGACTTTTTCTTCCAAAATTCAGTCTGGCATATTTTCTAGGTTATTGTAAAGGAGTTGCAGTGGGGAGCTAATGCAAAAAGGCTTCCTCTCAATTCACCATCTTGATTCCATCTCTGGGGAAAACTTTTTGTATCATCTTTTTCTTAGCTGTAACTTCCTAATAGCTCATTTTTTACCTAGCTTTAATTGCTAATTGGGTGCTGCCCCAGGCAAATTGAGACCTGTTAACACTCTTAGCTTAAAAGACCAAGGTTTCCCTCTACATCTAGGACCCTGTCCAGTCAGACTGATTAATATCTTGCCACTGGATTTAGATGGTTCTAGAGCAAAAAGTAAAAATGGTAACTACACAGTTCTCCCTCACTTCAATCCAATTCACTTGCACGTCATGGCATTATCTCTCCGACATCCAAGTCCTCTTTGAGAACCAAGGACAAACAACTACAACAAGTTTGTAGTGTCTTTTGGTTTCTATTTTAGTGAAAATATCAATATTGATATGATTCAGTGCCTCCAGCTGTATTCAGTAATTATAATATCTGGGAAAAAAGGTCTTTTTTTCTTTTTCAGATTAGCATCTGGCCAACATTGAATAAGCCAGGAAAAAGATCATATTTCACAGTCCTCTCAACAATTTCCACAACTGATTTTTATCCCCCAAAACATACAGAAACACAACTTATATACAATCCAACTTGTACATAGACAATAATAATTATATAGATGTCACTTTCTGTGTGTCTTAGACCACAGAGTCCATTTTGTGATAGGCTCTGTGTAGAGGGCCATAGATAGTGGGGGAACTCTGGGTAAGGTATATTTGAAGCAAGAATACTTACAGCAGGGTGTTTACTCAGTGTGACTGATGAGATAATGGTTCTCTAGTTCACATATACTTAGTGTGATGTAATGCTGTAATCACTCTAGTTGGTATATACTTAGTATATGGTATATGGTAATGTAATGGTTCTACAATTGGCACATACTCAATGTGCTGTAGTGATGCAATTGTACTAAAGTATTTAAGGGCTGAGAGGACTTGAAATAGAGAGACTCTATCCTTGACCATCCTCATGATGGCTTTCCTGCCTTCATCATTTCTCCACTTAAGACCAAGGCCTGTCCAGAGATCTCCAGAAAGCTAGTCCGGACATTACAGCTCTGCATCAAATGTAATAAATACTATGGGAAATCATAAATGACTACTGTTTGCAACTCTTCTCTCACTAATCTTGCCCTTCTGCTTAAATCTCCACCATTTTTTTCTCCTTAATGACAACCTTTAAATAACATGATATTCATCAATTTGACCAAACTCTACATAAAATGAAGCCACGCTAGCACCAGACCTTGTGGCATTTCTTATTAGTTTGATTCCATTAGAATTTAAAAACTATCAGAGTTGTCTTCCACACTATAGTAAAAGGCTAAAACTTTCCATAATTTATTAGGAGACTATGTTCAGTCTTTGTTCCCTATCTATGGCCATTACTTTAAATGCCTAGACTAGATCAACCATATCTGAAAATTTGGGCAAATCTTTATATCAGTTTCAGAAGCTGGAACTAATTATTTTGAGCTTTCTAATGAGGAACTAAGGTTGTGATCTGCTTGCTAGGAGATGGCAACTAGACAGTACCTGCTGTAGGCTGAAAGTTCCTCTGAGGGCCAGGGCTTGATGGGGTCCGAGGAGAACCGTTGGGCCGCTCCCATGTAGTCTCTAATCAAAGAGAACAGCATTATGAGTGTCAAAGGACAGAACGAGAGATAGCAAATAAAAGAAGGAAGAAGCCCAAATAGAGAGATGTTTTGAGGCTTAACAGGGATATATAATTTTGGGAGGGGGGGTCCAGAAAAACCAAGGGGCATGGAAAAATTCTATCCATTTCTCTCTCCCTCATGTTCACAGAGTCTCAGGATAGGGAAAGACCTACCTATTTGGAGGCCAGAAGACTAGAATTCATTTGCAATATTGTGACTGAGAAGGAGGTATTTATTATAGGCCTGAGATTTCCAAACTCAGTCTTCTTGTAAGGAAGGAAGGAAAGAAGGAAAGGAAGGAAGGAAGGGAGGGAGAGAGGGAATGAAGGGAAGGAGGAAGAGAGGGAGGAAGAAAGGAAGGAAGGAAGGAACGAAGGAAGGAAGGAAGGAAGGAAGGAAGGAAGGAAGGAAGGAAGGAAGGAAGGAAGGAAGGAAGGAAGGAAGGAAGGAAGTTCCTCAGCCCAGTACTCTTCAATCCAATGAGATTGGACTCTATTGCTTTTCTCAAACAAGAAACCTGCTTCCAAGTATTTTCTCTGGCTGTGCCTAGAATTCACTCTCTCTTCACCTTCCAAAGGAAACTTTTCCTGATCTTCTTTTAATACAAGTGCTTTCCCTTTTGATTATTTCATATGTATTCTGTATCAGTCAATAAGCATTTGTATGTAACTTGTTTTTGTCAGGATAAGATATCAGATGCTGAGGTCCTTTCTTGAACCGAACTGCCAAGCATTCAAACTACCATAGAGAGTACAACTCCATTGGGCTGGCCACATTTTAAAAATGCCAAACATAAGCTTGCCAAAAAGATTGCTTTATGGAGAACTCAAACAGGGCAAGCACTTGCATGTTAGTCACAAAAAGCAATATAAGCATACTCTCAAAGTCTCTTAAGAACTTTAGAATTCTTGCATGACATGGGAGACACTTGTACAGGACCACCCAGTATGTCAAGTACTTAGCAGAGAAGGTGCTGTGCTCTATGAGCAAAACAGAATTGAAGTAGCTCAAAGTTAGAGGATCCACTCCAAATGTTCATATGGACTATTTATGCTCAACCTATGTAGAGGATTCCAATTTCATATGGATCTAATCAGCCATAGGTGGATACACTGTAAGTTAATTCTAACATAGTGCTGTTATTTTGGTCCTCTTCAAGAACAAAGGAATACAAAACAGTTGTTTATATGTTGTCTCATATTAGACTGTGAGCTCTTTGAGAGTAGGGCCTGTCTTTTGTCTTTCTTTGTATTCCCAGAGTACAGTGTCTGGAACATAGTAGCTACTTAATGAATGACTGAGCATATTTGAGATGATAACATACTTGGAGATCTACTAATTTAAGCCTTAGAGACCTAGAATCTTAGAATCATGGGATGTCAGTAAAGAACTTAATTCACCTCTCTCATTTTACAAATAGGAGACTAAGGGTAGAATGTTTTGTCTAAAGTCAAAAGTGGCAAAGCCAGAACTGAAAAATTTGCTCCTTTGATCTGTTAAGTCTCTTTTTACTATATTCTGCTGCCTTCATCTACTTTTAGATCCCCATCTACTGCTCTCCATCTTCTGCCCTCTCCTCTTCCTTCTGGCTCCTTGAATTTTAGCCACCTCCATCTAATTCAAGAAGCTGCTTCTATCTAAGCACCACCCATCTCTGCTCAAACTTCAGTTGAAGATATAATGAAGAATAGATATAGATATAGATATAGATATAGATATGAACTAGACAGTACAGGAAGTACAATATTTTGAAACCTGAGACCTAAAGATTCTGATATTTTCTAGCTATTTGACACTTTTACAAAGTAACTTAACTTTCAACCTCAGTGACCTCATCTTTTAAAATGGAGATCATATTAGTACCTACTTCTAGGGGATGCTGTGAGGATTTAAAAAAATAGCATAATTTTAAGAACTTTGTCAAAGTAGTATGAATGCTAATAATATTAAAATGGGAATCAAGACCTGTGTCACTAATAACTATTATCCTAATTCAAAACTTCTAAGAAGAAGGATCTGTCTAGTGCAATAGAAGGGCTCTAAATTCCTCATTTCTTTCTGGTCATGGCTATGCCACAGTGATATAAAACAAGTCTCTATCAAAAATTGAGGACCAGGATTAAACGTTGTAATCGAAAAATGTCCTTGAATGCAGGTTTAATTCTGAAGTTAAGAGAGCAATATACCTGACTTATATCACCAGCAAAGAAATCAGTCATATATCTTCTACTTGACCATACCACCCTTACAATAGAAAATGAAGTAGAAATGTGTTTTTGCCTTGGTAATACTAGATTGGGTGAGAATACTGACTTCAGCAGTATCTAGAGTAGCATTTGAGTCCTTGGTCATCTTAGATATTGGTGAAGATCAATGAAGTTAATTTCTTGGCCTGTAATCCTCCAGAAGAACAGGTTAAAATTAAAGCAAAAGGATTGAGACAGATTTGCCAAATAGTAGTCCCTCCCATTCCCCTCCCCTCATTCCTACACCCAGTTTACATGGAAACACCTTTTTCTGGAATGACAACTTCAACTCATTTTTTGGCTGCAGCTACTGAAAGCAAGGGAGCCAAGCACACCCTAAAAAGGAGAACTTTGCATAGCCATGAGATCAGAGACTATTACTGAGACTTCCATCATTGCAGCCTAGAAACTCAATGTTTTTTCCCTTGATGGCTCCATAACCTCCTAAAGTCCTTTCCAGGACTAGAAAGGGAGGAGGGAAACAACACATCTGGATTATATTCTTAGCTGCAAGAAATCCCTTAAGTAGCAATGGTATTTATAGAGAAGCCTCTGAAGGTCCCAGTTAAGGAGCTATCCAAAGTAGTTCATCAGAATTTCAGAGAAAGGGACAAATCAATGAAATCTTACTCCAGAGCTGGTATCCCAGGAGAATTGCAGGATAAGAGAAGAGTTGTTTATCTTGACATATTCATCTGAGAATGAAGATAGTGTCCCCTTCTCTTTTTCTTTGTCCTTTTCAGTTCAGCTATATACTCCTTTCAGCCTATCTGTGCGAGTTGGTCTGTCTTTCTCCAATCATTCTGCTGTTCTACTCCCTTGGTATTTCTCACACTCTGTAATATGTCTAGACTGGTATTTCAAGCTCTCCTTGGCATGAACCAGTCCTATCAGTAGCACAGTCCCTGCCTTTCTCCATTCTGTTACAGAATTTGTTAACTCACCCAACAGGTTGTCCTACCCCCTTCTTGGCCAAACTCCTAATGGATATAGTTGGTCTGTGCTCTGTGAGAGCAGGCCAGGTCCCAGACAAATTGCCAGAACGCAAATGTCCTCTCTCCAGTCTCTGAAAGTAGTTGTGAAATATAACTACTTATTTATCTTCATATATACTGTTTCCGCTGTTTCTTTCACTTCAGAATGGAAGTTCAAAGGTAAGCACCTTTAACAAGAGGAATAAAGGCCTAATCAACAGCACTTCCTGCTCTTCTCTCTTCACACTCCACAAAGAAATTTACAAAAGTTTTACACTATTATACCAGTAATTTTCTAATCTCTATTTCTAGCCTTCAGCCTCCTCTAGGCCAGACTGGCTTCTCCTGCCACATGATATCTCCTCTTAGATAGATGATATCTCTAAAAGTTACATGTGGCAAATATGTCTTTAGCTTCCATGCATCCCTGATGACTAATTTTAAAATAATGCCGCCTTCATCAATCCTGTCTTGAACCTCTGGGTTTCTACTCAAGTAGAGAGGAACAGTACTAGAAAAACTTTTGTGTTTACTCATCTTCATTTCATATGTTAAAGCCAAGCTTAGACCTTCTTTCTACTAGGCTTAGTTTAGCCTAGTCCAGGCCATAAGACACTATCCATTTCTTTAATTCTCACAAGACCCCATTTACATTTTTTCTAATTATTTTATGTTCCCCATTAGGCAACAAATGATAGAATGACACAGAAAATATCTTCTCCCAGACATGGTATAGTGTTTTTTTTTTTTTTTTAATAGCTATAGTTTATTGTCTCAATGATAACTTTTATTTAGTGATTTTTTTTGTTGTTGTTTTGTTTTGTTTTTTGGGGTTTTTTTGAGGCTGGGGTTAAGTGACTTGCCCAGGGTCACACAGCTAGGAAGTGTTAAGTATCTGAGACCAGATTTTAACTCAGGTCCTCCTGAATTCAGGGCTGGTGCTCTATCCATTGCACCACCTAGCTGCCCCTGATGTGGTATAGTGTTAAGAATCTTAAAGGCAGGTAGATGGCTCAACAGATATTGGGCTTCTACTGGGCCTGGAGTCAGGAAGATCTGAATTCAAAGGCAGATGCTTAGTAGCTATGTTACCCTGGAAAGTCATTTAATCTTGGTCTGCCTTAATCCATTAGAGAAGGAACTGGCAAACTCAGCAAAATCAGGGAGATTCATCTTTCTGAGTTCAAATTTGGCCTCAAATACTTGCTAGATATTCGACCCTGGACAAAGCATGTTATCCTGTTTCCCTTAGTTTCCTCACCTGTAAAATGAGCTAGAGAAGGAAATGGCAAACTTCCCCGATATCTTTGCTAAGAAAATCCCCAATGAGGTCATGAAGAGTTGGATATGACCAAGAATGACTAAACAATATAAATTTGACAAAGTTTTTGAAAGATTCAAAAGGGATTATATGAGAAAATATTCTTTGTAAACTACAAAGCTATATATATAAATGTAATTTATTATTCTGCACTAAAACACAACTCAGGAGCCTCATCACAGCACAAAGATGTCTCTTGGTGATAGCCATCATGTACAGATTTGGGAAGATCCCACAGAGCTCAAGACTAAATCCAGAGAGGACCAGCTTACATGGATTCAGAGAGGACCAGCCTAAGGAAATCCAGAGAAGCAGAACTTGAACCTAGATCTTCTGAGTCTAGGACCATACCTCCAAACACAGCTACAAACATTATTATTGTTGCTGCTGCTGCTGCTACTACAAAAACAACTACTACTACTATTATTATTATTACTACTATTGTTGTACCCTCCCATTTATATCCTTCATAGATAACAAATAAATATTCAATACATTGAATAAATATTTAATATTGAATGAAATAAGATATTAATGAAATTTTGATAATTCATGTGGGACCTAATCTGGAGCTGAAGTTTCCTGAATACAAATATAAACAAACTACAATGCTGTATTCTGGGGCACAAGTGAAAGTAAAAGGGCTATCCTTTACTGGAAAGACTTGGGCTGCCATGCTATTTTCACCTCTCGTCATTTTTAAATAAACATTTTATATATGAAGAAATAATGCCTAACTTTTGCCTGAAGTTATATAAGTAATAATTAGTGGGCTAAAACCACTATGACTTCAAATCTGGTAATTTTGACTCCTAAAATTTCCTTAGGTAAGGCAACAGGAAACAATCTTTTCCTACAATAACTGTCAATACCATAAAATGCCTAAATAATAATAATAATTTATTCTAGGTAATACCTCTTTCTATCTTCAACCCATTCCTGAGATGCTAGCCTTAAAATAATTAATTTCATTTTCAGGACAGCTTTGATAGAATAGAAATAAATTCCATTATCATAGAACCTGGTAAAATTTAATTACTTTGAACTTGATAAAAGCAAGCAGAAAATCAATAATTAGAATTTTCAGAAAATAAGTAATGAAGGATATCTTATGATACCTCCAACTCTGATGTAAATTAACTTGGTGGGCCCTAAGTACTATGAATTTGAATCTAAATCCTGCCAGAATATCTATTATTTATTTATTTTCACTTTGCTTTCCTTCTACAGATGCAAAAAATCATGATGAATTATATGATGTACCACATGCCTTTATATGACTTATGTGATGCTTTACAGTTTACCACATTTAGATACCTTATCCCACTTTAATTGCTTCTCTTTGTGTGACTTAAGTAACTCAAATTTGGCAGGCCTCCAATTTCTTTGTACAATAGGGAATAAAGATTGGGAACTGGACTATATGACCTCTGAGGACTGTTCCAGTTCTAAATTTATGATCTCATGATCTCCTTTAATCTACAAAATCCTGTGAGATGGGTAAGGGAAATATCTCAATCTACAGATAATAAGAATTGATTTGCTAAAGTAAAAGAACCTTGTCACACAGATACCAAGAGGAATATAAAGATATTCCCATTTACTTATTATTTTGAATTATTCAAAGCACTCTTCAAGGAAAAAAAAAACAACCACAAATAAACCTGTGTTAGATTAACTTACATATATATATATATATATATATATATATATATATATATATATATATATATATATATATATATATATATATATATATAATAAATATAAGTAAATATACTAGTAAGACAAATAATGTTACCTTCATTTTATAGATAAGGAAATAAGAATCTCAAATAACTAAAATGATGTGCTAAAGGAAATATTAGGCAGCAGATAAACAAACAGAATCCTTTAGTTTAGTGATGTATATTTCTAGAAGTGAAAATTCGTGGGAAAATTTGGGTTTCTTGAGTATAAGCCCTGTCTTTGACATATACTAACTATATGATTCATGGGCAAGACATAATTTCTCAGTATCATGAGAAATTCTCTAAGACTGTAAGTTCTGCAGAAAAAGAGAAAGAAACCTTTCTCCAGTAATTGAAAGACTTTGAACAAGTGACTATGCCTGAGTTCCTAATCTGACCTATATTCATATGATTATTTACAAATAATCATTAGATTATAAAAGTAGCCAGATAAGGACCTAGCTACATGAAACTCAATAATCTGGTACAAAATAAGTATTTACTTGATAAATAAAAATGTTACAAAATAGCTTTTTGTTGCTGTTTGTTTGTTTTTCTCTTTTAGAAAATAGTTGTTTCCTCTAAATGTCCCATTTTAACTTTTTTAAATTATGGGTCATCAAATTGGGCTAGTGGTTTAAAAAAACACAAAAAGCATAAAATTATTACAAATATGAGCTAATATTGTTATTCAGAACTATTATCATCATAATAAGATTCATTAAGCTACAAGTCATCTCAGTGTTTCTGAGCCATGAGTGCTTCGATTAGGTAATAAATATGAGATAGACTTTCATCATTTTGCTCAGTGTATAAAAAGGCTTAAAGTGAAGGTTAGCCCCTCTGGCAAAAAAAAAAAATGCCTTTACTTGGCATTGCTTATGAAGGCAGGGCTTTGCCATATTCAGGCAATACAAAATGGAGACATTCTGAGTTTTTCTATCATGTTGATTGGAGATGCTGCATAGCTGGAACAGAGTGTGCCAAATGTATTCCATGTTTGTTTGTTTGTTTTTGTTTTTTTTTCCATGTTATCTAGAGAGAATAAAGGCTACACACATTTCTGTCATAGATACCATGAACAAACTGACAAAGTGACCTGTGGTGTTGAAAACAGTTTGACGGTGGTTTTTTTTTTTTTTTTTTTTGGGTTTGTTTTGTTTCAGTTTTAGGAGCAGGTAGTAAACTATGCACAAGAAAAGGAAAGGAGCCATAGGAAACTTGGAGGCTAACACAGATATAGTCAATCAGCCACAGCAGACAAGCAATGGGAAAAGGCAAGGACTCTGGCTTGGAACTGGATTAGACTTTACTACATAAAAATTGAGCTAAACTGTGAACTGAATCACTTTCCCTTTCACAAAAATATGAGTTGTTATTGGGAGGATAGGGAGGAGGATAGATTGTGTTCCTAGGTGTTAAGGGGATATCTTAATCTTTACTACCTATACCTTTGAATTGATTTTACTTCTTTTAGCTTCATAAAGTTAATTTAACTGTTTTATGTTTAAAATGGAACTGGAGTGCAGGGGACCCTAAAATTGGAAAATGCCATTGGTGGAAGATGGATCTAATGGCAGAGTGTTGAGATAACCCTTCCCCCACCCCCATTACCTCCAGGAAACACCCTTAAGGATAATAGAAAATGCTGAGGTAGAGTGGAATGAAATAAATCTGACTTTTAGGCAATGAGGCCAGAGTAGATACTGTTGAAAAGGCCTACTATGGCCTTGTCACCTACTACATGAAAGGTGGCTTAATGAACTCATGGAAACGTCGATGGTGTGTTCTCAAAGATGAGACCTTTTTGTGGTTCTGTTCCAAGCAAGAGGCCCTTAGACAAGGCTGGCTGCACAAAAAAGGTGGTGGATCATCCACGCTTTCCAGGAGGAACTGGAAGAAGCACTGGTTTGTTCTCTGGCAGTCCAAACTGATGTACTTTGAAAATGACAGTGAGGAAAAGTTAAAGAGCACAACTGAAGTCCGGACTGCCAAAGGGATCATAGATAACAGCAGCAAAGAGAATGGAATTGACATTATTATGGCTGACAGAGTATTCCATCTGATGGCTGAATCCCCAGAAGATGCCAGTCAGTTCAATGTGCTGAGTCACACTTGTCCACCTACTATGTGGCAGGCATTGTGCTAAGTACTGAGGATACAAAGAGAGACAAAGGCAGTCATTGCACCCAGCAAACTGGAAAAAGGTAGTGGGGAAATGGGAGAAACGATATACAAACAATGTACAAGGAGAAACTATACACAAAATCAGTTTGGACATAACCAGTACAGGAAAGCACTAACATTAAGGGGGATCAGGAAAGACTCTTGTAGAAGTTGGGACTTTAGCTGAGTCTTAAAGAAAGCCAGGAAAGCCAAGACACAGAGATAAGGAAGGAGAATTTTAGAATTCTATGGGGATAGATAGTGAAAATACTAAGAATATGAAGATTAAATATATTTGTAGGAAGAACAAGAAAATGAGTGTCACTGGATGAAAGAGTACTGGAGGGAACATGAAAAAAGATGGCTTAATTATTTTTCTAAAATAAATGACTACCATACCTATTAGTAGAGACTACTTGTAAATAATCGTACCTGATTTTTACAAATGGACTTAACCTGTTTTCGGTTTTTCTTTTAACTATTTAATAGTTTCCTAACAATTTAGAAAGTCAATATTCAAAATGCTAATATTTTACTGGCAAGAAAGACAAAATTAAATAAGAGGCATAAAAACAGAAACCTTGGATGGAAGGAAAAAACAATTTTTTAATGTGCATAGCAAATCAAATTTACCCCAATTTTTTTTGGGGGGAAGCTATATTATAGTATTATAAAAGCAGAGTGAGCAGAAGGGTGAGAACTAAAACAACCAGGAGCTTTAGCAAATCAACTGCTGGATTGTAGGCAGTAGACAGAAAAGATGCAGATAAAAAGCTAAAGGGATTTAGTAGTGAATTTTTGAAGCTAATATGAGGGTACAGAAGCAGACAGGCATGCTAACTTTGGTATTAACTATGTTGAATTTGAGGTGACAGCAGGACATCCAAGTGAAAGCATTTGACATTCAGAAATGCTTGCTCAAGAATGGAGAACAGGTAAGAGGTGAGGACTAAAGATATGAATTTGGAAACCATAATGACAATCATATTAATAATTATACTTGATTACATTTGAAAGTAATTAATTTACTGAGAAATATTTTCATACTATCCCTATAATCTTCATAATAACTCTCTGGTATAGGCAGGGAAGGCATTTTGATTATTTCCATCTTAGGTGAGATGGAGAAATTTAAGCTGTTTTCCTAACATTACACACATAAAAAATGCCAGAACAAAGACTTAACCATGGCTCTTTGAACAAATATGGACCAAATATACCAAAGATAATGTTCTTGTTGCTGTATTATTTGAAGTGATAATAGAAACCACAAAAAGTGAGTTCATTTTTTGAGGCAGAAGATATTCAAAGTAACAGTAAATATAGGAAAAAAAAAAAACAATCAATCAACAAGCATTAAGCTACTACTCCTACTTCTATTACTACTAGTTATTGCAAATGGGATGAGGGATATAAAGGTTAAAAAAAAAAGCCCCTCCCTTTAAGAGGCTTATATTCTATAGGGGAGGTAGTATGTGTGTATGTATGTATGTGTGTGTGTGTGTGTGTGTGTATGTATACAAATATAGATATATTGTGTAAGTATATACACATATTTTTATACATATCCAAGAATCTACAAAATAAATATGAAATCAATTCAAGGGAATTTGGTGGTGGCAACAGGGTACTTGGCAGATAGTGATTAAGCTGAAGGAAGCTAGGGAGTCTGTTAGATGACAATGATTTGAAGTTCTTTCCAAACATGAGAGGACAACTTGTATTAGGGTACAGGGAATAGATATCATATGAGGAACAGTTAAAAACTTTCCTAGAAAGGAAAGTTTTGATAATGCTTCAAATATTTAAAAATGACTCAGATATAAAGAACTAGATATGTTTTGGGGCCCACAGAAAATGGGAACAAGGCTGGAAGGTACAAAGAGGGGAACTTGAAAGAAGGAAAAACTTCCCAATTTAAGAGCTAAGAGTGGAATAGTTTTGTTTAACAGATAAATGAGTCCTACTAATTGAAGGAATCTGAAAGTCTTTCAGCAGAGGCTAGGGAACTATTTGCCAGTGATATAGAGGGAAGTATTTTTCCGGTGTGAAGGAATCCCTCTGAGATTCTATGAAGTCTAATTTGATCAAAGTTACACAGCTTGCTGATGACAGAACAACAACTTGCTGATTCCTGATTCCATATTCTTTCCACCAATCTCAGAATCCTAGAATCTTGTGCCTTGAAAGAACTTTGGAGGTCCTCAGCAAGTGATTAATTATTCATGCTATTGCTTGAAGACCTTTAGGGATAAGGGAAATATGAAGGAAGCCCAATCCCTTTCTGACAGCTCTGTGTTATATATTATGAAAGTATTTATTAAGCATAATGCATTGGAGATTCAAAGACAAAAAGGAAATTGTTTTTGTCTTTAAGAAGTGAAATGACATACACAGGAAAGTAAATATAAGATATACGCAAAATAAATACAAAATAAAGAAACATTAACAATTAAGAGAATCAGGAAAGACTTCCTCATTCTCTGACAATAAGGAACATTGAACCTTTATGTGATGGGAGACAGTGCAAAACAGTGGGAAAAATGCTGATTTAGAATAAGAGGAGCTCAATTAACAAAATTCTTTCTCTGCAAACTTGCAAACTGTGACCTTTGGCATGTTACTTATATTTCCCAGGTCTTGAGTTCCTCAACTGTACAATCAACAAGTTGACTACCTTACTTCAAAGGTCCCTTGCATCTCTAAATTTATGATCCTATGACAGGGAAGTAGGGTTTGTTTTGTTTCATGATAGATTATATAGTTGCACTCTTTGAAAGAAGAAGAAAAAAAAGCCTGCCTATGTGTAGAATATTTTGAATTCAATGTCACCTTTCTGAAAAGCTTAAGATGCTCCTTAATTGCTATTGCTCTGCATCCCTAAGCTGTCCATGTAATGCTTTTCAGTAGAAGGTGGAACTTTCAATTTATAAAAAATGCTTTAAATTATTGTGAGTGTTGATTTTCACAAGGATGTGGAAATGAAATGTAAGACTACAGAAATAAGCCCTAATTTCACTAGAGCACTGCAACAAAAAGTACAGTCCAGATTCAGACACAAAGGAATCATGTTGCTCTTTGGGCACACATCAAAAATCTCTATCAAACCATCACATACTTACAAATCTGTGAAGAGATTCTGGGCAAGAAAACTATTCTGGATCTCAAAGGACATTCAGAAAATGTGAAAATAGTAGCATTTGGAGGCATTTGGGATGAGGAAGAAAAAGAATGAACCTTGTATGATTGAAAGGGGAAAACAACAGAAGATCAGAAGCATGTGGTTATTAAATATCTTCCACTCATGTGGACATCATTCTAGTCCTGGTTTTGCCAATAATCTATCTGACTTTGGGCAAATAACTTCACTTTTCTGAACCTGTTTTCTTGGCTGTAAAAAGCCACTGGGCTTGAATCTCTAGGTCGCCTTCTAGCTTGACATTTTATGATTCATTGATTCAAGTGTCTTATAATCTTGAGCCAAGGTTGGCCATTTGAAGGAATGTTAAAGATTTTCCTTCCCTTGGATCATAATGAGAAAGGATCTTAGAGATCATATAGTCCTTTCCCTCCTCTACAGATTAGGAAACAGAAAAGAGAAGATATATCTTGTTCACAAGTCTTCTTAACTTCAAATGAAATCCCTTTAATAATACTCCTAAGTCTTTTCCATTTGTGCCCATCTTTATTTAAATGAAGATCTGGGTATCAATGGGACATGAATTATTGCTGATGGAAGATTTGGGGTATGAGTTTAAACAATGGGAGAGAACTGCGAAATCGTCAAACGGTACATATTTATTTGTTGGAAAAGGGAGATTATAATTTTTTATATCACCTTCATTTCTTGTAATGGATATGACAGAATTGAAAAGGTTGCATAATGCATGGATTGCTGCATGTGGCATATTATTACAATGGGTTATGAGGAAGACTTATATTACCTGCTCCCTTCCTGAGTGTCGCTATGCCAAAGTCCCTGAGAGTTCAGGAAAGGTTACAGAAAAACCCATTATCAGAATTTCTGCACCCTAAACTGTTTAAGATGAACATGTAGTATGCCTGAAAGATAAAGGTAAAAAAGAGATGATTTAAATAGAGTTCAAAAATTGGGGAAAATAGATGCAAAGCTGAGCCACAAGAGGAGAGGGGGCACAGCAATCCATCTGCTTTTCCTTGTTGATGGCAGAGAAATTTGTGGGTTGATTTATGCATTTAAGCCTCTATCTCATCTCACTTTCTATTTTAGCTACCTCTCCCAACTTAATGCCATTGTTCAGGATGACCCTAATGCCAGAAATCATTCCCTTCTAATCTTTACAGTAAATAGTTTCAGAGAAAGCTCTTCTCAAATAAGAAGGCTTTCCTGGTGCCCCTTCACTGCTAGTGGTCTCTCAAATAATTTTTACATGTTAGGTATTTTATATGTATGCATTGCTTCTGTGATAGAATGTAAGACCTTGAGGGTAGGAACCATTTAATTTTTCTCTTTGTTCAGTATCAAGAACAATACCCAGCACAGATTCATCTTAATCAATACTTGTTGAGCAATTAATTAAAATTACTTCCAGCCATTACTAACAGACTACTCACAGCAGGAAAGAACTAGCTATTGGAGCTTAGATAAATTACATCTCCTTTTTTTCATTTTTCGTAAAATGATAGTGAATATCTCTTTTATGGTACTTACAGACCAAATACCTAATTGAGTCAAATCACTTTAAGAGGAAGAAGTTCAGTAAACTAGATTATTCACATACTACCCTAATGTTTAAGGCAATGCTCATCTCAGCTTTTTTTCCTTTTTGATTTGATTATTCTTATGCAGCATGATAAGTGTGATAATATGTATAGAATAATTGTGCCTATTTAACATATATTGGATTACTTGCTATCCAAGGAAGGGATTCAGGAGAGGGAAAGGAGAAAAATTTGGAACACAAGGTTTTTGCAAGGATGAATGTTGAAAACTATCTTTGCATATATTTTGAAAATATAAAGCTATCATTTAAAAAAAAGACAATGTGCAGATTGCTTTCTACATTTCATTTAATACTAAAATGAGGAGGTACAGGCAGACAGACAGACACAGACACATACACACACACACACACACACACACACACACACACACACTACACTTACATATAGTTGTAGGAATAGAAAGACAAGTGATGAATGGGTTCAAGCTCTGCCTCCAGTATATCCCATATGGCACTATGGTAAAAGAAATATCCAATCATGGCCATCAGGCAACTTTTGAAAACTATAATTACATAATATCAGTTATAGATATGAATCAGAAGATAGAAAATCCCTCTTTTGTAATGCAATCATAGTTTAAGACCTAAAAAAAGTTTATACTTATAATAATTTATCCTTACTAATAAATATTAAGATTACTTAAGGGAGTGCTGGACTTGAAGTTAGGAAAACTAATATTCAAGAGTTCAAATCTGGCCTCAAAAACTTAGTAGCTGTGTAACCCTAAGCAAGTCACTTGACCTTATTTGCCTCATTTCCTCTTCTGTAATAAAATAAGCTGGAGAAGGAAATGGTAAGCCCCTCCAGTTATCTGTGCAAAACCCCAAATGGGGTCACAAGGATAAATATGAATGAAATTAGAATTTTAATATCCAATGTGATTCTATAATCTTAATCATAATTAGGATATATTGGACACATTCTTTGGAGAAAAAAACATTTCTGATGGCTAGTATCTTGTATAGTAGCAACATCAAGCATTTATTGGACTCCTAATATAAGGACACAATGATAATTTCTGTGGATATAAAGATTAAAAGTGTATGTCCCACAGGCAGTTGAATCTGTTAAACAGTTAATATAAAACACAAAACAAAGTTAAGTCATTAAGGCATTTGTATATGTCATGAAAGATTAGCCAAAGAAGGCTGATTCCTGTTAACATCTGGTGAGAATGCTTCTAGAATTATCTGATGATAAGGAAGCAACATGTATATGGTTACTTGGCTACTAAGTTCTAGTTTGCAAATGAACTCCAAGGCCATTATGCTTTCCACCATGTCACAATGCTATTTAAATAATAATAAAATGTTTGATTTACAAATGGAATCTCAGGTAATTCAGTCTAACCTCTTACTTCATTTAGGATTCTCCTCTATGCTTACATTTTATCATCTAGCCTCTTAACAAATTTAGTTAACTGGGGAACTTATCTCAAAAATCAAGACATGAATATTCTTTGTATATGAACAACTCTGATTGTTAGGAAATTCTATCTTATGTCATCTGAGATCAAGAATGCTAACTTTAGGGCTTATGTGAACCAGATTCAATCTCCAAGAATGGATAAGCATTATTTGTAATGGGATAATCTAGAAACCTTCCTGATAAGATCAGGAGTGAAACAAGGAGGTCTATTATCACCAATAATATTCTAAGTTGTATTAGAAATGTCAACAGTAGAAAAAGAAAAAAAAGAAATAAAAGCAATCAGTATGGCTAATGAGGTAATACAACTATGTCTTATTGTGGACAGTATACTTGAAAATCCCAGAGATCTCACTAAAAACTTAGTTGAAATTACTATCCATTTAAATTTTAGAATCCATTTAAAATAACTGTCAACAGAATAAATTACCTAGGGAATATACCTAGCAAGACAAACAAACCCTAGAACTACATGAACATAGGAAGTAAAAAAACCAAAATATGCATAGTTTGGTTTTAAATACATATATGCATGCATATTTCTATTAAAGGGTGGCCTTCGCTAGGGTAAGGTGGAAAGGAAAGGAAGGAAAACAATATGAAACTTAACATGTAAAAAAAAAGATAAATTAAATTTAAAAAAATATTTTGAGCAATATGAGAAAACAGTTTCAGAGCAGCTTGCTCTTAAGTGGCAATACCAGATCTTCACTCGAAATCCAAATAGGATATATGAAACTTTAGCTCTGCCGCTTTAATATATAGCACTCGGAGTCAAAACACCTAAGTTTCCGATCTAGTTCTATCATTTACAAGTTTTATGATTTTATGAGAGTTACCTTAACTTGTCCTAATTTGCTTCTTACTTATAAAAGAAGGATAATCATACTTACAACACATCCACATAGAGTTATTGGGAGGATTAAATGGGATGACATATGTGAAAGCTCTTTCCAATTATGTTATATAAATGGAAAGTACTGTTATTATAATGCTTTATGGGGAATTCAAATCAATATGATCAGTAAGATTTACAGTATGTGTGAGCTTCGACAGATTACTCAACTTCATGTGGCCTGTTTCCTAATCTGTAAATGAAAGTTGAACCAAATGGTTCTAATGTCTCTTCCCACAATAAATACATGATCTTGAGATTCTGATTTTTAAGTAGTTATACAATATACTTCTTTTGTTAATATGTACCATCTACAGATAAGTAAATGACAAGAATTTTATATATATATATATATATTTTTTTTTTTTTTTTTTTTTAAGAACTTTTCATTTCTTTAATAGGGATAAAATCATCAAAACTGTAATAGTCAAAATAACTGTTCTCACTCCTGACAACTTCATTTGGGTGGCAGCACATTATGATAGAAATGGTATTGAAAGAGAATTCCAGATATTTGATCTAACTCCAGTATAACCATCAGTAAAACAATTCAAAGTGGTGCTGTGATTACAGTGCCAGGCCTGGAGACAAGAAAACTCATCTTTCTGCATTCAAATGTGGCTTTAGGCACTTACTATGTGACCTTGAACAGGACACTTTACCCTATTGCCTCAGTTTCCTCACCTATAATAAGATCTGGAGAAGGAAATGGCAAACCACTCCAATATCTTTGCCAAGAAAATCCCAAAATGTGTCACGAAGACTTGTTTTCTCCAAAAAATTGAGAAAATTGGATGAAATTATCTCAAATTTCTTTTCAACATTCTAAATCCAAAATCATCTCACCTACCTCCTTTGAAACATATGCCATTATTGTCAGTTTCTATTGAAAAAAAAATTAGCTTCTGAGAATATCCAGAGACAAAAAACAATATAACCAAGAATATATTGATGTGCCAAGAGAAAAATACAACAAAGTCAGACGCACTTAACCAAATGTCTTGTTTACATTTAGTCCAAAACCCCAATTATCATAATCTTTTAGGATACTAAAATAAGAAAAAGATATAAGCATAAAATGGAAAGCCTATTAAAGTGCTGAATAAAAAACATTTGTGAAGATCTCACATTTGTTGAACACAGATGGAACAGAAGAAAATAGATTAATACCTAAGGTGTGGAAGCCTCTTAGGATAGTTTTTATTAACTCAGAAATGCTAGTGCTATACTTCTTTGTGGGATTTTGGGGCGTATCCAATTATTTAGTAACAAATAAAAGCTCCTGAAAAGCTGTTAAAAGTGTTTTACTGGAAAAAATTACCCTGAAACTCACATTAGTTCCTTGAGTAATAAAATAGGTTTAAATGAGAATCATCCAGTTTAAAGAAAAACTAAAACAAGAAATCAAGTAAAAATACCAACTGTCTGGCATATGGGCCCAAAAGATAAAATGCTTTTGTAAGGCTACATTTGTGGAGGGGAGAAATCATAATAATTTATCCACATGGCCACTTGTTTATTATGGTATTATTATGCTTTCTTTCTTTTAGGTGAAAGTGCAATACCATGTGCTTTTACTTCAAGGAACTACCATTATTTTTTCTGATTATTTTACTGTTTCTAGCATGCAATATGTTCAATAATTATGCCATAAATTCTGAAAGCTTAGATGACTTTCCTGGACTAGTTCCCTCTTCTGCTAAAATCTCAGCTTTACTATCTGCTATTACTGTATGATTTCAATAAAAGTACTTGCCCTAGATTCTTTCCTTTTCCAAACTGTCTAAGGATGATATGACCATCCTGGACTCTTTATTCTCACTCATCATATCTAATCAGTTTCAATATTTTGACATTTCTGTCTTCACATATCTTGCATTCAACTTCATCTTTCTACTCATATTACTGCCACATTACTTTAGGCTCTCTTTAATTTTTTATGTCCTCCTAATTGGTCTCCCTTCTTTCAATTCTCTCTCTACTCCAGTCTATCCCATATATTGATATGGATTTTACCATGTGCCTTCCCTACTTAAATAACCCTAAAGGCTTCTTTTTTTATTATTATTATAGCTTTTTATTTACCAAATATATGCATGGGTAATTTTATAGCATTGACAATTACCAAACCTTTTGTTCCAATTTCCCTCCTCCTTCCCCCATCTCTTCTCCCAAATGGCAGGTTGACCAATACATGTTAAATAGTAAAAGTATAAATTACATACAATATATGTATACATGCTATACAAAAAGAAACAGACTTTGAAATAGTGTACAATTAGCCTGTGAAGGAAATAAAAAATGCAGGCAGATAAAAATAGAGGAATTGGGAATTCTATGTAGTGGTTCATAGTCATCTCCCAGAGTTCTTTCGTTGGGTGTAGCTGGTTCAGTTTATTACTGCTCTATTGGAACTGATTTGGTTCATCTCATTAATGAAGACCATCAGAATTGATCATCATACAGTATTGTTGTTGAAGTATACAACGATCTCCTGGTCCTGCTCATTTCACTCAGCATCAGTTCATGTAAGTCTCTCAGGCCTTTCTGAAATCATCCTGTTGGTCATTTCTTACAGAACAATAATATTCCATAATATTCATATACCAAAATTTATTCAGCCATTCTTCAATTGATGGGCATTCACTCAGTTTCCAGTTTCTACCCACTACAAAGAGGGCTGCCATAAACATTCTTGCACAAATATTCTTTAGTACTTCTTTGGGATATAAGCCCAGTAGTAATACTGCTGGATCAAAGGGTATGCACAGTTTGATAACTCTTTGAGCATAGTTCCAAATTGCTCTCCAGAATGGCTGGATGTATTCACAACTCCACCAACAATGTATCAGTGTCCCTGTTATCCCACATCCCCTCCAACATTGTGCATTATCTTTCCCTGTCATTCTAGTCAATCTGACAAGTGTGTAGTGGTATCTCAGAGTTGTCTTAATTTGCATTTCTCTGATTAGTAATGACTTGGAGCATCTTTTCATATGGCTAGAAATAGTTTCAATTTCTTCGTCTGAGAATTGTCTGTTCATATCACCATTTATTTATTGGGGAATGGCTTGATTTCTTATAGAGTCAATTCTCTATATATTTTGGAAATGAGGCCCCTAAAGGCTTCTTATTGCCTCTAGGGTTGAATATAACTTCCAGTGTTTACCTTTGAAAGTCTTTCATATCCTTGTCTAAACCTATTTTGTTAGCCTTAATTGCAAATGTTGGGAAGTCCTGTTGAATTCAGTTTTGCACCATCACTCAAATATGCCTCTTTCTCTCTCCTATTCCAACAGCTCCTCATTACCTCAACCTGGAACAATTGTACTAGCCTGATAGTTGATTTGCTGTCTTGTGTCTGTCTTCACACAAGTTTAGGGACAAAAAAGACTTCCTAAAGTACATATCAAGCTTTGTCACCCCTTACACAATAAATTCAATTAGCTCCTCAGCACTTCCAAGACAAAACATAAAATCCTTTATTTATAATTCCCTCACAATGCCCCCTCCCTCCCCACACATATCCCATTATCTTTCCTGTCTTACAGTTTACTCTGATCCAGTATCACTGGCCTCTTGGCTATTACATAAATAAGACACTCCATATTTTGACTCTAGGAATTTTCTTTAGCTGATCCCCATGCCTAGAATGGTCTTCTTCTTAATTCTGTATTCTGGCTTCCCTGACTTCCTTCAAATCCAAACTAAAATTTTACCTTCTACAGGAAATGTCTCCCAATCCTTCGTAAATCTACTAATTTACCTCTGTTAATTTTTAATCCCATTTGCTTGTTGCCTTCCCCATTACACAGTGAACTTTTCAAGGGCAAGGAAGATTTTTTTTTGGCCTCTTTTGTCAGCAGTAGAATCAGCCCAGACATTCTCTCCAGAAGTGTGCAGAGGCCAGCCTAACATTAAAGTCTATAGACAAGAAGGAGACAGGAAGAATGAGTAAATTTTGAAAATAATTCCACCATAAAAAGCTATGATGATAATAGGAAAATTCAAGATATAAACCCAGAAAAACTAGCCCCAAATTATCTACAAGCAAAGACTTAAAGCAAATGTAGCTTTGGCTCAAATTCAACTGGGATATCTGGAAGAGGTGAAGCAAAAATATTAAAAAGTTTTAATAAGTAAAAGGAAAATGCTAGAGGATAAAATGATGGGACAAGAAATGAGAGCTATGGAACAAAAATTGTAAAAGAAATTAACAACTTAACAGAAAAGGTACAAAATACTGCTTATTGTAATACGACAGTACAAAAGACAACTTAGGCAGCCTTTCAGTAAGATGGTGAAGGTATTTGGGCTCCCTTACCAGGTGAAAGCAAACTATTCCTGATTAGTCTCAACTACAGGAATAGAGAAAATGATACATTTATATTTTGATTATAGTATTGATACATTGATTAGAAATATAATTATGAATTAAAATAAATAATATTGATCTGTTGATTATAATTGACAGATTGAATATTGATAGTTCTATGCAATTTTTTTTGGACCTGAGGTATCTGATCTAAAACATGATATCTAAACAAATAAGATTTGCTTTACTGGGAAAAAAAAAGGAGAGGATATTCTAAGAACAGAGAAATTACAGTATTCCTTGAAGTCTCAGAACTCTGTCATAACTTGTTGATATGTTTCATTTTTGAGAAAATTAGTTGTATTGACCTCCCTTTTCTTAGAAAATATAGAACTCCTTTTTTAACAAAGAGAAATATACTAGTCTCCTAAAAACTAGGCTTTTGACAAAGTCGAGGAAAATAACAATTATCAGCAATCTCCTCATATCTGAACAAACTACAGGGCTGCCTAGCACTTGGGGGTCTCAGATCTTCCCTTAGATAATAAATGGTATGAATATCGATGCCAAGAACCAGCTGGGATGAGAGCATAGGAGGATATTAGGTATTAGGGATGAAAGAGGAATTATGTATATGGGCTGGTATATCAGGGAAAGTTTCACAAAGTTAGCAGAACTGAATGTTAGCCCTGAAAGATCATTAGGATTTTAAAGGAGGCTAAGGTTTAGGATAAATTTCGTTGGCATTTACATCCATAACATTCCCACAAAAATCAAACTTTGTCACTTTATTTCAGTCTTCCCATTTCTATTGCTTCCCTTTGGGTGTTTTATTATGTTTATTTGTTTTTCCTCCAGCTAAAGTCACAATCTATCAATGCATAGTTTTCAAATCTGGACCTACATCAGCCTTCTAATATAATCTTTGGTCTAAAAGTGTTCTCAAAATCTCAAGTGTGGCTTAGATGGAAATCTACCACATAGCATACATTTTAAGGATAAACAGTCTTAAGTTTCAGCAGAAACTTAAAGAGGACAGAGCACTAAAGATGTGGGAATTCTAGGAAGTAGGGACCTGATGTTTACAGGAACTGTACTCACCATTGGTAACTGTGTTGACATAGTATCGGCGGCCCTGAGGAGACAGGTAGCTTTGCCAGCCAAGTGGCAATAAAGAAGTCTGATTCTCTTCCACAGGCTGAGGGGGAACCATTCCAGGCTTCTATTAGGAGAGAGAGAGAAAGAGAGAGAGACAGAGATAGAGAGAGACAGAGATAGAGACAGAGAGAGAGAGACAGAGAGAGAAAAAGAGAGAGAGAGAGAAAGAGAGAAAGAAAGAGAGAGAGAGAGAGAGAGAGAGAGAGAGAGAGAGAGAGAGAGAGAGAGAGAGAGAGAGAGAGGTCAACATACAAATTTCTATTTTTTAATAGTTGTAATCTGCAGGATTCAGAATCATAGTTCCTAAATCATTTTGGGAAATGTAAGATTTTCAGCCATATGATGGATGGTATAACATGATATTGGGACCTATATATGCATACTAGGTAATGTCAGTCAGTAAATATGTATCTATTAAGTATCTGCTAGATATCAATTGAGTCAGGTAGAACCACACAGTGGATAGAGTATTGGGCATGGAATCAGGAAGACTAACCTTCATCAAATCATCATCATTAAAGCTGCCCTCAGATATTTATTAGTTATATGACCTCGAGCAAATCACTTGACCTCAATTTCATGAAAACTGAACAACTAGGTATTAGGCATTGTGGATAGGATTACAAAGAGAGGTTCAAGAAAGTTCTGTCTCTTAAGGAGCTTACAATCTAGAAAGGAAGATAACATGCAATATACAAAAAAGCTATGTACAGGTTAAATTGGAAATAATCAACTATCACTAAGGTTAATCAGGAAAGGCATCTCATACAAGGTAAGATTCTAGCAAGGACTTTTAAAGCCTAGAGGCAGAGATGGAGAGGGAGGGAATTCTGGGTGTGGGAGTAGGAGCGGAGGGAAAGGGGACAACCAGTGAAAATTCTTGCAGTTAGAAGATGCAGCGTCTTGTGTGGTGAAGATCAAAGAGGTCAGTGTCACTGGGACACAAAGTATGTGGAAGGGATCTTCCTTCTTTGAAAAATGAAAGACTTGGGCTGAGATAAATTGAAAGATCCCCTGTAAATCTCACATTCTAAACCTACCACCTTCTCTCTAAAGCAAAATAAGAACTAACCAATAATATTATTATCAAAAGTTTGGAGCTAGAAGCAGCCTAGCCCAGTTCTCTCATTTTATTTAATTTTTAAAAATGTATTTATAATTTCATTTTTTTATTTTGAGCATAAACACATAAGAGGGCATCTCTACATAGAAGAAGAAAACAAAAAAGGATTATATATGAAACAATGAAACTCTATTTTATAATACTTGCTTTTTTTAAAAAAAGTATATAATAAATTTCTCATGATTTAAAAACTTCTGGCTGTGCTTCCTTCTGCACTTCTTTCTGCTCTCTTCTATGAATTTTAAATTATATTTCAAAGGCCTTTCTTTTTTCCCCATTATGATTGCTTATTCCCCTTGAAATACCTCTTCCAATTATAGGGAGAGAGAAAAAGAGAGAGAGAAAGAAAAGAGAAACAAAGACACAGAGAGAACACAGAGAGACACAGAGACACAGAGACAGAGAAGTATAGTCACACAAAATGAATCCACACGTTTTCTATACCATGATGAAATCAATCAGAAGATAGGCAATATGTTTCTCTAGATACCCCATAAGTACTCTGTAGACATGGTTACATTGCTGTGATCAGAAATCTTAAATGAGTCATTTTTCTTTACAATGTTTTATTACTACATTGATTTGTTCCTGATTCAATTCATTTCACTTGAATCAGTTCATATTTCCATGGTTCTCTGAAATCATCTTTCATCACATTTTATGATACAATATTCCATTATGTCCATATAAGAGTTTTTTCTTCTAATTCTGTCCTCCAGAGATTTTATTTCATTTTTTTATGTCTTGCTCTATTTCTCCTAGATCTTCATGTATTTTTAAATGGAAAATCCATTTTTCCCCTTTGATTTTCTGTGGGTAGTTGTAATGATACTCTCCCCTCGTAAATTAGATTGAAAAGTGGGACATTTCTGGCTTTACAATAATTCTTTATGATGATTTGTATTCTTTGATTCAGTAATTGAATCACTACTGAGTCTGTATCACAAAGAGAATTTAAAAGAGAGAAAAGGACTCACTTGTAAAAAGATGTTTGAAGCAAGCTCTTTTTTGTAGTGGAAAGGAATTGGAAAATTAGTAGATACTCATTAATTGGGAAATGGTATATGAAAGTAATGGAATTAAATTGTTATACAAAAAAAAATCATGAATTAGTTGATTTTAGAAAAACCTGGAAACATTTACATGAACTGATGCTGAGTGAAGCAAGAAGAACCAGGAAAACAGTACACAGCAACAATAAGATTATGTAATGATCAACTATGCTAGACTTAGTTCTTCTCAGTCATTTAGTGATCAAAGGCAATCCTAAACTTTAGATGGAAAACACCATCTGCATCCAGAGAGAGATTCATGGAGACTAAATGTAGATCAACACACACTATTTTCATCTTTATTTTTCTTTCTAATGGTTTTTCCTTTTTGTTCTGCTTTCTGTTTCCCAATCTGACTCATATGTAAATATGTAAAAAAACGAATTTACACATATTTTTTCAAAAGAGAAAGGTTTTTACTCAGTTACCCAGCCTTTTTTTCTAAATTTTCTCAACTGGGGCTTTCTGCCCCAGACTACTTCTTTATGTATTTTTAGCTAGTCTTTGGTGGTCAGCCCTATCTGTTCTCAGCTTAGATTTCTCAGAAACTTCAATGATGGCTATTTACGAGGATCATCTCCCTATCCTTTCCATTCTGACTCTATTAGTCACTCCTGCTCCTCATGGTTTCTAAGGACCCTCTAGTGGGCTATCAATCACATTCTTCTAGAAATTTTTTCCTTTTCCTACTGTAGAATAAGTCCTGCAGGTTACATGAATTTCTGCCTGTCTTTGGTCATATACCTGGAAACTGCTGGCTTGTTTGCTTGACATTTTCTTTGTTATCCAATCCCTTTCCTATGGGCTTCTAGCTGAAATTTTGTCTAAGACTGGAAGAAAAAAATCCCTCACTGTTGTAGGGCTGGAACTTTGAAGAAGTATACTTGAAACAAGAATACTTTGTTGTTGTTGTAAGCAACAAGGTATTAACTCAGTGGAATTGATGAGATAATGCTTCTCTAGTTCATGTGTTATCTAGTATGTTATAATGATATAATCACTCTGGTTGGCATATATTCAGTATGCTGTAATGATGTAATTGTAATAGGGTATTTAAGGGCTGAGAGAACTGGAGACACAGTCAGTCAGTCAGAGTGAACAGACTGTGAAGGAGACAATAAAGACTTTAGACTATTCCTGACCACCCTCATGGTGACTATCCTGCAAAGACCAAAGCCCATGCAGAGGACCTCTAGAAAGCTAGCCCAGACATTACATACTGTTGTTTCTCAAAAAATTTTATGGTCCTTTGTTTAACCTTATAAAGTTTTTCAGTTTTTGTCAAAGCCATTGAGAGAAAACAGATCTGCTTGCTTTTATTCAGGCATCTTGGTCAGAACTTTCTTCCCTTCCTTTTACAAATAAGGAAAAAGAAACCTAGAGAAGGTTAATGATTTTCTTAAGAACATAAATGGAGCATTAAAAATAGAATTTGAACTCATTTTCCCTGACTCTAGATTCAGTTTTCTTTTCATTATAACCATATAGCATCCCCAATGGCACTCAAAAGAGATTTTCATGACCAAAAATTCTGGGAAAATACCTAACAAAACCCCAAAGTTGAAAACGTACAATAAAAGTCACTCACCTATCCATACCCTTTAACCCAATGGTTATGTTCCCTAAAGAGGTTAACAGCAGAAAGTAAGTTCCTACATATATCAAAATGTTCATAGCAACATTTTTTTGTAATAGCAAAAACAATTGTGAATAAAATGGGTAGTCCTCAATAGGTAAATGACTGAACAAATTGTTGTATGTAACTATGATAATAGGTTATTATGCTGTAATAAACAATGATCAAAAAATTATGTATAATAATTAAAAGAACAAAATAAGGAGAATCAAGATAATAATAAAAGATAATGACTATTATAATCTACTTTTTTAAGTTCTACTTACAAAGGTTTGGTCATGGAGCAAGGGCACATGGAGGAAGGGGTTGTCTGTTGATAAGACAAGTTTTTTCCTTCAATATTCCCTAAATTCCTAGGGGTCTTTGGACTTGACAATGAGGCAGGTTCCCCAGAGTGCTACAAACTCTGACCTAAAGAAAAGTCGTGAGGGGGCAGATAGGTGGCAAAGTGGATAGAGCACCAGCCCTGAAGTCAGGAGAACCTGAGTAATCTAGTCTCAGACACTTAACACGTCCTAGCTGTATGATCTTGGGCAAATAACTTAACTTAACCCCAATTGCCTCAGCCAAAAAAAAAAAAAAAAAAAAGAAGAATAGTTATGTGGGTAAAGAATTGGAGATCCTAAGCAAGTAAGAGAAGAAATTGTAAAAGGATAGAAGAAGAAACAATTATAAACAGAAAGTTGCCTATAGGATTTGATTGGGAAAAGTAAGCCATGATGTCCTGCCAAAAGGTACCATACTATAAACAGCCACCAACCAATATTTCCAAGGATCTGCAGCCTTGAGATGGAGAGCCTCTCAGAGAGCTGGAACTGATTGCATTGCCTTTCTCAGTTTCTGGCAAATATGTTTATTCCCTTTCTAATTATTAGTCAAAATAAGTAGGTATATAAGCAAGTTGTTCTTTACTTTAAAATTCAAATTTAATGAACAACCATTAAAAAAAAACCCATTAGCCATCAGAATTGCTAACTTGTGTCATTTTATTTAGTGCTACTTAATCTAGATTCTAGATAAAGAGATAGGAGAGAGCCTTTAAAGCTTCAAAGATGAAATATTTGGTCTATGGGAAAGAATCATTGAGGCAAAGGGAAAAGTCTAAAAACGAATTGTTACATGTACAACAAAGAATAAAAAAAAATCAGATACAAACAAATAACAAACTAAATAAACACATGTATGCATAGACACTTAGACAAACTAATATGAGCTCAGGAAGGCATTTTTCTTCCTCTTTTCAGGAAAAATGAGGTTTGTTTTGAAAGAATGCCATATCTGTGAAGAAAGAGGATACAAGCTACTTGGAAGGGGCAAACCATCCTCTGAACCCTGAAGCTGGAATACCCACAAAGGAGTATACTGTTGAAGTCTGAGTATGCCTACATAGGTGCTGAAACTCAGGAATGACGAACAGCCCAAACTGCCTAGCACACCTATGCCACCTGGTGGCTCATAAAAGCAATACTAAATACTATCCAAACTAAGATGAAATAAAATGACCAGTCTAGAATAAAAAATAATGGGGGGTGGGGAGTGTCGAGGGATGGAGGAGAATAGCACTTTGCTATTGTCAGAAGAGAGGAAGAAGGACTATGGTTAGAAAATGTTGTATATTCCATCAAATACTTTCCTAGGTGAAGCTTAGATGGAGTATTGCACCTGCAATCAAGGAGATATGAGTTCAAATCCAGCCTTGTACAATTCCTAGCTTTTTGATTCTTGTCAAACCAAAACCTCTGCTTCAATTTTTTTAACTGAAAAAAGGGGGAAATAAAACCCCAGATTGTTGTGAGGATCAAAAAAGATATTTATAATAAGGTTAGCATAGTGGCTGGTATAGAAAAGGCCCCATATAAATGCTAGTGATGATAAAGATGATGAGGATGATGATGAAGTGCTTTTACTCTCTATAAAGTAAAATTTGGAGCAGCCAGAATGTAACTTGAGTTAAAAAAAAAATTCACAGCAAAAAACCGGAGACCTTACTAAAACTACCTGATTGAGTAAAGATGAAAATTCTTTATCCAGCTGACATGACCAACTCCTCTCCCAACCAGGTGTAACCATAACTCCCTGGAGAATCCTTCAGAACTATAACAATGTATGGAAGAGTTTTTGAATGGGTTTTAGAGTGACAGAACCATAAATATTTGGAATATAAAAATTTCTAGCAGAAGACATTTTGGAAGAACTTCAGGAAAGATCTGTCTCAATCAGGCAATGAAGTAGGAGGTGGGAGAGCAGTTTGAAGATCAACATAGGTGGAAGGCAATGCAATGCAGTGCAGGGAGACCCAGGGTGGAGAGACTTTTGTGTGCTGAGGGAATCTAGGAGAAGTCTCTATCCTGGTTCAGAAGCCAGTGGATCAGAAGATTAAGTACTACAAAAGAGAAGTAGTGAGCCCCTAAACCCCAATATAACCAGGACTAGGTCATGCTCACCCAGCAGGGGAAGGAAGCTGACAGCATCAGCCCCAGTGTAGCATGAAGTTGCTGTGATCTGTGGAGGAAGCTTGAGCCAATCTCCCCTTTGCCCTAAGAGCAAACCTCAACTTTTAAAAATGAGCAAAAAAGCAAAAAGAACTCTAACCATAGATAGCTTTTATGGAGACAGAGAAGAACAGACCTCAAAACCCGAGAATACTAAAGGCAAAACATTTCCAGATGAAGTCTCAAAGGGTGATATAAGTTGGTCTCTATCTCATAAGACCCGCTTGGAAGAATTAAAAAAGAATCTTAATAGAGAAGAAAAATGGGAAAAGGAAATGAGAACTCTGGAAAAGGAAACATAGAAACTGTCTGAAAAAAAAAATCACTCCTTAAAGAATAGTTTTGGTGAAATGGAAAAAGAAAACAACTCCTTGAAAAACAAAATTTTTGAAAAAATTCAAAAATCCAAACTCCTTTAAAAGTTCAATTGACCAAATGCAAAAAGAGATTAAAAAAAAAGCTAAATGAAGAAAATAATTCACTAAAAATTAGAACTGAACAGATGGAAGTGAATGACTCAATAAGACATCAAAAAATCAGTCAAATAAAACCCAAAATTTTCTTTTTAAAAATAGAAAATGTAAAATACCTCATTTAAAAAAAACAAAAACAAAAAAAACCTGACCTCAAAAATAGATCCAGGAGAGACAATTTAAGAATTATTGGACTACCTGAAAACCAAGACAAAAAAAAAAAGCCTAGACAACATCTTTCAAGAAATCATTAAGGAAAACTGCCTTGATGTCCTAGAATTTGAAAGTAAAATAGTCATTGAAAGAATCCACTGATCACCTCCTAAAAGAGACCCCAAAATGAAAACCCCAAGGAATACTGTAGTTAAATTCCAGAATTATCAGATCAAGGGGAAAATACTGCAAGTAGCCAGAAAGAAACAATTCAAATATTGAGGAATTACAATCAGGATTACCTAGAACCTAACAGCTTCCACTTTAAAGGATCGAAGGGCCTGGAATATGATATTCTGGAGGGCAAACATTACCAGGTGATCTTCCAATCACAAAACAAAGTTTTGGACATTTAGGAAGTGTTTAATTTGTTCATTTGATTAAACTTTATAAATATCTGTTATGTAAATAAGATAGGCTTCTTTGATCCCCTCCAGTTAACCTTCTTTCAAAAGAAAACCCAAAGAATATCTATCTAAATTGAAAAGCAGAGGTCTGCTCCACTACCCTAAGAAATAGAAAATATTAGAATATGTTAAATGAAATTATAGTGTTTTTTTTTCTTTCTTCCTATTATATTCTTTATAGATAGGAAGGCAAATAATTTTATATCCTTTTGTTGTTGTTGTTGTTGTTGTTAAGAGATCTAACTAGTCAACCAGTCAAAAAATACTAAATTATTGGTTCCTATGTGCTTAGCAAAATGGAAAGCTAATATTTAGGTTAAAAATATTATCTCATTTTTCCTCACAACCATCATGAGAGATAAGTGTTATCTGTTTTACAAAATGGATAGCTAGAATTTGCAGAGTGCTTTAAGATGTCAAATAAAATAATTATCTCATTGTATCTACACAACAATCCTGGGAGTTGGATGTTATTATTAGCTCCATTTTACAGATGAGGTTTAGTCACTATGCACTTGCTCACCTGTGTCTTAGCTTACTTGTACCTTTTTCCTAGATGGAGTGACTTCCCATTTGATTTCTACCTAATGAATCCTTCAAGAGTTAGCTGAAATGGTCTATCTTATAAACCAGGGTTTATTAAACATTTACACTTTCTTTTTGCCTGAGAAATTTTTACATGATCCTTTGTATATAGCTATATAAATCAAAAATTTACTGAAATAAATCATAATTTCATGACTGCCACATTCAGTTACAAGACCCCAAGAGGTCACAAACTACTATTTAAGAAGTTGGATTCTAAATAATCTGGGACTCCAAAAGGAAATGATTTTTCCTTTTTTATTCTTGAAGTTTTATATGTTGTTTTTTTTTTTTTCCCTTTCTGGTTCCTTTTCCTTCCCTTACTTTATATAGTGCCTCTATCTATTCCTCATATCATTCCCCATAGCAGAGTGCCTATAAAAATAATTATTTGTCAAATTTCTTATTTAATTATATTTCTATATTTATACTGGGTTTCTGAATGTTATGCTTTTTAATATCCTCCTTATGTCAGAGCTTTGGCTTACTGTCCTTATTTTAATGTGGCATAGTTGGTAGAGAAGCCAATCTCAGAGTCACGAAAATGAATTCAAGTTTCAATTCCATAATATTGGTAGTATGACCCTGGATAAGTCACTTAACCCTTTAGTGCCATAGGCAGCTCTCTAGAATTAATATGTTGCAGATGAGCTGAACATAAGTTTTCTAAAAGTAAAAGAAAATCAGTTTGATATTGTTCTTAATTGCCTTACTGGGAGATGTACCTGTTAGGATTACTAAGTGAGAACTCAGGTTGTCTGGACAGTGACAAGGTGAGAATTCAGGTTTTCTGGACAATTACAAGGTGAGAACTCAGGTTGACTTGATAGAGGGGGCAAGCTCATTGGCTGGGGTGGTTCTTCCCAGAAGCCCTTGCATTATCCCACGCCCATTCTCTGGGAGGATAAAAGAGACAGCACTGGGCCTGGAGAGCAGATCGGCCTGGAGAAGGATAAGAGCTGGAGGAGATTCAGAGCCAGGATTCAAGAAGAGGGTCTCTGCATTACATCAGGCCTGACGGGGCTCTCTGCAGGAAGGGAAGTCACTTCTAGGGACAAGAGTTAACAGCAACTGCCTGGAGACAACGGTTCACTACAGGAAGAAGAATCTGTCTGAGAGATTTGAGTAGAAGACACAGCAGATCTCTTCCCAGAGAGTGAGCGTGGGATAATGCAAGGGCTTCTGGGAAGAACCACCTCAGCCAATGAGCCTGCTCCTTCCATCAAGTCAACTTGAGTTCTCACCTTGTAATTGTCCAACCTGAATTCTCACCTTGTCACTATCCAGACAACCTGAGTTCTCACTTAGTAATCCTAACATGTACCCATCAGAAATACTCAAGTGGAAGATAGCTAAAAGAAAAGGATTTTAAATATATTAGAAAACAACAACTTAATATAACATGGAGAAAAAGTAGAAGAATGCCTAAGATTTATTCTCTCTTTCTCAGTCCCTGAATATTGAAGTTTGGAAGTAAAGTTATTTCCCAATCATATTAAAGAAAAATGACTAAATCTATGGGATACTAAATAAAATCAGAGAGAAGTGGCAGGTAGTTCAGCATCGATCTAGTAAAATTGCCTCTCTGTACAGATAACAAAACTAAATTTCAGAATGTTTCAATGATCTCTTCAGGTAACTCAGTGAATAAAATATTGAGCCCTGAATCAGGAAGGTCTTGTAATCATGGGCAAGTCTCTTAATTCCTAGCTATGTCAGTTTCATCATCTATAAAATGAGAATAATAATAGCACCTATCTTCCATGTTTGTTTTGAGGATTAATTGAAATAATAATTGTTAAGTCCTTAGTATGGTGCCTGGTAATAATAAACACTATGTAAATGTTAGCTATTGTTATTAAATGGGAAAAGAGGTTATAGGAAGGAATGTAGAGAGTTTGAATTTGATAAAGACAGCAGGAAAATGAAGTAAAATATACTCTGGCTTGACTTAGATGTAGTGTTCATTTTGAGAAATTCACCAATGGGGTGGAGATCAAGTATATGGGGTTAAGTTACCTGAGGTGAAGGATCAGTTTCTCCAATGTATGATTTATTCCTTCATTCATTTTTTCCTTCCCTTATCCATTCTAAGGATACTTCCAGCTCTATATAGATGATCTGTGATCTTATGAATGTGTCAAGGTCTAGCTGAACAATAAATAAAAAAATGTGGATGGGAATAGAGAACAATGACTACTAATAAAAGAGAGAAGAATGATTGAACTGGGAATCAGATGAGAACTTCTACTTCCCTTTGGTCTCATAGATTAGAAGTAGAATTAGACTAGAAGCAGAAAAAGAATAGTTTACTCACCAACAAGGACAACCTGTACTTGAATTGAAGCACTCTACTTCTAAAATAGACTCTATTTGCAACTATGTGTATAAGCTTGCCATTTTAATAGTACTCAAAATTTGCAAAAGAACAAAGAATTACTGATGCAACACATCTTGAAAAGTGTTCAAATTGGCCTTTTAAAGTGCTGTTTTTTGAGGAATGTGTAATTCAGCCTAAATCTTCAATTTTAAATAGAAAGAAAGACAAATCCATGTTTGAGTCTGGTCAAGTAAAGAGAACAGAGGCAGTGGAGGAGAAGCAGAATGCAAATAATTATAGATAACTTGTACTAAAAATGAGAAAAGAAAAAAGCATAAGAGAATAGGGCAAAGGAAAATACTAACAATCATAACTATAAATGTGAAGAGTAAATTTATGAAAAAGCTAAATCATAAAATAGTATCTAATAATTATTTTTAAAAGTTGAAATATAATGATTCATACAGAAAAAATAAGGAGACAAAGACTATTTCACTGTATTTGAAGTAAAAAAAAAACAAAACAAGAGAAGCACCCCTAATATCTGAGACTTGATTAAGACATAAATAGGCAAATTATATTATGCTTAAAAGCACAACAAATGATGAATATTATCACTTCAACACACACACACACACACACACACACACACACACACACACACACACACAGAGTATAGCACCTAAATACTTCTTGGAAATTGAAGAGGATATATTATATATCTTATATATGAGGATATAATATATATTTAAAATTTCTTAGCAGTATATGAAAATTTAAAAAATTAAATATATTACTGATAATAGTAAATAAAGAAATTACTGCTTAAATAATAATTTTAAGAACTGTTGGGCCAAAGAAGAAATCACAAAAACAACAATTAACTTCATAAAAGAAAATGACAACTATGAGATCACATACAAAAATTTTGAGGTATAGGATAAAACAATCCTTCTGAAACACTGTTATCCAAAAAAGAAAGTGAAAACCATATTTGAACATATAACCAGCATAGGAGAAGGGAGAAAGAAAAGTAACAAATAAAAAATCCTTTAATGGAAATAGAAATACTCAAAGTCAAAGAAGTAAAACAAAAATTTTGAAAGCAGTACATTGATTTGTTAGGAGGAGCTGCTTGTTTCTTTCTTTCTTTCTTTCTTTCTTTTTTTTTTTTTTTTTGGCTAAGGCAGTTGGGGTTAAGTGACTTGCCTAGGGTCATACAGATAAGAAGCTTTAAATGATTTTAACTCAGGTTCTCCTGATTTCAGGGCTGGTGTTTTATCCATTGTGCCACCTACCTGCCCCTGAAGCTGCTTGTTAAAAAAAAAAAAAAAAAAAAAAAAAGCAGCTAATTTGACTTTTAAAAATAAAAAGGAAAATCAAATTAACTATCAAAAATGAAAAACAAAAACAAAAAACAAATGAAAAAAAAATTACAATATTTTGCCCTATCATTTAGCAATAAAATTGACAACTCCAATGAATAGATAAAATGCACAGATTAATAGATAAGAAAGAGAAAACTTAATTTAAACTCAGAAAAAGAAATTGAAAAAACAAAAAACAAACTTGCAAAGAAAAAATCCAGAACTAAATGGATTTACAATCAATTTCTATCAAACAACAATCTTAATTATTAAATAAAATATAAAAATATAACAAAGAGACCCTACCAAAATTTTCCAAGTGCAAATATGGTTTTGATATCTAAATCAAAGAGAGATAAAATAAAACTACAGACTAATAATCAACAAACTTAATGAAAATCAATTCAAAAATAATAGCAAAAGAGATTTAAAATAAATCCAAAAGATTATCAGGTTGAATTTCTATTATTTCTATGTATTTCTATATATTTCTATAAGAAATATATGATTGTTTAAATATTAGAAAAATTATTAATAATAGTTAAAGTCATATGATAACATCAATAGATGCAAAACAGACTATTGGTAAAAACACAACACTCACCTCTATTGAAAACAGCAACAGCAACACTAAAAAAGTAATAAAGGAACCTTTGTCACATAAAATATATATAAAATAAATCCATATAAATCATTAGCATTGCTGTATTTTTAAAACAAAAATTAACAGGAAGAAAAAAAGATGTTCCCTACAAAATAACTACAGAATGTTCTATATTATATATATAGGAAAATTAATAGTATTTAGAATTTAAGTTTAGAATCCCAAAATTTCCTTTAAAAAATGCAGAAGACAAAAAAAATGAAGAATATTAGGCATTGAGATGATTTAGGAAGTAATTATAAGCACATTCTTGAAGCATATTTAGGCTTTGTATAAAATGTCTTCCCATTGTCTTGATCTATATATATGGCCACAGAACCCAGATGGTTCTGGAGGGGAGAGTGAGACGTGATCTTGCACTTAAATCCAATTAATTTAAATCTCACTTAAATCCAATTCATTTGCATGTCATGGTCTTCTTCAAGAACAAAGGACAAACAAAATCAACAAGATGTGTATTTATATTTAGGTCCCTGGCCTAAAATATCTCTTATAAAAATGCCTGCCATTTTACCATTAAATATTAATTTTTTGATACCCAAAAGCTTTGGGGTAGGAGTTCTTCCCAGGAATACATAATTGAAAATGCACACATACCTAGAAAATCCTACTTGAGATCTTAACTAGTTCATCACCAAGTAAAAGATCAAGATAGTTTTGGGAAGGAGAAGGGAGATCAAAGTGGAAATGACTAAAGACAAATGTGTCTTGTCTCATAGTTTGGTATTGATGGTAGAACTTTTCAAGTCTAAAATGTTTCTTGAGAGAATATTAAGGGCAATAGTATGCTAAACAACATATAAAGTCTTCTCTCACAACCCTCTTTTTTTCTTCTTCCTACATGCATTCCTTTTCATGTGAATTCAAAGACTGGGAAAAGAGGAAGTTCCTCAAGGTTTCTTCCCAGTAGGGACCACAAACTCTATTCTTCTAGTACTGATAATTTATCTCCCCATTTCAAAAAATATAGCAGCCAAGGTCTCAGTAGAAACCTGTCTTAATGGAAGAATGTAATGGGCTTGTTATCAGAAGATATGGACTTAATCACACCTCAGCTATTTATAACAAGTCTCATCTTGCACAAGTCCTTTTACTATTTGGAAACTTCACTTTGTTCCTCTGTAAAATGAGAAGATTGGCTAGAGAAACTGTCTCTTAATATTCCTTCCAAATCTAGCATTCTCTAATCTCAACTCAATTTCAAATCTAGCATTCTTCATTTTGAACTTTAAATTTCATCAAACATTAATAATTAATCAATAATGAATTGCCTGCAGAGTACAAAAGACCTAAAAGAATAAAACAATTTGATAAGAAGAAAGCCTCTCTATCATACAGCCTACAATCTAAGAGAGTGAGAAAGATTTGACCAATATTTAAAAAAAAAGTCACTTAAAAAAATCTTAAAAATACATAAGGCCCTAAGAAAGAACGGAGCAAATAAAAAGCTATGTGAGATACATAGGACATTTTAAGTCTCTTACTCCTTCTCAATTGGCAATGCTAATTATTACTTGAGAAACATTTCCTTATTGCTTCATGAGTAAATTTCGACAAGTCACTTCTTGACATTTCAGCTTGCAGTATGAATTTCAGTTAGATATGAGGATTTTTAAGGTTTCACATAATACTGATATTCCACATTCCTATTTTTGGATAAATTAAAATGTTGAACTTCCTGAGGATAATTTCAGGAGAACACTACTGAGATATTTTCAGTGGGAAAAGGATTCAATCTAGATGTCAGAGATTATGGATTCAAGTCTTTTGGGGGGGCCATTCCAGACCTAAATTTCAAAATCTGTAAAATAAGAGGCTTGGAACAAATGACCATTAAATCTAGGATTTCAATGATCCATTAAGGCAGAAAATCCATATGAACCTTGAGAAACAAGTCCTTCAATTTAATCTCTGTGACTACTCATTAATTAAGATTGCTTTCAAACTCCAGTTTATTTCCTCTAAAGCAAAGAGTCTCAATTCTCTTCTCAAGGTTCTTTTATTGTTATTCTTTACTACTTTTCCCTGATTTTTTTCAATAGTTTCTTAGGGACATAATGTCTTAAACTAGGCTTTTTAGAGTTTTAAGTCTCTCTAAGAGCAAATTTTAAATGTAAACACAGCAATCTGCATTAGATCATAAAGTTATTAATCACTGGTTTGATGACATGAAGTTATTATTTTTAAGTACTTCATATAAAGACCTGTAGCATAGAAAGGAAATTAATAGTGTTCTGTTTGGCTCCAGAGGTTAGTAATAGACATTAGCTAAATAAGCTCTTGACTATACATGGATGTTTACCATGTTAAAGATAACTATTTATTGTTATGATTCTTTAGTGTTATTTTTAATAGATATGTGTTATATTTTGTCAACAGCTTTTCCTACACCTATTATTATAATCATGTGATTTTTATTGTTCTTATTATTAACATACTTTATTATTTACCATTTTCCTAATATTGAACCAATTAACTCAGCATTTCTTGTAGAAATCCAAACTAATCATAGTATACAATCATAGTGAATTCTTTCTTATTTTTTTTGTATTGATATTAATTCTGTGAGACTTTAGTTTTTTGAACTTGATCTTGAACTTTTTTGCACTTGCTTATCATCTTTCTAGTCCCTAAAGTTTGTAACTTTGATGTCTTCGACTCATCCAGTAATTTGCCATTGTAACTTTTTTCTATTCAACATTTTTTTAATGCCTTCCCTTCTTTCCAATCATGAAGACATCAATCTAGTTTAGATCATTTATTAAATACTTGCCAAATGTTAGGCACTATGCTAAATGCTAGGGATAAAAATAGGGAAGAATATCCAATCCTTATACTCAAGCATCTTACAGTCCAATGGCAGAAGATAATATATAAAAGAAATCTGAAAAATGAATTCCAATATTTCCTCTCATTTAAGAGAGAAGTTGCCAGGTCTTGTGTGATTCTGAATGTAATTCTCTAATTCTTGAACTACATCATTTTGGAGGTTTGTGATATTTTTTTTTTACATAGGAGCTTTAAAATTTTGGTAATATTTGTGAGACTTTATGAGGGTCCTTTTAGGAAGTGTTAGGTAGATCTCTTCAAACTTTATTTTACCTCTGATTTTTTTTCCTGGATTTTAAAGCTTTCAAATAATTAAAATTATATGAACCAAGGTTGCTGAGACCTGAATATAGCTTTGTATTTTATACTGTAAACTAGATTTGCTGTAATCATACCCAGGTTCTTCTTTTACCCAGGCAGTCAGAAGGGAAAGTACCAGCAAGATGTAGTTTCAGTAATTCTTAATTTTTTTGATGTTGAAAGAGATTTCAGTCACTTAGCTTTCCCCAACATCTTTGTATCTTACAAATCATAGAACTACAATAAGAAAAATAAACAAGGCAATTCTTATAGGATCATGTATAGTATATATAGAGAATATTTCCCTGCTATTGGGAGGGAACATTTCATTATATTGTAAATATTTACTTCTCTGATTCAACTGTTTATTTGGAAGGCACAAGATTTGATATGTTTTTTCCCTGGCTACTTTCAATCTTTGACCTGGAAGCTCTGGAACTTGGCTATAATATTCCGGAGCTTTCAATTTGGGATCTCTTTTAGAAAGTGATATGTAGATTCTTTCAATTTCTATTTTACTCTCTAGATATGAGACATCAGATCAGTTTTCCTTAGTTTCTTGAAATATATCTAGACTCATTTTTGGATGATGAATTTCAGGTAGCCCAATAATTCTTAATTTGTCTTTCCTCAATCTATCTGCCAACTCAATTGTTTTATACTTTCTTCTACTTTAAAAATTCTTTTGATGTTATTTTATTGTTTCTTGGAGTCATTAGCTTCAACTTTCCCAATCGTAATTTTTAAGGAAATATTTTTTTCATCGAGCTTTTGTATCTCTTTATCTATCTGAGCAATTTTACTTTTTAAGGAAGTCATTTCTTCAGTGAATCTTTGTTCCTCTTTTTCCACTCGATATATTCTGCTTTTAAAGGAGTTCTTTTTAAAAGAGAATTTTGGCACCTCTTACCATTGTTTTTTAAGGTGTTATTATCTTCAGTATTTTGTGTGTTTGTGCCTCTTTCCCTAAGCTGTTAGTTTTCTTTTCACAATTTTTTTTGCATCATTCTCATTTCTTTTTCTAATTTTTTCTCTTCCAGGAATTCTTATTGTACTTGGATCCAATCAGCATTTTTCCTTTGAGGCTTTAATTGTAGCTATTTTCACTTTCTTGCCTTCTTTTAGGTGTATGTCATGATCTTCTCTGTCACTATAGTAGTTTTTTAAGGTCAAATTCTTTCTGTTGTTGTTATTGTTTGTTCATTTTTCCAGTTTATTTCTTGACTTTGAACATTTTGTTAAAATTGGGTGCTTTTAGCCTGGAGGTGGAGGACACTATTGCAAGTTTTAGGCTTATTTATGCTTTTGTTTTCAGAACAAGTTGTGGGAGGTCTGCAAATTTCTGGTGCTTTCAAGGTGGGATGATCTGGGCAGAAGTGGCCTATACTCTCATCTTTATCCAGCAAGGGTCCTTGCAGCCACAAGCACTAGTGCTTCTTCTCTGACTTAAAACTGGAACCGGGGACCCTTGTTTTCTTGTGATGGTCCAGAAGCATTCCTGTCCACTGAAAATGCAACCCAGAACTGCATAGAATCAATAGTTGCCAATCTGAACCCAGGTCCAATTCCCTCTAATGTTTCATGTTCTGATTTATATGTTTATCTCCTATGCCTGGTTCAAAAGTTTATCTTTTATGTCTTAGCTATATATATTTTGAAATAAAACCTCTGTTAGAACAGGGACTATCTTTGTTTTTTTCTTCATATTGTCAACACTTGTATAGCCCTTGTTGGCACAAAGTAATAAGTGCTTAATAAAAGTTAATCACCAACTGTCTCTTAGATAATTTGAATAGTATGTCCTGTAGTCATTAAAATTCAAAAATTTCAAACTACATTCTTTTCTCCCAAACTCTACTTTCTTCTGAATTTCCCTATTATTATCAAAGGTACCACCACTCTCCCAGGCTCCTAATCATGATATTACTCTTGATTCTCCCTTCATCTTCACTTCACATATACATTGTTACCAACTCTTGTCATTTTCACCTAGTATATATTCCCCTTTCCACTCATACAGGTACCACTTTTTCCAGATCCTCATCACTTCTTAATTAAACTCTTATAATGGCCTTTCATTTGGTCTACATCAAGTCTCTTCCCATTTCGATCTGTCTTCCATTCGGTTGCCAAAGTAATTTTCCAAAAGTGTTGGATATCGTCCTACTCAACAGATTCCAGAAGTTTTCTGTAATTTTCAGGATCAAATATAAAATGCTCTATTGAACTTTCCAGACTTCTTATCTTTTGCTACCTTCCTTGTTCTTTATGATGCAGTGATATTATCCTTCTTGCTGTTCCTCTCAAAGTACATCCTATTGGGACACCATGCTATTTCACTGATTGTTCCCTATTGCTGGGACAGCATTCACTCATCAATTTTAACTCTTCCTTTCAAATACCAACAACTATAATCCCACATACAGCATTGAGTCTTTTCAAGTCTCTATAACTGCTCCCCTTGACCCAATCCTACTCTGTACAAGTGTCATGACTTTGAAATTATGTATAAATATTTACATCATGTCTTCTCCATTAAAATGTAAGCTCCTTGAGAACAAGAACAGTGTTTTTGTTTTTATGTTTAGTCCTTAATACAATGGATGACATATAATCTTTATTTTCATGACTGTAGAAAGTTTTCTGTGTCTCAATACTGATGAATATCTGCAAATGTCCTTCAAGTAACAATCTTAGAGAGTATCTCCAAAAATCTCTCAAGAGTGTCAATTATCATTGTTATGTTGAGGATGTTCCAATCTCTCTTCTGACTTCCAGAGTTGTATCTCCATCTACCAAATGGGTAGATGGTAGATACCATTTTGGGTAGATACCAAATATCCCAAACTAGTTACCTTACATATATATCTTAATAATAACATCTTTGAAAGAGAATTTATCTTTTCTTCCATCACTCCTCAACATTTCCTCATTCTCAAGCGCACCACTGTCTTCCCAGTCACTTAAACGTCAAACCAGGTATGCTTACTTCTCCCACCCCTCTTCCTATGTTCAATCATTTGTCAATGCCACCAACATTGAACACCTGACACCTGGAGAATTGCAATGATCTTCCCATTATTGTCCTTCCTGCCTCAAATATCTTACCACTCCAGTTCATCCTCCACTTAGCTGTCAGTGACTGTCCATCCTTCTCTCCCTCCTTCTCTTCCTTTTTTCCTCCCTCCTTTCCTTCTTTCCTTCATTTATTTTCCTTTCCCTCTCTCTCTCCCTTCTTTCCTCCCTTTTTTCCTTCCTTCCCTCTCTCCCTTTCTCCTTCCTTACTTTTCTATCTTTCCATTTCTCTTTTCCTTCCCCTGCTAAAATTCCATTTTCCATAAGAAGTTTTTCCTGATAACACTTAATGCTAGTGACTTCCCACTGCTGATTACTTGCAATTTATCCTGTTTAATTTTATTTGCTTTCATGTTGTCTCTCCCATTAGACTATTAATTCTTGAGAACAGGGACTACCTTTGATTTTCCAGTCCTCAATTTAGGGTCTGGAACATAGTAGGCACTTAATAAATGCTTATTGACCAGACTTACTGACAAAGTTAAATACTTTTCTAGCAACAGGACATAGTAAGTATAGCACCAGAAGTGAAATCTGTTTTATGAATCTGTTCACAATTATCTGAAAGGTAAGTTTTCATATCAAGGTCAGAAAATTAATGATATTTCATACAATGTCCTAAAGAGCTATTTCTTCCAATCTTTCTTCTAATTTGGGAATGTTGATTGCTGACACTCTGAATCCAGTAGCTCCTGCTTCTTCTTTAAGTCTTTCCATAAGCCAAAAAGCAATAAAACTAAGTGTTAAAAAATATTCTACAGATTAAAATGATGAAGCCAAAAAGTTCAATCCAGATATTCTTTCTCATAAAAGTTTTGAGTTTTCTTTAAAAATAATGTTCTCACTGGTTTAGAAATTACTTCTTAGGACTTAGAGTCATGAAACCAAATCAGCCCTAATGCAAAATGTAGCTTGAATTATTCAGATAATTTGATCTTAGTGAAAATTACAGCTTCAATAAAAAGTGAAATCAAGTTGAAAAAACACCTCTTACTTTCTTCCATCTGATTGCTTTTTGGCTGATTGATCATGTAATCCCTTTCTACCATCTGATTGCTTTTTGGCTGATTGATCATGTCTTAATATTGAATTTCTAAAGACTCTCTGGATGTAACCTTGGCTGCTATCATGCCCCACCTGGGGTCCTGAAGCTGGGTCCTACCTCTCATTTCCCTGGGTCAATCTACATTCTGAGGCCCAGTGGAAGCCTTGGTTGCAGTTTGGACAAAGGGTTTTGGGTCTTATTCTCTCACTGTATCTCTCAGGTGTCCTATTTTTCCATGTTGAAAGCATCAACTTGTTTCTCTAGAAGTCCCTTGTCAAGAGGGACCCTGTCTTCCCTTGTTCATCATAGTCTGAATATAATAAGCACATATGCCCACTGTGGCACAGTGTCTTATGATCTCCTCTAAAATAACATCTTTGTGTAGTTCCTATATAATTCTTCTGCAAACCTCATTAGCATTTTCCTTAACCAGTTGTCTTATCATAATTCTTGTAGCTGCATGGTTCTTGTTACAGCTGTTTGCAAATGTCTCACAAAATCAGCAAAAGGTTCATTGGGACCCTTGCTCTATTTTTGTGAAGGCTTCCCCTTGAACTTTTCCTGGGAGGGAACCCCATGCTTTTATTGCAGCAGCAGCAACAGCAATTTGCTCATATGCTGCTATGGGGTAATTAATCTGTTATGAATTGTCTTTGTACCTGCTAGCTGGGCAAAAGTGATTTGTATATTAACTCTGGTTGGCCTATTTTGTTGGGCTTGTACCCTAAAGAGTTCACTATATTCTGAAAGTCACAACAAGTTTTGTCCATGTTCTAAACATGTCCTTGCTATAGATTTCCAATCAGTAGGGGTTAAAATTTCATAAGCCAAATCCTCTAGTAAGATCTTAATATAAGACAATGTAGCCCCATAAGTGCAACCCTTTTTCAAATTCTTAATGTTTTCCAGATCAAAAGGAGTGTATCTTCTCCTTTGTTGACCTGAAGAGTCAAGCTCTTCAATCACAAGGTATGCATTTATTTTTAAATCAGCTATATCTTGTCCTTCTTTTTTAGCCTTAACCAGTGCCTTTTGTAATCTAGTCAAAGGCTGCTTCATAGGTGGTGCTGATTGTATTACTGCCTCTTCCTCTCCTCCTTCTCCCTCCACCCATGATGAGTTAATTGAGGGGGGAGGGTCATGAGATGGAGAAAGCCCTAATGCCTTCTGCTGTGAAGCATCACACTCAGAATTGTACTTCTTTCTTGTCTAATTCTTCATCCTTTTCACTTAGTTTATCAATTTCCTCTCCCTCCTGCACTTTCTTCTTTTTCCTTATTCTATAACTTATATCATTTCCTAAAGCCAATTGTATTAAGTTATATGTATAAAGTGTTTCTTTGGAAATTGAGTCAGGTCCATTATCATTGTAGTATTCACATAGTTGCTCTCCTACTAATTTTCACTTGTCTGGATTTAATTATTTTCCTTAGAGAACCAAGGAGATGTGTATTGTAGTGTTTCTAAACATTAGATATACACCAATTATTATATCATTAGGAAGCCATTATTTGTTGTAGGATTAAATCAATGCTAAACTAAATTTAACCATTTTCTCCTCAATTCCACTTAGTACCACTTAGTACCTTGTTTCAAGTTCTGGTCCATAATACTGGTAGGTTTGCCTCCCTCAAGAGTTTCCCTACTTCAATCCATCCTCCATTAAGCTGCCAAAGTGACTTTCCTTAAGTGTATGTCTAATCATGTCATTCCATCAATAAAATCCAGTTGCTTTCCATTTCCTCTCCAGGATAAAAATCAAAATCCTTTTGGCATCCAAAGCCCTTCATAATCAAACCTCCCCCTACCTTATTTCCTGCCAAGTATTCTGATCTCCTGGCTGTTCCAAAACATTCTATCTCTTGGCTCCCAGCATTTTCTTTCATAGTCCTTCAGGCCTGGAATTTTCTCCCTCTTCAGCTCTGCTTCCTGGCTTCCTTCAAATGCCAACTAAAATTGCTCTTTTAAGGAAGTGGGTTTTTTCCCCCAACTCCTCTTAATTCTAGTGTCTTTTTACTCTTACTTTCCTACTTTGCCTGTATATATTTGCATATTTGTACACATTTACTTGTTGTCTCCATTTCTGCCCTGCCTCATTTGATTATGAGTTCCTTAATGATTATTTTTATTTTGTCTCTTTCTGTATCCTCAGTGCTTTAGTGCAATGAATGGCACATAGTGGTTACTTGATGTTTGTCAAGTGACAAATTAAGAGATGATTACTGACTGATTGATATAGTAAAACACCACTTCAACATTTCACATTTAAACCCATTTCTCGTTTTATATAAATTTATCCTATAGCCTTTGTGATCAAATGAATATCATGAGAGTTTTTTGTAAAGTTCTCTAGTTGGGTGGGAATAGGGAGTAAGAGTGTGGACATTATGAACCTTATCCTTCAAAGTACTGAATTTTGACTTAATTTCCAAGTAAAGAAGGGGGGGAAATCCTTGATTTTTTTGATATTAACAGTTGATTATTTAATAATAATTTCTCTCAGCCCAACAATAAATTCTATAACTTTTTTTTCTATAAGTTTTCCTCTAAACTGTGTGAGCATGACTTGAATGAAATGACTTATGGGATTTAGACTAATTTGTCACTCTCTCACAGTTTCCAGGTCATCAACAGAGAATTATTTACTATGGGGACAGTTTATATACTATAAAGGCACACAGGACTAGTTCTCTACTTTTGTCTCTGTAACTAATAAGCTTTGTGACTTCAAAATATATTCTTTGGGCAAGTACTATCTCATCTCTAAAATAAGGGAATGGGATCAAAATATCTTTAAGGTCCTTTTTAACTTTAAGATTATACAATAACTTCCTCAGAGGGTGGAAGAAGAAAATGGTCAAATGAAACAAAGAACTTTATCTCTCAATCCTAACTGAATTTCCCAAAGGATTCTATAAAGTGGCTTTAATAATTTAATCACTATGTAAAATCTTCCTCTGTCACAGACCTCCCATCCACCCTCTAATCTCTAGACTCCCTATAAGCTCAGGAATTTCATTCTGCATAGATACATATAATAAAATCCACATTTTGAAAATGAATATTAACAGAGTAATAACATGGTAATAGCAACCAACATACAATGACTCCTTCCTCACTGTAATTTTTTCAAATTCTGTTAAAATATTAAAAAAATTTGTTTAAAAGATTCACTGCAAAAACCTTACAAAAGAAGCTGGGATAGAACTGCAAGTTACTACACTACTAAGTATTCATTAGCATAATAATGCAAAGTAATTTTGGCCCAAGTAAGCATCTCCAAATGATGGTAACAATGCAAGTAATAGATATATTAGGTCAAGAAAAATCATCTAAGTGAAAAAATAACTTCCTTCCCTTTCCCCTTTCTAGCCTGAAGAAAGCTAGGGCAGGGTTATGCTCTCAAGAAAAAGCCAAAGGAACGAGCCCATTAGCAAAGTTTCTATTAGGAGGTATAGATAACCCCTTGGGAAGATCTAAATCTGCCACTAGGCATTTAACATTCAGGAGCTTGTGGGAGTAGGGCAAAAGTAAGAGAAAGCAAGCTAAAACCACCTGTTTCGTCGGAGCTCTCAAGACCAGATTGCCAACAGAAGCTACTGATTTGAGTCCTAATTAATTTAATTTAACAAAAAGTACAATTCAATAAGTATTACTGATTTTACAATGGGACTTTTGATTTCATTGACATAGGAAACTTCCTCCTCCAATATAATTGACATTTATAGAAGTTCTGACCTAGAGCATTTTTAAGGGGGGGAGGGTGTCTCAAATCATGAGTCAGATCTTCCAAACTTGAGTGAGGTCATGTGTCCACTATACCACCAACTCTCATTTATTAGACAGGCCAAGTTTAAGCAGCTAGATGGCACTGTGGATAAAGCTGGGCCTAAAGTCAAGAAGCCTCATCTTCCTGAGTTCAAATTTGACCTTAGCTTCTTACTAGCTATGAGATCTTGGACAAGGCATTTAATTCTGTTTCCTCATCTGTAAAATAAGCTGAAGAAGGAAATGATAAACAACTCCATTATCTTTGACAAGAAAATGCCAAATGGGGTCACAAAAAGTCAGACACAACTGAAAAACAAGAAAAAATTTAAAATCGCTTGCCAGGAATTTGTGTGATGATTAAAAACTGTTTCAATATGTAAGTCTTGGTAATGCAAGTTTTGTTAACATAAATTGTTTATTTTTAAATAAAATTATATTTTAGTGGGAAATAAAAAAGCAAATTCAGTATAAAAACATTATACAATACTTTTTTTTTTTTTTTAAACAAAAGTGTTTTTGTCAATTCAAGACACTGAGCTCTTAAAGAGTTCCTTTCAGTCAACTGCCCTAATAAATGGCAGATGTCCCAATGTGGTCACCAAGTGTACTGGTTATCTCTATGACATCTTTTTGCATCCTAGTTATTTCCATAACAAAAACACCATCCAAATTCTAATAATTTGGTACCTGAATGCGCTAACATAGTGAAAATAATAAAAATAACAAGAATAACAAACATCACATGGTATTTTAAAATTTGCAAAATTATTTACAATACATAATCTCATTTATCAACTTTTTATGTTTACCCTAGGAGATAACTCCTATTTTTATTCCCATTTTATAAAGGAAGAAGGTGAGAGGCCAAGCGATATGTCACCTAATATAATATTTATCTTAGGATTTAAACTCAGGTCAAATCTAAGTTTCTATCTACTTATACCATTGCTGCCTCAATAGAGCAATTATCTATGATATCTTTATTGAAGTAAGCTCCTATTTTAATAATTCCCATGCAAAAACAGATTGACTTAAGATAATTTCTAAATTGTTTCTTCTTAACACAGAGGTTAAGTCACTTGCTCAGAGTCACACAAGTATAAGATTTGGATCCCACTCTTCTTAATTCCAAGTCCAGCATTTTCTACACTATTCCTTGCTGCTTTTTAGGCATTTGGATTCATCATAAGAACTAAAATGTTAATCCTAACACTTTACATTTTGTAAAGGCCTTTCCTCACCTTTCCTTCCCCTCTCCCTCCAGTTTTATCATCTCCATTTTACAGATTTAGAAACTAAAGTTTAGAGGGATTAAGCTAAACCTATGTTATTAAGCATTTGGGACAAGACACAAAGCTACACCTCTCTATTTCAAATTCATGCTCTACCCATTATACCCACCCTCTCTATTACAATAAAGAAAAAAAAATGAAACACGTCTCCTGCTTCCAGTCTTCCCTTTCTACCCAACAACAGTTAAAGGACTAAATGATTTAGTTACCATTCATAAAGCTCCAGTGGCTTCCATTCACATCTCAGGTCAAATTACTGACAGTTTCTTCACAAGCACTTTCACCAGTTGGCACTAATATTTTAGCATTCTCATCGTCTTCAGTTCTCCATTGTGGATGTGCAAACTCAATCATGTTCCCCAACATCTGACTTTCTTCTGATTAGTCCCTTCCCAAACCTGGAATGCCCTCTTATTTTCTCTCCTAATCCCGCCTACTCACATCAACTCTTCTTTTTGAGTTTTTGAGGAACCATGTCCAGGTCCCTCTTCAGGATGGAATGTGTATCGTGTTGTATAGCTAGAAGGATTTTTTTTTTTTTTTTTTTAATATTTTTAGGGCGTGTGCTCTATAAACTTGTGGAGCTTGTATTACTTGTATCTCCTATTTACTCACTTTGACAGATAATGGGCACTTAATCTGTAGTGCTTTCTGCTCCTTTAATAGGACACTCCATCACAAATTCCCCCCCACCTCCCTCCTCCAGGTTTTGGATGGATTGTCTCCTATGCCAACAACGTTTTGCTGCCTCACTTCTAACTTCTTTCCCTGACTTCCTTCAAGACTCAGCTCCAAACCTTCCTGCTCCTGCTAGCACCTTCTCCTTTCAGATTATCTTCCACATACTATATGCTATATGCATTTTATATGTATGTGCCTGATTATTTATATGAATCTCTCCAATTAGTATGTGAACTCCTTGAGGACAGGGTCTTTTTTATCTTTCTCCATATTCTGAGATCGGCACAGTGCCTGGTACATAATCCTTATTGCCCATTTTAACTCTTTAAATACTAACCAATTCTGTCTCCAGAGAAGCATCTTGTGTGAGGCTGTAGCTTTTAAATTAAGTGGGAACTTTCTTGGTCACAGAAAAAAGATCTATTTCAGTGATGCTAGAATGACACTTGGATTAGACAGGGCCCTCTTTCTGAACAGGGAAAAGCACTTTATCCCAGAGACACAACCAAGTATCTCAGAGCTTCTTTCATGTTCATACTGAGAAACAGCAATTATCACCATCATCTCTACCACTAAAATCCCCAAATGAAGCATTTTTCTGCATATGGTTCTGTGCAGGGCATCCTAAACAATCTGTTAGACTGTTTCTAACCTCTGGAAATGCTTTTTGCCATTTCTTCCATCTATAAATTTAAAATATATACTATGTTATATCATTGAGTTGTGCCAGACAAAACCTTTTCTCCCCTCTATTTCTCAAACTACAACTCCTCCTTTTTAACTCCTTCTACCTCTCTTACATTTCTCTTACTCCCTTTCTTCCTTCTTTATTATCAGTACTACTGCTTAGCCCCACCCACAGCCTATTGACTGAAGGAAACAATCGTCCTACTAAAGAAATTCAACTTCAACAACCCAGGTTTAAGGGTTTTATTTTCTTTCTTTAAATACCTTACTTCTGTTATTCATGTACTTTTGGCAGTAAAGAGATAAAGAATAGAGATAACAATAAAGCTCAAGAAAGAGCTTGATTTACCAATGAGAGAATAGTGAGGGGTGGCTGCTGACTGAGAGCAAAGAAGCACCTTGGTTTTGTTTGGAGTCCCCAAACATCTGACTTTAGCCTATGCAGAGGCTGACTACACAGGCTACTTGTTTCCTTCCCCACAGCACAATTTGAGGGAAATGAAGCAAGAGGCTCCTCAGGGTCAGGACTCTGTGAACCACAGAGGATGTCTCTGTGGCTTTTCTAGTCGTGTCTCTTTCACAGAATTAAATGCATTGCACAGTTCCTTCAAAATCTATTCCAATTCTTGTTAGGAAATCAAACGACTCATTCTGACTTTCCAGATGTGAAGCTTCTGGAGGCACATTTTTTTTTTTTTTTTTTTTTTTTTTGCCTTTGTTCAACTTAAAAAGTTGGGTTAAGTCACTGAAAACAATGCTCAGGCTTGTGGCAGTGACCACTTGAGCCTCCCGCCCCTGGGTTCTGAGACAAAGGCTGCTTTGTGTGCTGTGCTTTGGGAAGAGAATCCTTGGCCCTTCACCAGCCCTGTCTGTCGTAAAGGAGAATGCTTTAATTTCTAGTCAGCCCCCACAGCCAAAACTGCAAGCCAGAAAGAGCAAAGCATGATATGCTTCCAGGATAATTACCATCCTGGGTCAGCTTGGTGCTGGGTTGATTGGCTGGCTGGAAAGCAGGTGTTGCCTAGACTAAGTATCAAGATCACCTGCCCGTACTTTCTTCCCAATATCATTAAATTTCATGTAAGGGAGTATGCCAGTAGGCACAGAGGGCACACCAGCAAATCTTGAATGCCTCGTGCATTTTGACTGCAATTTTTTCCAAATAATTTGATTTTTCAGACAAGCTACATTTTAATTAAAAAAAAACACACATTAAATTATTAATCTGTAGGACTAAGATTAAGCCCTTCTTTCAAATTCCAACCTCAGATCTTCACTTTCTGTGTGAACCTATGTCACTGCCTCTTTGCTATTCTGTGAACAAGACCGTTCATTATTCAGCTCCCAGTATTTTCTCTGGCTGAACTTTATGCCTGGAATGCTTTCCCTACTTATATTTGCCTCTTGGCTTTTCTGGCTTCTTTTAAGTCTCAACTAAAACCCCATATTCTACAGAAAACTTTTCCCAATCCCTTAATTCTAGTGCTTCCCCCTCTGTTAATTATTTCCTATTTCTTCTCTATGCAGCTTGTTCATACATGTTCAAAACTGAAACAAACTCCAACTGGAGAGGGTAGAGGTTGGACACTGGAGACTCCTCCTTAATCCTCTGTCATTTAAGGAGGGCACTCAAGAATTCATCTCATCATCTCACACCTTAGCTAACCATAATTCATCATTCTGCAAGGTGAAATCAACACTGAAACACACCTCCTCAGGTCCTTCCCCAATCTGCTACAGAACTTCACATCCCCAGCGAGGTAACCTTTTCCCCCTTTCAGCACTTAAAAAAAAAAAAAAAAAAAAAAAATATATATATATATATATATATATATATATATATATATATATATATATATATATATGTTGTCATCTTTATTAAGTTGCAAGCTTCTCCAAAGCAGAAATTGTTTTCTTTGTTTCCTACAATGCCCAATGTATTCCACATTAGCAGAGTGCCTAACATAATAAATATAATAATAAATGTTCATTGAGTAGCTGACTAAACCTATGCTCTTATAACCCATGATGAATCTTTCTTCCTCACCTCATAACCGACTGCTAGATCCACAAGCTAGTTCCTGAGCTTATGGCCATGAAGGACCAGTCTTTGGCATTGGTTTCTCTCCTTTAGGCACGTCATGCCAGCCCAGCATCCATACTCTTCATGTAAGCCTTCATATCTCAGGCAGTATTACATACTTTGACCCGTTTGAAAGCCTTCTCAGTCTTTAATTCTGCCCATTCTTTTCCTCCTTCCCATGACACAAAATTACTTTTAAACTAACAGTTAGTTCAATAAACGGATAGGTGACAACGTAGTACCCTTCATGGTTAAATGGTACATTTTTTATCTAAATTCTCTGAAGACTGGATGCCAAATGGGTGACAGTAGAAAATTTCAGTCACCACAGACAACCAGGGTGTCAAGCCTTTCTATGTATTAAAGAGCTTTAAAAGCAAATTTGGAGATAACTGTATCTCATCTGCTACAAAAAAACAAATAAATAAAATCTGCCAGTGAGGAAGCACATGAACATAGCATCTAGCCTATAGTTAAGAAGACCCAAATTCAAATCTGAGTAACTAGTTATATGACCTTTTTCTGTTTTCCTTCTCTGTTAAATGGGAATAATAATAGCATCTACCCTACTTCCCAGGATTGTTTTAAGGATCAGAGATGATATTTGTAAAGCACTTAGCACAGTTCCTAGCATATTGTAACTTCAATGTAAGTGTTAGCCTTTATTATCTTCTTCAATATTATCAGAGAACCAGTTAAATTAATTATTTACATTAATAGGGAACAAATAAAGTTCAACTGTCAAAAACTTAAAATTACTCAAAGGCAGAAACTTTTCTAAGTCTTTCAGAATTTTTAAAAGAAATGTTATAACTTGAGTTAAATAAAATTAATACTTCTTTATCCTGAGAAAATCTGTTTTTGTTGATTTTTCTTCATTTGAAGTTATCCAATCTAATTCAATTAGAATAGAATATGCCTCAGGGCATATATTCAGTTCTGGTCTCTTGACATTTGCTTTGCTAATCTATCTGTTTCAAAAGATTTAACATTATCATTGGTTATAAGTGACACTAAATGGCTTTCTACCTTGCTTATTTATCTATAAATAGGCAAATTTCAATGGACCTGAATTTATATGTAGAATGCACTAGCAAACCTGTAATCAACATCCATTAGACTAACATAAAATGATTATAAGGTTAATTTTCCAGCTTTATGAAAATCTGAACTACATCACCATTCTATTATTCCTTAATTTAGTTTTATTGAATTGTGTTTAGTTAGGCATCCAAAGAAACTTCATTATGAATTATTTATTGTTCTCTATAGACTAATTACATTTGTCCTCTAATTATTAATAGTAAAGAAAACACTGTATAAGGTAGTTTATTTATTATTGTTAGCTGTGGTTGTAGGAAGTTTTGAGATGGGGGGAGGTCAATGTGAATGTGAGAGGAGGTGTGTATATGTTGAAAAATGAATATGTCCACTAATACACTGTTGGTGGAGTTGTGAAAGAATCCAGCCATTCTGGAGAGCAATTTGGAATTATGCCCCAAAAGTTATCAAACTGTGCATACCCTTTGATCCAGCATTGCTGTTATTGGGCTTATATCCCAAAGAAATACTGAGGAGGGGAAAGGGACCTGTATGTGCCAAAATGTTTGTGGCAGCTCTTTTCGTAGTGAGCTAGAAACTGGAAAATGAATGGATGTCCATCAATTGGAGAATGGTTGGGTAAATTGTGGTATATGAAGGTTATGGAATATTATTGCTCTGTAAGAAATGACCAGCAGGAGGAATACAGAGAGGCTTGGACAGACTTACATCAACTGATGCTGAGTGAAATGAATAGAACCAGAAGATCGCTGTACACTTCAATGCTGTATGAAGATGTATTCTGATAGAAGTGGATATCTTCAACATAAAGAAGATCCAACTCACTTCCAGCTGATAAATGATGGACAGAAACAACTACATCCAGAGAAGGAACACTAGGAAGTGAATGTAAATTGTTAGCACTACTGTCTATCTACCCAGGTTACTTATACCTTCGGAATCTAATAATTAATGTGCAACAAGAAAATGGTATTTACACACATATATTGTATCTAGGTTATATTGTAACACATGTAAAATGTATGGGATTACCTGCCTATGGGGGGGAGGGAGTGGAGGAAAGGGGGGATAATTTGCAAAAATGAATACAAGGGATAATGTTATAAAAAAAATTACTCATGCATATATACTGTCAAAAAATTATAAATAAAATTTTAAAAAATGAATATGTCCAAAGTATATTAGTAACAAAAAGGAAGGAAAAGAATTATTGTATAATAATTCCTTATATTTTCAAAATATTTCCGTATTATAAACTTACCAGCTTATTCCTTTGAGAATCTCCTGAATTTTAGTAGCCAAGTGAACATTATATCCTGAGTTTGTAGTTTGAGAAGATAATCTCCTCAAATTGTCTAAGTATGTGCTCCAAGGGCCAATTTAATCAATATGGGGCTCAATTTCATTCATATAGCATCTAAAGGTTTACAAAGCACTTTTCATGTAACACTCTATACTAGATCATTCAAGGAAATAGACCAAAATGCAATAAATAGTCTTTACCCAAGAGGAGCTTAAAATAAAGCTGGAGAAGAGAATATAAATACAATGAACCTTGTGCTGAGAAGTAGTGATGGATGGATATAAAGGGCAGGTACTTAAGGCTCAGTATTATTGATTTAGTTCTTCAACAAGGTGTTAACTCAGTGGAACTGATAAGACAATGGTTATCTAGTTTAGTATGATTGATTTAATCTTACAACAAATAATGGTTCCCTTGTGAAATAATAATTGGTTTATACTCAGTATTCTGCAATGATGTAATTGTAATGGAAGATATAAACTAGGGACAAACTCAACCAGAGGGAGACTGTCATAGTGGTCCTTCTCCATTTCTCCACTAAGACCAAGTCCCATCTGAAGGCCCTCCAGAAAGACCTCCAGGTCCCAGGTGAAGGAGACAGACTGTGAAGGGGATAATAAAGAATTTGGACTTTATCCCTGGCTATTTTCATGGTGATTATTCTGCTGAAAACAAGGCTGGTCCTGAGACTTCCAGAAAGCTAACCAGAGCATTTCAGATGGAGAACTAGTCCTGAACCTTACATGCTTTTTTTGGCTATGAAACCTTGGGCAACTTACATAATCTCTCAATGTTTCAGGCAATTTTTAAATTTATCAGAGCAATTACCGATTTATGTGGGTATAGAAAGGCTCTCCACTAAAGAGAGCCCAATACCTGTGAAATCATAGGTCTTGACTGGAGGCAAAAAATAATACCTTGTGAAATAAAGGAAGGTTGGTTAGAAGGTAAAAAGGAAAAAAAAGGAAACAAGGAAGACTTTTAATTTAGCATCTACTATGTGCTAACCAACCACTCACACTACTATGTACTTAACAAATATTCACTATTACACTTTATCCTCAACAACCTAGGGAGATAGATATCATTATTTTTCCCACTTTATAATCAAGGAAACTGATGCAGGCAGAAAAAAAATGAATTTTCTAGGGCCATATATCTAGTAAATATCTGGGACAGGATTTGAATTCAGGTCTTCCTGACTCCAAGCCCAACACTCTATGCACTATATTACCTATCTACCTATCTACTATGGAGAAAGCTTCCTCATTTGGAGTTCACAACATTGAGAATCAAATAAATAATGCAATAAGACTTTCCAGAGTTGAGAGGAAAAGATCCTTAAATAAGGATGGCACTGGAACATTCTTGAAGAGGGTAAGATTGAGATAATGTAAAAAGCAAGTGGAATTTCCAAAAGAACGAGTGAAGTAAATTGTGAGAGGAAGAGAAGAAATAGGATATCATGGATAGGCACCAAGTGTGTTCATGAATTATTAATGAGAAATACCCTAGAAAAGTGGGTTCAAATTAGAGAGGATCATGCATACCATACGAAGCTAAATTTCAGGTAACTTGTGGAAAATGAATTGGATAAGAGATTATTGGTCCAAGAATAAGGTTAGAAAATCCTCAACTAGTAATAGTGACAATTGGAAGGAAAAGGAAGATATTGAATGGAAGAAAAGAATGATGTGAGTGAATGAATGAATGAATGAAATAAAAAAGAAAAGGACTTCAAGATTTCCAGTCTTCAAGGTTGACTAAGAGAATGTCCCTCAAATGGCAAGTGTAACAGGGGAACAATTTAGTTTGGGTTAAATATAGTGAACTTGAATAGACAAGTATATACCTAAGTTTTAGCTAATCAGTCAGTAGCTTCCACTGGGAGCCTGAGAGAGAAACTGAAGCTGAAAGGAGCCATCTGCATAAAGATAGACAAGATAAAATTTGTGAGGAGAGAGAAAAGAACAAAGTGCTAAGTTCTGAACCTTGAGAATGGATATACTTGTGTAAGATCTGTGAAAAGGAAGAATTCCAAAAGAGAAACACAGAAGGATGCAACTAGGGGGAGTAGAGTAACCAACCAAATAAATGGTTATTAAGAAGGAAGGAGTGTCAAATAGTGTAGAGAAATTCAGGACAATAATAATTGAGAAACTGAAGTGTTTTAGTAAAGAGGATTTTATAGGGAGCCGATGCAATGGAATGGTAGGGTACAAACAGATCTCAGACACTTAAGAGCTTCATGGGTGGTAAGGAAATGGAGGGAGAGAATGTCAGTTATTCATTTGAATTGAGAAATCCGATGAAAGGAGAAAAATAGGACTATAGTCAGAGGAAGAAGGATTAAGTTGTCTTTCCTTATCCTTCACCCCCAATATCACAGCCTCTTGTTTTTTATAATTATCTGGTGTACATGATCTTTCATTTTTGTAATATAAACAATTTCCATTGTACATAATCCACCATTATTCATGGCCCCATATATTTTGTGACATGTCTCCAGTATGTATAATCCTACATGGCATATGGTTCTCATCATATTCCCTACTCCAGTAAATAGTCCACAGTATAAATTTATTTTTCAGCATGCATGTTTCCTAAAGCTGATGGAGACTCCTAGTCTATTAGTTCTCCTAGTTTAATGCGCTTCTTGGGGCTCCCCTGGTAATCAGTGACTATAGCCTGAATTTTTATCTCTGGATGATCCAAGTGGACACTAGGATAAAAGGTGATAATAGAAGGGGGAGCAGTGCCATAGAAATGTAAGATCTTATGATTAAAGGTGATGATTGCCATGCTGATGATCACAACTTAAATTTGTGGAACACTCAAGTTTTGTAAAGTATTTTCCTCACAGCCCTTTGAGGAGGAGTAATGTAAGCATTATTATTCTCATTATGCAAATGAAGAAATAGAGTCTCAGAGAAAATATGTAACTTACCTATGGGATCACCTAGCTAGAAATATCAGACCAGGGACTCAAGCCTATACTTTTCAATTCCAAATTACACCGAAGGAGGATTTATGATGTAATCAGTAATTCCAGATCCTTTCCTCATAAGCTTGTTATGAGGAAAATATTTTATAAGCCTTAAAGTGCTTTATATAATTGAGATCATCATGATGGGCTTGTCTGTTCTGGATTGTCTGCTCTGCCTTAGAGTGACCCTTGACCCTCCAAAGTTTGGTAATATATATCAAAAGTCCAGGTTTGCTAAATAGTGCACCACTTCCCATCTGCACATTTCAGAAAAGCCCCACCAAATGGAGGGAGTGAAAAGAGGAAACATCTGTGCATACAGCAGTGAAGTAATAATTATTTTTCTTCCTCAATTGACAAATATTCATCCAGTATATTCTTTCCCCACCCCTTAAACCAATACAAAAAAGCAAAACAAACAGAAAAAATATCAAAACAAAAGAGTATGGGTTAGAGTTAGAGAAAACTCTAAAAATAAGCTTCCACCCTGCCCTTCCTCTAAAAGCAACAGGGACACATTAACACAGAACTACACTCATATATTAGAGACACTGGACCTGAGTTTGATTCTGAGCTCTGCCACCTTGTTCTACTTTGAGACCTTGGGCAAGACCTTAAAATGCTTAGAATCTATGCAATTTTGGGCGAGTCAATTGATTTCTTTTGACCTCAATTTCCTAATCTTTAAAATGAGGTTATAGGAACGGATGAGCTCTAAGGTCATTCCCATCTCCAAATCTATTTTCCTACAAACAAGATAGATTTAGAGGCTGGAGGAAGGAAATGAAGAGGGGAAGGGAACAATGGAATGATAGAGCAGAGGAAGACAAAGAGGTATTTTAATACACATAGAGCTCTTTTACAGTGTCTTAGGTCCATTGCAATCCCTCTTTTGGGCATCCTTATTCTCACAAGTCCAGCTTCTGGTCCTTTGGCATGAGTAGAGGGCTATCAGCGATCACTCTGACCTGTCCAGCTAGCTGCTGGCTCAAAATCAAGTTTGCCATAGCCAAACCATGCTGTTTATTTACCACCGAGGATCACCATTGGACTCACCATAAGCTGAAACAATTCCCTTCTCACTCCCACCTAACAAGAGACAGTAGGCCACTTGAGGAAGCAAGCCATTAATTTGAAATTATTGCTTTGGACTCACCAGTGTTGCCTTGCTGGGGTTTTCCCACCTATGTATTACACACAGTTAGGGTTTCCTAGAATTATATTTCATAGACTAGGGTGATGGGAAGGAGGAAGGCTGAATGAAATTGAGAGAGGTAGAATCATCAAATAAAGTCCCAGAATCCCTCTCTCTGCAGATATTTTCTTCTTCCAGAAGCCCACGTTTCAGTGTTATACTTACACACCCACATTCTTTCAGTTACAGTCATAGATAGCATAGAACATAAAGACTGGAAAACAAATAGGATGTTTCTCTTGAGATCATCAATCTTTCAGCAGGAGCTCAATAAGTCTTTATTTACTACCTTCTTTGGTAGGTTTGGGATGGGGCGGGGAGAGGAAAAAAAGATGAACCAGGCTAGCTAATTTTTCTGCCCCTCTTTCTACCAGAAACTATACCAGCATAAAGTGGTAGACATAGACTCCCGTAAAAACCAAAAAAGCAATCTCCCACAGTTTCTGGCTAAAATGAAGTTGTGGAAAGAGAGGACTATGGAGATGGAATATGGATCACAACATAGTATTTTCACCTTTTTTGTTGTTTGCTTGCTTTTTTTTTTTTCTTTTGCATATGATTTTTCTTGTGTAGCATGATAAACATGGAAATATGTGTAGAAGAATTGCACATGTTTAACTTACATTGGATTACTTGCTGTCTAAGGAGGGGGAAGAGGAAGAAGGCAGGAGAAAAATATGGAACACAAGGTTTTGCAAGGATGAGTGCTGAAAACTATCTTTGCATGAATTTTGAAAAATAAAAGGCTATTATTAAAAAATAAAATAAAATTATGGAAAGAAACAAGGAAGCAACCCTCTATCCTATGCTGTTGTTGCCTTCTACATAAAATGTAATCCCTTAACTTGAAATATCTTGGGTTTGCATGATTTAGTTCTGAAAGTGACTTCCTCATATTTCAGAAATATGAAGCAATTTGCCTAAGATAATATATGGTAATAATAATATTAATAACAAAATAATAGCAATAATAGCAAGCATTAACAAAGTACTTTAAGGTTAGTAAAATATTTTACAAATATTATGGTATTTGAACTTAACAACAATCCTGAGAGAGACTATTATTTTTATTGTATTTATAGATGAAAAAACTAATGACAATGAGATTCACTGACTTGCCCAGGGTCACAGTAAGTGTCTGAGGCTAGATTTGAAGAGCAGTTTTCCTGAATCCAGGCCCAACATTCTACCACTTATATCACTTAGCTGAAGAGCACAGATTCAAATCTAGATTCTAAATCCCATCTCACCATGCTAACTCTAAGTTTTTAAAGAATTTCATTTTTAAAATCCAATTTGTACTTTGACACTTTAATGGAAATTAGGTAACAGATTGGAATAAAAATAAGATGTACAATTGTAGATAGTATATAGCTGAACCAGAAGAAGAAAAGAAAAGCAGGAGGGCAAAAATATAAAGTTCTGCTTTTACATATCCTTCAAAACCATGTCTCAGGTCATCTTTGGTAATAAGCTAATGATTCCTGATCTAAAATATACAAGTAAATTCTATCCAAATAGCAGACATGTATTTCTCTAGGCCTTCATTTTCATATCTGTATCCTGGGGCTACTATAGTTCCCTTCCTTCTTTAATGATCTATCACTTTATGAATTATAAATACTTAGTTGTGCTAATAGGTAGATTGAAGTATCTGAACTGCATAGAAAGTCTAGCTCTAGCTCTCCATGGTGCCATCAAAAGAAACCTGTAAAACTCTGCCTTCTCAACTGCCAGTCTTTGTTCACCAAAATTAAGTGGAGACCACAAAGGAAGCATGGCAAAGCAGGATCAGGATCATCAGTTCTACCTGCAGTTGCCTGAATATCCCTTTGTACTGCATTAAACTTTTACTGTCCAGCCCTTCCAAGGGTTAATCTTAGTTATCTAGGACTCTCCTCCCATCTCCTCATGTAAATTCAGAATGAGTCTCTGAAACTTTATGTGTCCTTTTTATCCCAATCCTGGTCCCTGATGCCTCTTGGATTCTTGCTTATTTAGGTCTTTTACTCCTCCAGCCTTCCTGTCTGAATTCTGCTCTCTTCCTTATTTGGTAATAAGCTACCTGCAGATTCCTTCCTGTCTACATTTCTTCCCAGACCTTTCAATTCATGCCATTTTCTCCATCTTTACTAGTCACACAGATTTTGCAATGTGCTACCTCAACTGCACTTACTTATATCTATCAAACATAGTAGCTGATCTCCTGGTTAGGTGTAGTATAGAATAAATAAGCACTGAATTTACACTCAGGATCTGCATCAAAATTCCCGCTTTGTTGCTCACTATCTAAGAGACCTTGGGTAAAACATTTTACTTTCTGGGTCACATTTTGCTTTATTTTTCGATGAGAGCGTAGGCATGTGTTTGGACATTGGATAGTGTTCTGCCTTTTACTTGGCAAAGCCACTGTTTTCGAATCTGCGAAATGAAATAGCCTTTATATCTCTATGAAATCTCTTCTCTAATTCTATATCCCAGATCTATCCTGTTATCAATATCCCATAATACTTCCCCCCCCCCCACTAAACACTTCTGGGGTGGCCTCACACTCCCTTTCTCTCTGGTGTTACTGGTTCTGTGGTAAACTTCTCCCCAAAATATACAAGTCATTCCATATAGACAGAGGAGATGGCTGAAATAAATAAATAAATATTTCTTCCTTTGCAAAACTAGCAAAATGATTTTTGTAAAGCAGAGGAATGACCACACCACGCCATTCCACTTATCAATAAATTCCAGGATTTCTTGCTACCTATTGCTTCTTCTGCTTGGTATTTAAAGCATTTTAAAAACTATCTCCAACCAAGCCCCTTATCTTGTATTCTGTGGTCTAGTCAAGGTAGCTTTCTTACTGCATACATTATCTGATTTGAGCTTTACGACACTATTTGTTTTTGTACACATTTTAATACGACACTATTTGTTTTTTATATGGGAGTGTGATGTATGTGAATTGCTAAATATTTCCCCAAAGTAAGTGATAAGATGCTATGCCTTGATAGCTTATCCAAGTGAGAACATCTTGATTATGATAGATGCAAATAAGCCTTAGACTCTAAGTTCAATTAATCAAATACAAAAATGTCCTTGGTCAATTAATTTATCTTTGAAAGTTATTCATTAAATGTCACCAGACAGGAAAACTGTTTAAACTGTATAAGGGACTTGGTCATGCCCAGAGAGCTATTACTTCAGTGAGGAACCTCCAGCAAGGCCCCTGGGAAGGAATCATTTAAGGAGAGGAGAGCTCTTCAGCTCTAATGATGAAAGAACTGGAAGAAAGCTACCTGAAATTGAGAATGACAAATCTCTATGAATCACAGGTTAGATTCTTTACACTGGAATTAAGAATGGCAGATGGCCACTGGTCTAAGTGTCCCTTTCTACATTCCCTTGTATACTAAAATAGGCTAAGAGCATTTGCTAATATTTACCTCACCCTTGGAGGAGAACATGGCTTTTGGAGAGTTGTTTTTTTTTTTTTTTTTTTTTTTTAATAGATTAAAGAAGGGGCAGCTAGGTGGCACAGAGATAGAACAGCAGCCCAAAGTCTAGGACCTGAGTTCAAATTTGGCCTCAGACACTTAATACTTCCTAGCTGTGTGACCCTGGGCAACTCACTTAACCCCAATTGCCTCAGGAAAAAAAAAAGATTAATAAAGAATATGTCTGAAAAAAGATTAAAAGGGATTTCAATTCAATATTCACTGTGAGGTGAACTCATCTCCTAAAATAGGGGTTCTTAACTTTTATGTATGTCAAGAACCTCTCTGGAAGTCTCAGAATGTTTTTAATTAATTGAAGGAAATGCTCAATTTCAGTGCGAGTCTAAGGGGGGAAAATGTAATTTCTCCTCTTTCAAAGACTCCTTGAAATCTATCCATGTATCCAACATTAAGATCTCAAATTTTAATTAAAAAGAAAAATCGGGATGGGAGTCAAATGCCAGGGATATGTAGTAAGGCAAAAAACAAAACAAAACAAAATCCCCCAAAAACTCAAACCCAGTCCCTGCCCTCTAATGATAAAGACAGTATATAATAAATAAATAAATAAATAAATAAATAAATGTATATGTATATATATATATATATATATATATATATATATATACACACACACACATACATATATATATATTTATTTATATATATATATATACACATACATATATATATTTATATATGTAAAGATAGAATTAGATAGATAGATAGATAGAAAGATAGATAAATCATGGATAATAAAATGAGGGAAAGTTGTAACATTAAGAGTGACTCATGAAAGGCTTCTTGCAGAAGATGGGATTTTAAATACAGGAAAACATAGGAGTTCACTGAGAAAGGGGGTGGCCTGGCCAGCCTTGCACTGTAAGAAGATTAATTTGGGTTTTCCCCCCAATTTTTAAACATTTTTACTTAGTTTTGAATTCCAAATTTTAACCCTTCCTCCCTCCCAGAGACAGAAATCAAATATATATTATATACATATTATACAAATAGATATATATGTCATTTATCTTTGAAAGTTATTCAATAAATGTCACCAGACAGAAAAACTGTTTAAACTGTATGAGGGACTTAATCATGCCCAGTGAGCACTTCAGTGGGGAACCTCCAGCAAGGCAATTGTGTAAAAATATTTCTATATTAGTCATTTTGTACAAGAAGATTTGAATAAAAAATGAAAAGAAAGAAAGTGAAAAATGGCTTGCTTCAGTCTGTTTTCAATCACATCACTTCTTTCTCTGGATGTGGCTAGTATACTTCATCACTAGTTCTCTGGGATTGTCTTGGATCATGAGAATAGCTGGGTGTAGAGGATGAAGTTTGGTTAGGAGGTGTAAAAAGCAGATTGAGTAAATCTTTGAAAGTGGAATGGGTGGACAACTAAAACAATCAGATATAGGAAGAAGGGAGGGGGAACCAAAGATGAATCAAAGTGGATTCCCTCATTCACTCTCCCCAAAATACATTACAAATACTTTCTACCCCTTTCTCAATTACCTCAACATCTCAGCTAAGGGTCTTGAATGTTACTTTACTGAGAAAATTGGAGTTATTTGCTTGCATTTTATTTTCTTTCTCAGTTTTTCTTTTTTCTTCCTTTATTATTCTTGTGCAGCAAGATAAATGTATAAATACGTATACATATATTGGATTTAACATGTTTTGTTTTGCAAAGGTCAATGTTGAAAAAATTACCCATACATATGCTTTGTAAATAAAAATCTTTAATAAAAAAGAAAGAAAGAAAATTGGAGCTTTTCACTATGAGCTCCCTTTCCTCCCTTCTCTTCATTTCAAACCTTTGATATCATGGCATACTTTCTTTTACTATCTCTAATAATGAAGTTCTCCTTGCTGTGGCAAATCTTTTTACATGATCCTGTGGCTCCCTCTTCAATAATCACTTTCCTCTCACTAATCTTCAATCTTTCCCTATTTACAATTTTCTATCCATCTTTCCTTCCAACCTCAGATATTCTCAAGTCTTCTCCACCCTTTAAAGAAACCAACTTAATTAAATCTTACCATCCCCTTATACTATTAGCCTATCTCTCTTATATTTTTCAAGAATACTCCTATTATCTCCATTTCCTATCACTACACTCCTCAAACCATTTCCATCTGGCTTCATCGCTCAACAGAAACTGTCCTTTCCAAAGTCACCAACTATTTCTTATATTCTAAATCTGCTGATCTTTTCTCAAACCTTTTGGTGGAAAAATAGCCAAAGGGGAATCTAGATCTCATGTAACACCACAATCTTTAAAACAAAACAAAACAAAACAAAACAACAACAACAAAAAAAAAAAACAACACAAGGGCTAGGTATCCACAGAATGGCACCTCAGAATTCTGCAGAGAAAAGGAGAGGACCAGAAGTCATTTGATAAGAGGGAGCCAATAGCAGAGCCCCAAAGTCCCTTAAATGATAAATCAAGGCTAGTCAGTTATACTGTGTAGTCCCTCAACTACAGTATTTGGTTTCAGAAACATAAAACTTACCTTCCCTTTATGAGCAAACCAAAATGACCACCACAAGGAAATTCCAAGGTTTGAGAGACAGCCAGGAGCTATCTCAACCCCAAAGAAGATAGTGACCCCATAAATCTTCAAAGGAAAAAATATTCAGATTACGATTAAGAATAGTAATGCCTTTGACAGGAAAAAAGAAAGAAAGAAAGAAAGTTTAGAAGAAGCATGGGTTTTAGGAAAAGATAATGGATTCCATTCTGGAAAATGGAAATTAGGGATGCCTCTGGAAGGTGAAGTTTGAAATATTCAATAGCCAATTAGTGATATAGGACTGAAGCTCCAGGAAGAAAATGGCCAAATAAGTGGATTTGTAAAGACACTGGTATAGAAATAATAAATGAATTCATGAGAGTTTTTGAAGTTACTCAGAAAGACCATAGAAAGAGAGAGAGAAGGGCTCTAGACATAACTTTGGGAAAAATACCTAATCAGGTATGTGACATAGATGATGAATAAGTAAAGGAGATAGAAGAGGAAGAATAAGACAGGAGAACCAAGAAAGTACCATGGAAATTCAAATAGAAGGTATACAAGAAAGACTGGTCAGCAATGTCAGAGTTCAAATCCTATTGAATGATTTGAACTGGACCTCCAGTTGTCATTTTATTCTCCATATCATTTTACAGATAAGGAACCAAGGCAAACAAAGTTTAATCTGCAGTTCTTTACTCTTCCCTCTCTCTGTAGTTATTTCCCCAGAGATCCTAGAAGTTTCAACAGACACTTCCTTCACTTCATTCAAATTTTTTCCATCTGAATTGACTTCCCTTTTCATTATATTGTTTAAAGTCCATTTCACATTCTAACTCCTCACAAAGTCTTTAAGAAAGGATCTCTCTCCCTCTTAAAAACTCCAAATAACTCCATGTTTGTACCAGTCTTCCAGCACTTAGCTATGTCTTGAATTGACAGCCATCTTTTCATATGCAAAAATCTAAACTACTCTAGTTTGTCTCCTCAAGAACACAGCACTAGTGTTTTATGAATCACTGTCTCCCCTGAAATGTACAGCAGTGGATTAGAGTATCAGGTCCAGAGTCAAGAAGTCCTGAGTTAAGATCCAATAGCAGATAGTAACTGTTGGCAAACTCAATCTTTTTGTCTTAGTTTTCTCATCTGTAAAATGAGCTGGAGAAGAAAATGGCAAAGTACTCTAGTATCTCTGCCTAAAAACCCCCCAAAGAGATCACAAATATTCAAACTGACTAATCAATTAAACAACAGACCAGATTAAGAATGAAAAATGACTCAACAACAATAACTAAGGAGTCTAGGTCTATCAGATAAGGACTGCCTGCTAGTTTATAAACCTTGGGAATCTCTCTTCTTCAGAGCTTTATATGATCTTGTTTGTTTGAGTCTAATTATTATTGGGTAAATTTGTAATTCCAGGAATACCCTTGCAGTGGCAGAAGAAAATTTAAGGTTTCCTTTGAAAAAGGGTCCCCAAAAGAAATCCCCTAGAATATATAGTACAAATTAAACATGGAGTAGGTAGGTGTGCAACAAATGTTTGAAGGAACCATAGAAAAGTAAAAAAGATCAGTGGAAATTGAATTAGAAGAGTAATTTGAATCCCAGCTCTGATGTCTATAGGTAAGTATCTAGATTTCCTTACCTGAACCTCACCTTTCTCATATGCTAAATGGAGATAAAAACCATTAACAGATCAACAATAGAAAAGATGTTCAAATCTTATCTCTGCCACTTATTACCTTTGCAGTCATTTCTCCAAGACTCAATTTCATTACTTCTACTGAGAGGGATTGCATTACATGACCCCTAAGAGTCCTTGTGGCTCCAGATCAATCATTCTATAATCTGCAGAGCATCCCCTTCATCTGCTTAAAAATGAGTGCATTGTGACTAAAAATTCTAAATATAGTTATACAATGATAAATGCAATCCATTATCATTATCTGCTGACTAGAGAATGTTTCAGGAAGAGACCCTAAATTTTACCATGAACTGATTTTCAGAATGGCAAAAAAGACAACCTTTTATAATGTTCTCCATTGCTATTCATGTCACAATCTGGCTCTCTCAATACCATTTCTGCCTGTGAACACACACACACACACACACACACACACACAGAGGAATTTATTTATACACAAGGACACAGCTTTGTCCTCATCATGGAAAGATTCACTTCCATGTAGTGCCATCCCCCAGAACTCTTGAAACTGTGCTAGGGAAGGGTGCCTTTTATCCTGGAATGTCTGGCCCATTCCCACCATGGCACAACTGATGCTCTTCAGGAACCCTAACCCCAGATGAGCTAGATATGGAGTCAGTGAGGGTGTTGGCCAACCCTGTCAATTCCAAGGTATTGGCTCAAATCTTTGGTAAGATAGTAATCATTTAACTGTAACATGGTAAAGCTTATGAACTCTTTTTCAGAATTTTTACACATATAAAATAAAATAAATAGGATTTAAAATTTATTGTACAAATACAACTGCTCAAACTAATTTTTTTTAAGTTCATAGACCATAGGTTAAGAACCTCCGCCTAGACCCTGGAGATTCAAGGAACCATGACAATTTAATAGGGTAGAACTATGAATCATGAAGAAGGAAGCATACCTCATACATTTCAGAGCCCTTATAGCAAAGCCTCAGTCATCCTATCCTAGTTAGGGTTCTGCTGACGGACAACAAAAAGACAATCCAACAAAATTGACTTCCTAGTTAATATACAAGTACAAAACTCAGATACTTCTTATTCCTAATGTAAGACTTCAATGTGTTTCCTTCTCTCTCTATCCTTAAACAAGTGCAATCAATGAGCATTTATTAACTGCTTACTTTGTGGCAGGCATTATGCTAACCTAGGGTTCCAAAAAAAGACAAAAAAAAAAATACAAAACCCACTCCAAAACCAACAACAAAGCACCCCTCCCTGCTCTCAAGAGGTTCAAAGTCTAATAGGAGCAACATTAGCCATTAGACTTAGTCCTTTAGGAAATCTCTCTCCCTCCTTCCTTCCTCTCTTCCTCCTCCTCCTCCTCCTTCTCCTTCTCCTTCTTCTTCTCCTCCTCCTCTTCCCCTCCCCCTTCCTCCTTCTCTCTCTCTCTCTCTCTCTCTCTCTCTCTCTGGGAGTGGGGGTAGTGAATTGTATGGAAAGATTAAAAAATAAAACATCATCCAGTCTTTTCTTTGCATATCAGAGATCAATACTGACAGCTTTTTAATAAGGAAGACAGTACATTCAAAGATGAAAACAACCAGTAACAAGCAGAAAAACAACCTGTCTCAAATACCTTTGCAGAGGACTACTGCCTGAACTCAAGATGGACCCATAAGCAATGGTCTGGGAATGTTGTGACTCACCTCAACCCCAAGGTCCCTTGTCATTGAAAGCTGACATACTGGCCATTTTCCTCCAGTTCTCACATTTACTTGTTTCTTCAAGCAGCACAGCTAATTCACTGTGCAAAGCAGCATTTATATATAGAAAGTTGCAGCCACGCAGGTTAGCATTAAAATAGAGACTTGGTGTTGCTACGGCAACCAAACAAATGATATTCAAAATGAAACAGAGTATTCCACAAAGAGAAAAGCATTTTCAACTCTTTCCAACACAACTGAGCCCATTGCCCATATGGAGTAGATGTTGTTGTCCCTAAGTGGGCCCTTGTCTTGCGCAGTCTCCTAGTTTTAGTTTCACTGCTGCTGCCTGAAATTCTAAACTTCTCCAATTCCAATATTAAGTCCATTTCATTTAGAAACAAGAAGACAAGATTTTTTCTTAGATATATTCAACATTGAACAAACATTCAATAACTATTTGTTATAAAAATAGTACTGAGAGTGTGGTGGAGGAGTGGAAGATGATATTCAAGTTAAAAACCCTAAAGGAAGTGAAGGATTTTAAGAAAAAAAGATAAAAAGAAAATTTTAATGTTTAAGCACGGGAAACAATCTATGTGAATGATGGTTATACAGTACTGTTGTCTAATAAGAAATGATGAATATGAAGGAGTCAGGGAAATAAGGAAAAATAATTGAACTGATATAAACTACAACATACACATAGACTATTAATGGAAATTTAAAAAAATGAAACAGAACATTATAATTATAATGACCAAGGGTGACCTTGGAGAAGAGATGAAAAAATACCTTTCTCCCTTCTGTGCAAAGTCTGGAACATGGCATATAAATGGAAAATTATTAGAATTAGTTAGGTTTACTAAATTGTATTTCCCAATCACCCTGCCTTTATTATTAATTTTAGGAAGATGGAAAGGGAAAAGAGATTTATTTAGAAATGAAAGTGAAGTTTTTAAAAAATCAATTATTCTCTTTGAATAGAGACAGGAGATCTGAGTTTGGGGAATAGCCATAATGAACCTATAACCATAATATATAGATTGTATGAATGGAAAAAGATGTAATATGAAATAAATCTAAAAAATTAAGTTGGAGACTGCTTAAATTTTAGGATGAAAAATTTGTATTTTATCCTACAGACAACAGAGAGAGAAGTTGAAAATGTTTGAATAAGCAGGAGAGTATAAATGCCTCTGCTTTAGAAAAAAATAATTCTGGCAGTTCTATAAAAAAGGGATTAAACCCTGGGGAAATGAATTAGGTCTGAGAAAATCTGGGTATTTCTCCTCTTCCTCATTTTTTCCTAAATTTCTTTTCTTTCTCCCTAATCTTTTCTTTCATGTTTCCATTGGGCACCAGAATCCTAGAAACACATGGTATTCTTTTTTTTTTTTATTTTATTATTATTTTTATTATTATATATATATTTTATAATATTATCCCTTGTATTCATTTTTCCAAATTGCCCCCCCTCCCTCTATTCCCTCCCCCCGACGACAGGCAATACCATACATTTTACAACACATGGTATTCTTGAGAGGATGTACATCCAAGATATTTTCTTTTGGTGTGCATCTCTTATCTATATCTCTGTTCTGGGTATTCAGTTTCTTTTCTGTAAAAAGAGGAGCTTAAACTATATTATCTTTAATCTTACACAATCCTACAAAGCATATCCTCCCCCTAAAAAAAAAAAAAAAAAAGCTATCCCCTAGGGCAACTTCAATTATCTGACTTCTATCATCAATGTAGCATCAACTCAAGATCCAAATTTTTACTATCCTGGTTCATACGCTTAAGACCCAGTGAATTTTTATATAGACCCTCTAATTATTGGAGACTCTAAAACTCCTTTCTATTGCCCTGGTTCATACATTGCACATGACCAAAGACAGAAAAAACACTGCAAGCTGTGTATGCATCTAAAACTCAGTCTTGGCAGAAAAA